>NC_133136.1:103265580-103575937 GCF_048418815.1 Hemitrygon akajei
GGCCTAAATATTGTCCAGGTCTTGCTGCATTTGAATGTTAACTGCTTTATTGCCCAAGGATTTGCAAGTAAAATTTCAGCATTGTGAAATCATCAGTGAGCAAACTTATTTGTCTCCTTACGAGTGAAGGTCCTTGCTGAAGCAGCTGAACATGGCTGGGCATGGGACACTACCCTGAGGAACTCCTGTAGGCTGCCTTGCTCTCAATAACAGCTCACGGCTGGCTGGGGTTCTTCATGCAGAGAAAGCCATTTCCCTCACCACCATAGATCTTATTCTAATAATTAATGAAGCAGACTCCACTGTGACAAAATTAGATGGACTTCTGCTGATGTATCAGATTTTTCAACTAGTCAGACTTCACCTTCAGCATTCTGGGTTCTGACAAATGATTCCCAGTGAAACAATAACTGCCTTTCCCACCACTTCCAGCTTTAATTGTCATAAGTCAGGTGTTGAATCAGGACCCAACTGCAGGACACAGACACTGGAGTCCCAGAAACAGGACAAGACAGAACCCAAGGACAGGACAGGATGCAGTCTAGGCAGGGGAAGCAGGACCAGGACAAGGGACTAGGAACAAGGTGCCTTGGGGTGGACTCCAAGCCCAAGACTGGACAAGAACCCAGAACCTGGCTGGCTACAGAAGCAACCAGATCCCTACCTAGCTCAGAGTGGCTGACAGCCACCCAGCTGGCCCAGGAAACACTCCAGTGACCACTCCAACTACCACCAGCAAGGTTCCCAGAAGCCATGGTTCTCCAACACACCCCAAAGGATGGCAAGAGCCCATTCTCACCTTCCACCAGCCATATGCACCATCAGTATCTTAACAAGACAACCCCCAACCACACTCAATACCAGGGCCACTTATATTCCCAGTTCCAATATGAGCCTCAGGTGTTTCTAGTTAAGTGCAACCGCAGCAGGGGACCGCCGGAAAACCCGGAGTCCACGGACCGGACCACAGACTTCGGACTGAACCACCACATTAGTGGAACTTCCATTCATATCGTGTCATATCATGTGGACTATAAATCAGAACTCTGACCATAAGTGTATAAATAACACCAACACTTTGTGCCAGCCAAAATAATGATGGCATTTTTAGAGGCCATACTATAGTTGGACCTGGCTTAGACAGACAGACAAACATACTTTATTGATCCCAAGGGAAATTGGGTTTTGTTACAGCCACACCAACCAAGAATAGTGAAGAAATATAGCAATATAAAACCATAAATAATTAAATGATAAGTTAATCATGCCAAGTGGAAATAAGTCCAGGATCAGCCAATTGGCACAGGGTGTCTGACACTCCGAGGGAGGAGTTGTAAAATTTGATGGCCACAGGTAGGAATGACTTCCTATGACGCTCAGTGTTACATCTCGGTGGAATGAGTCTCTGGCTGAATGAACTCCTGTGCCTAACCAGTACATTATGGAGTGGATGGGAGACATTGTCCAAGATGGCATGCGACTTGGACAGCATCCTCTTTTCAGACACCACCGTCAGAGAGTCCAGTTCCACCCCCACAACATCACTGGCCTTACGAATGAGTTTGTTGATTCTGTTGGTGTCTGCTACCCTCAGCCTATTGCCCCAGCACACAACAGCAAACATGATAGCACTGGCCACCACAGCCTCGTAGAACATCCTCAGCATTGTCTGGCAGATGTTAAAGGACCTCAGTCTCCTCAGGAAATAGAGACGGCTCTGACCCTTTTTGTAGACAGCCTCAGTGTTCTTTGACCAGTCCAGTTTATTGTCCATTCATATCCCCAGGTATTTGTAATCCTCCACCATGTCCACACTGACCCCTTGGATGGAAACAGGGGTCACCGGTGCCTTAGCCCTCCTCAGGTCCACCACAAGCTCCTTAGTCTTTTTCACATTAAGCTGCAGATGATTCTGCTCACACCATGTGACAAAGTTTCCCACCGTCACCCTGTACTCAGCCTCATCTCCCTTGCTGATGCATCCAACTATGGCAGAGTCATCAGAAAACTTCTGAAGATAGCAAGACTCTGTGTTGTAGTTGAAGTCCGAGGTGTAGATGGTGAAGAGAAAGGGAGACAGGACAGTCCCCTGTGGAGCCCCAGTGCTGCTGACCACTCTGTCTGACACACAGTGTTACAAGCGCACGTACTGTGGTCTGCCAGTCAGGTAATCAATAATCCATGACACCAGGGAAGCATCCACCTGCATCACTGTCAGCTTCTCACCCAGCAGAGCAGGGCGGATTGTGTTGAATGCACTGGAGAAGTCAAAAAACATGACTCTCACAGTGCTCGCCGGCTTGTCCAGGTGGGCGTAGACATGGTTCAGCAGGTAGACGATTACATCCTCAACTCCTAGTTGGGGCTGATAGGCGAACTGGAGGGGGTCTAAGTGTGGCCTAACCATAGGCCGGAGCTGCTCTAGAACAAGTCTCTCCAGGGTCTTCATGATGTGGGAGGTCAATGCCACCGGTCTGTAGTCATTGGAGCCACTGGGGCATGGCGTCTTCGGTACAGGAACGAGGCAGGACGTCTTCCACAGCACGGGAACCCTCTGGAGACTCAGGCTCAGGTTGAAGACATGGTGAAGTACTCCACATAGCTGGGGGGCACAGGCTTTGAGCACCCTGGGACTGACACCATCCGGGCCTGCAGCCTTGCTTGGGTGGAGATGTTTTAGCTGTCTTCTCACCTGTTCAGCTGTGAAGCCCACCGTGGTGGTTTCAGGTGTGGGTGGGGTGCAGTCATGAGAGCAGGGTGGGGGGCTATGAGGAGGGGTAGGAGGGGAGAGTGGAGTATCTGTTGATTGGGCGCGGACAACAGATGAATCATGTGGGGGATGGGCAGGGGCCACAGTGTCAAATCTGTTGAAGAACAGGTTAAGTTCATTGGCCCTGTCCACACTGCCTTCAGCTCCTCTGTTGCTAGTTTTCCGGAACCCAGTGATGGTCCTCATCCCACTCCAGACCTCTCTCATGTTGTTCTGCTGGAGTTTCCACTCAAGCTTCCTCCTATACCTGTCTTTAGCCTCCCTGATCTTGGCTTTCAGGTCACCTCTGACATACATCAGATTAGTATATTTAGTAATTTAGTCAGCTCATGGTCATTCAGGTGTTTCCAAATATAGCATGCTGTACATAATTCAGAACATACAATGTCCTGCTAGATCTCTTAGGATGAATATATAATCACTTATAGATTCTAAATTTAAAGTTTCTGTGAAGTTTGGTTGCAATAGATTGAAATGACTTGTAAGTCTTCCCATTACTTCACTAAATGGAATATTCATTACCTTGAGATAAAAATATAAAATACATATACAAGAGATACTGCAGATCTTGAGCAGCACACACAAAATATGGCAGGAACTTGGTAAGTTTGGCAGAAGCAGGACATGAAGGGTCTCAGTCCAAAATGAGACTGATTGTTCCCATTCATAATGCTGCCTGGCTTTTTGTGGGTGTTACTCAATATGAAATACAAGATATTCACTGGGATATTCACTCCATGTAGCTACCAGGTAGGTATCTAAACTGGAAAGATTGCAGACAAGTGCAGAAAAGATTTACAAGATGCTGCTAGGACTTGAGAGACTGATTTATAAGGTGAGTTTGGATAGGCTAGGGCTCTATGCCTTGGAGCATAGGAGACTGAGGATCTTTACGAGGAGCTTAGATAGGATGAGTGCACTCAGTCTTTTCCCCAAGATTAGTGAATCAAGAACTAGATGGGATAGGCTTCAGGTGAGGGGGCAAAGATTTAACGGGAACTTGAGGGGTAATCTTTTCAAACAAATGGTGATATCTATGTAGAATGAGCTACCAGAGGAGGTGGTTCAAGTTGGTACATTAACAACTTTTCAAAGTCAGTTGGGCAGGCACATGGATTGGAAAGGTTTGAAAGGTTATGGGACAAATGCAGGAAAATGGGACTAACGATGGAGCACGGACACCCATGCTATGCTGATTGCAGTCTACATCCCAGTTCACACAAAGTACACTGCAGATGCTGTGGTCAAATCAACACATACAAACACGCTGGATGATCATACATCCCAGTTCAGACGCCTGCACTGAGTGAACTCTACTCTGTAGCCAATGGGATCCTCTTTTCATTATGACAGGTAACTTCAACTAGACAAAATTTAATACTGTATTACCATGATATAATGAGCACATCTCCTGCCCACCAGTGGCTCAAACACACTCAACCATTGCTATACTACCATCAGAGATGCCTACCGAGCCATCCTCCATCCATACTTCAGTAAATCAGACAACTAGGCTGTGCTCCTATTCCCTGCATACAAACAGAAACTGAAATTGGAAAATCAAGTACAGAAAGTCATACAATGTTGGTCTGAGGAAACAGATGAGCTTCTAAGAAAATGTTTTGAGTCAGTAGACTGGTCCATGTTCAAAGACTCAGCTGCCAGCCTAGATGAGTAAGTCACTACCATCATTAACTTCATCAGCAAAAGTGTTGAAGACTATGCACCAAGGAGGGTGTTCCAAATCAGAGAGTGTGGATGTACTCAGAGATCCACTCTTCTCTGAAGTCTAGATCTGCAGCATTCAAATCAAGTGACCCTTACCTTGATCAGAAGTCAAGAAGTGACATCGGTAAAGCTATCAGTAGACAGCTATAAGACAGCTGTCTTATAGACAGCTATAAGAGACAGTATCAGCCCAAAATTACATACTACAACAGACTTCTCCGGGGTATCATCACCTTGTCATGGTGGAGAGGCTTGTGAGGTCCTGAGAACCTGAGAGCAATGCTGTCTGGAGCTTAGCTCCTGGTAGGGTCACCCATGGCAGTAAGGGCAAGGGGGAGGATCCAGACAAAGCACAGCCCAACCAAGATCTCAACGGCAGAGCAGCCAGGAAATGGTGGTAAATTAGGGTCTCTGGAATCTTATAACTAAGAGGACCACCACAACGGCTGTGGAGGCAGAGGAAGACTGCAGCAGAAGAGGATCCCCAATCATCTTGGTCTCCATGCCATTGGATTTTGGCCCTTTCTCTGTCAAGGATCACGTGGCGGCTGCTTGTGCATCAGTCTCCCCATGTTAGAAGATCTCACGCACAGACATTTCTGCTGGCTTGGTAATCCAATCAACCAACTTGGATAAAGCCTTGTGGTGATCAGGAAGTGGTGATAGGAGCAGGACAGTGAAGTCTGAATGCTCCCAGCCACAACCTGGCACACAGACGGTGTGTGTTAGATACAGTTGTCTTACTCTTGAACTGAGGTGGATTGACCTTATCAGCAACTGCATCCATGACTGAGGAGACCTATTCAAAACCCCACATGGGGAAGGGGCTAGAAAAGGTGCCCTATAAACAGCTGGCCTCCCTACTCCTGACTGCATTACTACTGTGTCCAGTGGAATCACCAAACTGCAGTCTGAAACAAAAGCATATGAATTTTGGATCCTGGAATGTGTGGACACTTATGGACAGTGATCATCCTGAAAGACGTACTGCCATCACCTTGAAAGAGCTGAGAAGATTCCAAACTGACCTTGCTGCCCTCTCTGAAATGCAATTGGCTGAGGAAGGGCAATTGAAGGAGAGGAAGGGTGAGTACACCGTTTTCTGGAAGGGGAGATCAGCAGATGAACCCAGAATCCATTTTGCTGGATTCACTATAAAGAACAGCATCATCAGTCACCTCTCTGAATTGCCATTTAGCATCAATGAATGTCTCATGACTATGTGCCTTCAGCTCGCTAACAACCAAATGGCTACAGTTGTGAGTGCCTGTGCTCCAACCCTAGACCCACCAGGCAATGTTAAGCAGACTTTCTACGCTGACCTAGACTGCATATTATCAGATATTCACAAAGAAGATAAGGTCATTCTTCTTGGAGACTTCAATGCTAGAGTTGGCAGGGACAGTGACTCCTGGAAAGGCACAATGGAGTGCTCTTTCTTTCCAAGTGTGCTGAATATGACCTGACTATCACCAAAGCCCTGTTCCTCCAGAGAAATAAGGTGAAAACTTCATGGATACATCCTTGTTCAAAGTCTCGGCATCTTATAGATTATGTCACTGTTCAGAGGAGGGATTGCAGAGATGTAAAGAAAAAAGAACCATGGTCAGTGCTGATGATGGCTGGACAGGCCATTGGCTTATTCATTCACAAATGACCATCAAAATCATGTGGAGGAGTAGAGCACAAAATAATCTGAGCTGTCCCAGGTTTCAACATCAAGAGTCTAAAAAACACTGCGAAGATACGTCTTCAGGCTGCCCTTTCTGAAAGACTCCCAAAGCAATATCAGGAGGACATTGAAGCAGACTGGACCACACCATCCTTGATACTTATAAAACCATCATTGGATACAAGACCAGGAAAAACAAAGATTGGTTTGATGAAATAGAAGAGCTTATCAACAACAAAAGGAAAGCTTTATTTGCCTGGCAGAAGGATATCAACTGCAAGGCAAAAAGAGAAGCCCACTGCAAAGCTAAGGCTGTAGTCCAGTGTAGAACAAAGGAGATGAAGAATCAGAGATGGATTGAGAGGGTCCTGGAAATACAACAGCTAAAACTAATTGGCTGCACCAGTGATGATTTGGTGTGTCGTATTAAAGGGAGTGAATACTTACAAAATCAATTATTTTGTGTTTTATATTTGTAATTAATTAAGATCACTTTGTAGAGATCTGTTTTCACTTTGACATGGAAGAGCGTTTTTCTGTTGATCAGTGTCAAAAATGTCAAATTGAATCCATTGTGATTCAATGTTGTAAAACAATAAAACTTCCAAAGAGGGGGTGAATACTTTTTATAGGCACTTCACTCCAAAGGTGGACAAAGACTGCTAAAAGACAATGATGACATCAATTCTTGATGGAAGGAACACTTTCAAAAGCTATTTAATCATAACACCACTGTTGACAATGCAGTCATCAACCAGCTCCCACAATGACCCATGAAGGAGGACATGTGTAAGCCTGCTAGTATCAAAGAGGTGCAGAGAGCTTGCAAGAAATTGAGGAACAACAAGGCCACTGGGATATCCTCCAGGAAGGTGGTACAGAACTTTTAAATCATATTCATGACTTCCTTGTCAAGATCTGAGACCAGGAGAAGATTCCAGCTGAACTCAGGAATGCCCCAATTGTCACACTCGTCAAAAAGGGTGACAAAGGTAACTGTGGAAATTATAGAGGCATCTCCCTCCTCTCTCCACCAGGAAGGTATTCACGGAAATTTTATGTAACTGGCTTTCACCTCTGACAGACGATCTCCTGCTTCAGTCTCAGTGTGAGACTGAAGAACATCTGGCATGATTTTTACAGCACATCAATTGCAGAAGAAAGCCTGGGAACAATATCTCCCACATTATATGGCCTTCATAAACCTTACAAAAGCATTTGACTCTGTAAATCATTCTGCCCTATGGCAGGTACTATCCAAAATCAGGTGCCTGGAGAAATAACTCAAGATCTTGCAGCTCTCACACAATAATATGAGTGCAGCAGTCACCAGCAACAATGGCTCTGAAACAGCACCATTTAAGTTTGAGACCAGGATCAAACATGAGTACATCATTGCCCCAACTCTGTTTGTCATTTTCATTGACTCTTCACCTCACAGTCCGCAACCTCCCACAAGGAGTCTAGATTCTCTATATGACAGATGGGGTCTCCTTAACCTTACAGATTCAAGGCAAAGAGCAAGGTGGCAATTACTTCCATCATGGAGCTCCAATAGGCAGATGACAATGCCACCATAGCTCACTCTGAGGAGGACCTGCAGTGCATAATGGATGCCTTTGACAAAGCATACAAGCTCTTGGGATTTCATCTAAGCATCAAGAAAATCCAAGTCCTGCACCAACCTGCTCCAGGTCAACTCCTAAACCTCCAACCATCCAAGTTGACAACATTTCTCTGGAGAACACTGATCAATTCCCATATCTTGGCAGCCTTCTTTCTTCAAAAGCCGACACTGACCTTGAAATAAATCACAGAATAGGCTGTGCGAGTGGAGCTTTTGCCAAGCAGAGAAAGAGGGCTTTTGAAGAGGGGGATAGCAAGACCAACACTAAGCTTCCGGTCTACACTATAGACCTCCCTTCCTTGCTATATGGAGTGGAGTCATGGACAACATGAAGCAGGCACATAAAATCCCTAGAAACTGACCATTAAAGATGCCTCTGAAGGATTCTGAGAGTTTGCTGGAGGAAGGTAACATTAACTCCATAGCCACAATCATGATTCAACACCAAATGTGATGGGTTGGCCATATTATCCGTATGCCTGACTCTGGCCTCCGTAAATAACTCCTGTTCGGCCAACTCAAGGATGCAAAGTGCACACCTGGAGGGCAGAAAGAGCAGTTCAAGGACAATATCTAGACCCACCTGAGGAAGGGCCACATCAACCTGAATGGATGGGAGAAATCAGCACAGGATAGGAAAAGCTGGAGAAGGACACTCTATGAGGGGACTGCACAGCTCGGATAACTCCACCGTGCTGCTGAGACTAAGCGTCTTCAACGTAAGGAGAGACAGGGAAAGGGCCAACCAGCTACATCCACCAGAACTTCAATGACCTACACCTGCCAACACTGCAATAGGACTGTAATAGTGGATCATGGACTGGCCTGTTCAGTCACCTCAAGACCCATGAGTGACCAGATCAACCAGCAGGAGTAGAATTATACTCGACTACGAGTAATCGCTGATAATGATGATGACTATAACAAGCTACAAAACGAAGTCAGGCAGCATCGCTGACAATAGCACGTCCCTTCCTGATAAGTTTAACACACTCTATGCACATTTTGAACAGAAGAGAATGAGTATATCACCACCCCCCCCATCCTGTCTGTCATCAGTGCATTTGAATCTATGGTGACAGTCACATATGTGAGATCAGTCTTAACCACAGAAAGCATTGGGCCCAGATGGTGTCCCTGGCTGCCTTTAGATCTTGTGTGGATCAGCTGGCAAGAGTATTTGCAGTCATTTTTAAACTCTCCCTCGTCAGGCTATGATTCCCTCCTGCTTTTAAAAAGACAACTATCATCCCGGTACCCAAGAAAAACAGTTAATGTGCCTTAGCAACTACAGCCCAGTGATTCTAACATCTACCATCATTAAGCGCTTCAAGAGGCTGCACATGCACGCATCAACCCCAGCCTTGCAGACAACCTTCTCCCACTGTAACTTGCCTACCACGTAGCTGCCATATTCCTGGCCCTTCACTTACCTCTGGAGCATCTGGACAGTAAAGGCACCTACATCAGACGAGTTGAATCCTGCTGCACAGTCATGCGTCAGTAGTGTGAACAGCAGCGGGCCTAACTCCATCAGTAAGTTTGCAGATGATACCACCATAGTGAGCCATATCTCAAATAACAATGAATCTGAGCAGAATAAGGAGGTAGAGAGCTTAGTCTCATGGTGTCATGACAAAAGCCTTTCCCTCAATGTCAACCGAAAAAAACCTGGTCATTGACTTTTGAAAGGGGGACAGTCCACATGCTCCTATCTGAGAGAGATGAGCATTTCAGGGCCTACGCTTGAACATCAACAATAGGCTGCCTGGTCCAACTATGTTGAAATCGCATCCAAGAAATCTCACCAATTCCTCTACTGCAGGAAGCTAAAGAAATCTGGCATGTCCCCATTGACCCTGATCAATTTTTATGGATGCCCCATAGAAAGCATTCTGTCTAGTATGGCAACTTCTCTGCATTCACTGCAAGAAACTGCAGAGGGCTGTGGATAGAGTTCAGCACACCACAGGAAACAAGCTCCCCATTACGGGCTCTGTCTATATTTCTGGCTACCTCAGTAAAGTAATCGAAGACACCAACCACCCTAGACATTCAGCCTTCTCCCCCTCCCATCAGGCAGAAGAGAAAAAACCCAAGGGCACCTACTATCAGTTTCATGGACAGTTTCTATCCCAGTTATCAGTCCCTTTGGGTGTCTTGTATGATAAGGTTACCTGTTGCCTCACAATAAAACTCATTTTGGTAGCTTTTACACTTTATTCTGTATTGTTATTGTTTTTACTTCATTCTACCTCAGTCTACTGTGTAACATTGCAATCTGTGTGAACAGTGTGCAGTGCAAGCTTTTCACTATATCTCGGTACATGTGACAATCATAAGCCAATACCAATGTTGGTCATCTTGATCATTTAGACCAAAGGTCATGTAATAACGCTGAATGTAGTGTAGGTTTCCATTAGTCTCGATAGATCATGGATTTGCACCTCGGAAAGTTTCCAAAGCACAAGCCTTGCAAGGTATTTTTTTGTGGAAGACCAGCAGTTGCCCAAGCTGCAAGTCTCCCCTCTCCATGCCACCAATGTTGTCCAAGGGAAGGGCATTAGAATAACGCTGTATGACTGTATGTTTCTATAGTGGTCAGGCAAGTCTGTGGAGAGAAACAAGCTTTAATCAGAACTGGCAAATTTGAAATTTTAAGTTGCAGAGATTGGAAGGATTGGAAAGGACAAGGTAAATGTCTACATAAGGTGGGTACCTTGATTATCCAGGTAGCATAGCCATTCTTAGTGCCATCTAAGAGACCGTGATGGATGTATATTAATTCTGAATTATCTGTTTGCAGGTAATGTTAACAGATGTGGTTGAATAAGGGCACTAGAGGAAGAGAAAATACATAATACAACTGTTGCTGAAATAAAATCTAAATTAAAAGCGAATGCTAGAAACAGCAAGCAGACAGGAAAATTGAGTTAATATTGCAAGAGCTTCCTTGTACAAATGGGTAGGCCCATTGTCTCTGCCCACTGAACTCGTGTCTGCTTACCTCAACTCCATTCTATCTCCCATGGTTCAGTCCCTTCCCACCTACATCTGCAGCATTTCACATGCGCTTGGTCTCCTCAATAATTTTCAATTCCCTTGCCCTGATGACCTCGTTTTCACCATGGATGTCTAGTCCCTATGTTGTTCTATCCTCTATCAAGAAGGCCTTCAAGCTCTCTGCTTCTTTCTTGACAAAAGACCCGAACAGTTCCCCTCCACCACAATTCTCTGTCCAGCAGGGAACTGGTCCTCACCCTCAACAATTTCTCCTTTGGCTCCTCCCACTTTCTCCAAACCCAAGGGGTAGTGATGGGCACTCACATCAGCCCAGTTATCTCTGCCTTTTTGTTGGCTATGTGGAACAATCCTTCCTGGAAATGCTTTCCAACTCTTTCTGGTCTACATTGATAACTGCACTGGTACTGCGCCTTGCACCCATGCTGAGCTCATCAATTTCATCAACTTCCACCCTGCTCTGAAATTTACTTGGCCTATTTGGGACACCTCCCTCCCCTTTCCCAGTCTGTCTGTCTCCATCTCTGGAGACAAGCTGTCAACAGATATCCTTTATAACCCTACCAATTCCCATAGCTATCTCTGTCTCACCCTATCTCCTGTGAAAATGCTATTCCCTTTTCTTGGTTCTTTTGCCTCTGCCACGCCTGTTCCCGGTATGAGACTTTCCTTTGCAGTACATTAGAGATGTCATCCTTTTTCAAAGAACTGGGATTCCATTAGATCATAAGACCATAAGATATAGGAGCAGAATTAGGCCATCGTGTCTGCTCCACCATTTCAGCATGGCTAATCCAATTTGCCTCTCCTGCCTTCTCCCCATATGTCTAAGTGCCCTGACCCATTAAGAATCTATCAACCTCTGCCTTAAGTACACCCAATGACTTGGCCTTCACAGCCACCTGTGGCAATGAACTCCACATATTCACCACTCTCTGGCTAAGGAAATTCCTCCTCACCTCCATTCTAAAAGGACCCTCCTCTATCCTGAAACTGTAAAAATGGCAGAGTTAGTCATCGAAATGTCGGTCAAAATCAATACCTGTACCCTGCTGGAAGCCTGAGAAGAGTTTATTTGTAATATATGCCAGGAAAGCACTAGATTCGATGTGTGCCTATGCTACAAGATCATCTACCTTATTCCATATACTGCACACGTTCAGATATAACACCTTCAGTCCTGTATTCACCCTTTTCGATTTTATCCGTCTTTTATGTTGCAACTCTTCCTGTTGTCAGCAACTTTGCTCTATCAACAGCCTCTCCTCACTACACAGTGCCTCTGTTTGTAAACCAGCTACCTCATCTCAGCACTATCATCCATCTTTCCTATGATACTATTACAAGGGGACATTGGGAGCGGGCCCAAATGCAAGACACAGACACTGAAGTGGTATGAACAGGACAATGTTTATTAAGAATACTAGGGAAGCCAAGGTACCAGGACGAGATGACAACATGGAGGTAGACATAGGATACAACCTGGGCTAGGGCTAGGACTTGGAACTTGGACTTGACTGGGACCTAGGGTCATGACTCAGAATTCGGGTCTTGGCAGGGACTTGGTACCTGGGTCTTGACTTAGGAAGCGGAAACGAGGCAAGTGGGCAGGGGTCCGTGCCAGGCAAAAATCAAACCCTAGCCGGCCGGCTCTCCCGTCCATTCTGCTCTCCAATGTCTGCTCCCTGGACAATAAATTGGACTACATCCGACTCCGACGAAATACTCAGTGGGAGTATAGAGTCTGCTGTGCGTATGTTTTCACAGAAACGTGGCTCACCGACCGAGTCCCGGACGCCGCCATTCAGCCGGACGGGCTCGCTTTGTTCCGAGCGGACAGGGACGCAGCTCTCTCCGATAAGTCTTGCAGTGGTGGCTTGTGTGTTTACATAAGTATGGAATGGTGCATGAACTCTGTGCTGCTTTCCAGATACTGCTCATCGCTAGAGGAGTTTGTGACTGTTAGATACAGACCATTTTATTTGCCACGGAAATTCTCCACTGTCCTTATATTCGGTGTGTACATTCCCCCCAGCGCTAATGCTAAGGAGGCGCTCTGTGAACTGTACGGGGCTATTAGCGAACTGCAGAACGCACACCCTGATGGGCTGTTTATTGTCACCGGAGATTTTAACCGCGCGAACCTTAAGTCAGTGCTCCCCAAATTCCATCAGTTTGTGGACTTTGCAACGAGGCGGGAGAATGCGTTGGACCTAGTTTACACAAACAATCCCGACACGTACCGGGCAGAGCCCCGCCCCCACCTCGGATACTCAGACCACATCTCTGTTATGCTAATCCCAGCATACAGACCGCTGGTCAGGTGCTCCAGACCAGTTCAGAAGCAGGTGAAAACCTGGCCAGCAGGAGCCATCTCTGCTCATCAAGACTGCTTTGAGCACACTGACTGGCGCATGTTCAGGGAGGCTGCAACCGATGGCGACTCTACCAGAGGAGAGTACCAGTGTACTTAGAGAAGTACACGGCATCAGTGACCAGCTACATCAGCAAGTGCATCGACGACATCACTGTGTCCAAGACCATCACTACACGCGCTAACCAGAAGCCATGGATGACCGCGAAGATGCGTGCGCTGCTAAGGACTGACATCTTCTTCATCTCCCTAAGCAGCGCCATCATTCCAACGTACTTCAAGGCCGCCACCATCATCCCCATGCCGAAGAAGTCTTCAGTGTCCTGCCTAAATGACTACCGTCCGGTTGCACTCACATTCATCGTCATGAAGTGTTTCGAGAGGCTTGTCATGAGGTATATCAAGACCCTGCTGCCCCCCTCACTGGACCCCCTGCAGTTCACGTACCGTCCCAACCATTCAATAGATGACACCATTGCCATCACCCTCCACCTGGACAAAAAATACATGTACATTCGAAAGCTGTTCATAGACTTCAGGTCAGCATTCAACACAATCATCCCTCAGAAACTTAATTAAGGCGCCCAACGGAACAAGGGAAAATAGAAACAACTGGACTGTGGAATCCACAGAGCAGACCGTGAACTGGAATTCGGAGTCCATGGACCAGACCGTGTCAGATATTTCTTGTATTGAAATATATGCGACTCAGGAAACTAGTCACACCATGCTCTACCTTTAGATTCCTAACTCTGACTGCGATCTTACAAACATCTGCCTCCATAATCTCTCCACTAACTGTTCTAGCAGTCTGGTTCCCATCCCCCTGCAACTCGAGTTTAAACCCCACCATGCAGCATTAACAAACCTTCCCACTGGAGCAATAGTCCCCCTCCAGTTCAGATGTCCCTTCTGTATATGTCCTCCTTCCCTAGAAGAGAGCCCAATGATCCAAAAATCTTACACCCTCCTTCCTACACCACCTCCTTAGCCATGAATTCAACTGTATAATCTTCCTATTTCTGGTCTCACTAGCACGTGCCATGGGTAGCAATGCTGAGATCACAACCGTGGAGGCCCTGCCCTTTAACCAACACCCTGAGCTCCCTTTGCAGACCCTCGTCATTCATCCTACCTATATCATTGGTACCTACAACCTCAGTCAGTTCACCCTCCATCTTCAGAATCCTGAGCACTCAATCTGAAATGTACCGGGCCTGGGACCCGGGAGCCAACATACCATTTGAAATCTCCTTCTCACCCACAGAACCTCCTGTCCATTCCTCTAACAAATCCCCTATCAGCTGGAGGCAGTGCAAAGTCAAGATGGCGTTAAACAGCAATTCATTCACCTGCTTCTTTGGAAACAGCTCTACTGTTCAAGGTTCTTTTGAAGACCCTGACCTGGAGTCTTTGGTTCTTTGTGGAAATGGGACCCGCTCACAGGGCCTCACAACTGGCCGTGTTTTGATATCCCAAGGACGCAGCCTGGAAAATGAGCACACCTTCAGGGTTCCAGATTTTCGTGCCTCTGATCCAAGGCCGGCATCCCTCACTGAAGCGTCACGGGAGAACACGGAACATTGGGAGCAGCGGGTTGGCTGCTGGGAGCTGTGTGTCCGAAGAGCCACGTCTTTTTGCTGCCGGTTCTCTGGGCAAAGAGCTCAGAAAAAGTGACGCAATGGACTTCTGACAGTGTAGATCAGCGAGTTGTTTGGTAAGTCTCCCCTCTCACTGTGAAACAGGGACACCTCTTTTTCTCTTATTAGAGAGAGAGAGAGAGCCTGTGGTGTGTTGAATGACTGGGTGAACGAGTAGTTGTTAGAGTACTACAAGTCTGTGACTTTATTGATGATTTGATGCACACTTGAGGGCTCGGTGGAAGGTGCTGATGCTTTTTTGCTGGTGGGGGGGTCATTGCTTTGCTGCTGCTTGTGTGTGGGGGGAGCCGGGGGGGGCTTTGGGGTTCTAACAGTTAACTGTCATTCATTCTTTGGGGCACTCCTCTGTTTTTGTGGATGTTTGCAAAGAAAAAGTATTCAGGATGTATATTGTATACATTTCTGACATTAAATATCTATTGAAACCACAACCTGCCTTTTCTCCACTGCACCCCCCCCCCCCCCACCTTCTGAGTCACAGAGCCGGACACATTCCTGTCCTCCACTATTAATGCTGTCCTTACCCGCATCTCCTCCATTTTGCAGACGTCTCCACCCATTCCATCTTCCCACCACCTTAACAGGGTGAGGTGTCCTTGTCCTCACCTACAAACCGCATGAGCCTCTGAATCCAATGCATCATTCTCTGTATGTTCCGCCATCTTCAGAGGTCTAGTCCTATCACCAAACACATCTTTACCTCCCCCCACCCCCAATCCCATTTCCCACAGTGATCCCTTCCCACTAATCTTCCTCCTGGCACGTATCCCTGCAAGCAGCAAAAATGCTCCCTCGCCTCCATTCAGGGCCCCAAATAGTCCTACCACGTGAGGCAACAACCCACCTGTTGAGGTGACCTCCTGAATCCAGTGTTCCTGATGCAGCCACTGGTGAGACCCAGTGTAAACTGGGGGACTGCTACACCCTGCTCTATCCACAATAAGAGAAATATCCCCATTCTCGTCCCAAGATGTCAGTCCATGGTCTCCTCTTCTGCACATTGAGACCATTCTCCAGGTGGAGGATCAACACCTTATATTCCGTCTTTCCCTCGCCCTACCCTCTTCTTCTGTTCGCCACTCTGCTCCTCACCTGCCTATCACCTCTCCCTCATGCCTTTCCATTCTCCCATGGTCAACGTGCCTCTGCTGTCAGATTCCTTTTTCTCCGGCCCTTTGACTTTTCCACCTATCACTTCCCAACCTCTTCCTTCACCCTGTGCACTGCACCCCCACCACCCACCTGGCTTCACCCATCGCTGTCTAACTTGTCCTTCTTCCCCTCACCCCCTCTTTTAATTCTGGTGTCCTCCTCCTTCCTTTCGAGTCCTGATGGAGGGTCTCAGCCTGAAAGGTCGAATGGTCATTCATTTCCATAGATGTTGTCTGACCTGCTGAGTACCTCCAGCATTTTGTGTGTGTAGCTCTAGATTTCCAGCAGCTGTGGGAGCTCTTGTGTTCCTTATAGTTAAACTGGATGCAAATGGTAAAAGCTGGTTATATGAAATTAGTGTTGAGTTTCAAGGGCTGCAGCGTGGAAGTTGGAAGTTAAGATGCTCATCCTTCAGCTTACTGGGCACCTGTAAGTTTCAAAATATTTTGTGGTGAAGTAAGAGTGTTCACCCAAGCACCTATGAATGCCTCTGCATTTCCTCCAGTGCCACCCACAACCTTAGTCCCTCTCTCCCATTTGGCTCTATTACATTACACACATTTCATGCAATCTGCAGTAAATCAATTACAATATTATTTCTTGTCAGCAACCATTCAACATACATTTCCCAGAAGAAGAATTATGAACTAACGTTTGTTTCAGCACTGATTAAGATCTCACCCTCGGTAGAATCTGATAGTATCAATAGATTTCCTGTTCACCAGCAATATTGATGAAAGAAAAGAAGATGATCTGCAGAGTATCAGCTACTTACTTTTGAAAAAAGGTCTTTGAAATATTTACACTAAGATGAAGAGCATTTTGATACCCCTTCAGTGGATCGCCTTATCCAATTTTGTTAACATTTAATTACTTTCTTCAGCTTCATCTGACTATCTTCAACTTCTTCAAGTTTCACATTTGCAGTTTTTGCCATGTGTATACATACCCTGGGTATAAATGCCATAGAAGTCACGTTTGCAGCAGCAGCACAGTACACTAAAGACATGACAAACAAAAATCGCATAAACTTAACAAAATTATACACAACTTACATGACAGACTGAATGATAGTAGATAGTAGGCAGGATAGACAAAGGAGAGTCAGTAGATGTTGCTTACTTGAATGTTCAGAAAAACTTTGAAAAGGTGCCGGAAATGTGGTAAAACTAGGAGGACTAGCATCGTGGGAACATGATTAGCTAAGACAACCACAATTTGATTAGCGATTCATCCACTATCTGTAGGCCACATTCCCTGTAATAGAGTCAAATGAAAGTGAGTTAAGAAAGGTACTGGATGATGCCACAACTGCCTCCCTGCTGAACAGCATGAACAATTGCCCAACAGAGGGCAAACAGGTGTTATTGCCAACCTCAGTGCTCTGGTTAGAAAGCAAGGAATGCTGCTCAGGGGCTTCGTGGAAGTGACAAAAGCAGTTGTTCGACTACAACAGTTCTTGCAGGCAACAATCTGAGAAAGCTTCTGATATGTTATTTAAACAGTTACTTGTGAAATGTGGCTTGGTTTTGCGTATAAAGAGAGGTCAAGAAGCTTCAGGAAAGTTGCAAGCATTCGGCTGTTGTGAATATAAAGATCCAGAATCTACTCTGTATACATTAAAGTTATTTCATGAACTTCAAGAGGGAGACAAAAAGCTGCTTGTAAAAGTAGATGCAAAGACCAGAGCCCAGCTGGATGAATGGAAGGTCATAAAGAAAGGAGTCAATGGAGATATGAGTACAGAGGATTCATCAGATGATGTTGTGGATGACAAAACCAAGAGATGAGATGAGATGAGATCATAGAGGGAGCGATAGAAGGGTTAATAAGAGAATACTAGAAGAGCAAACAAGGAGAAGAAAAAGAAAGTTGGCTACCACTATCAGAACCACTTTCTGCAGACTCAGAGTCAACTCCTACAACCACCCCAGAGGAGGCCTAGATCCTGAGGTTATTTCACAGCCACAAGTCTCACCTGCCAAGCAAAGTGATCTCTCTTGTCAGGAAAGATATTATTCCACAAGAGTAAGAAATCCTCCACAGAAATTAAACTTTTAGGTCTGAATGGGACAGTGTAAAATTTACTATGCTGTGGATATCTGTATGTGGTAGTCATATTATATAGAATAATGTATATATAGTTGAGATGCATTCTATATTGAGTTGGATTTTTTTGCTAAGCAAGAAAGAGTGTTCTGTATTTAATATTTCAGTAATACTTCAGTCATCTTTTATATATATTGTTTGATTAAGCATTTTAGTTTGATTTTCCCTGTAGAAGTGGGATGCAGGGGATTCGTTGCTACATCTACGACCAGTCTATTGAAGAAGGTGGGGGTGAGGGATGTCTCCCTTCAACAAGCAATCAAGTCCTTGCCAAATGCAGCAGAAGAAAGCAGTAATTGGATTTGGAGTAAAAGGAAAGACAACAACTGGGCTGCAAGATGAAGACAGGAGGGTATGGAACTGAGGGGGGTGTATCTGGGACATCAGGTAGCACCGTTGAGCCCTCTGGAGATGTCGTGGGCTTATCAACGAAACGTCATAGAAGGAGGGTGCCCACCTGATGACCCCGACGACGTAGCTACCCTCCTCGTCACCACTCCAAGCCACTGCCAACATTGAGAGTACCGACTTTATCATTGGGATTGAAACATCAAGTCCTAGTAGCCCTACTGATCTTCTGGAAGAAACCAGTGACTGCTGTGAAAGTGCAGCTGATGACAAGGGAAAGACCATGTGACAGCTGGAGAGACAGCTGACAGGAGGAAATAGACCCCAACGGGGCTGTTATGAGCTAGCTACGCATAACAGCAGGCTCCGTCACCTTGTCAGGGCACAAGAGCCAACCTCATTTGGCTATGGAAAGTTTAAAGAGAAGTATACCCCCAGAGTCTGCAAGAGCGGGGGTGCAAGAATACTCTCTGACTGACCTCCCAATAATGAACCTTGGCATGGACATGACAATGAATCAAGAAAGTGGCAATACTCCTGAGAAACCAGCAGCTGGACATGTTCTTCAGACCTGTAGGTGTGGCTGGACTAAAGTAACATCAATTCATGGTCTTAAAATTCATCAAGCACAGAAGAAATGCTTGAAAATCCCCAACCTAGGGCCCTGCATTGACCAGATTCTGTTAAGAGGAAGGTCAAATCAGTCGGATGAAACTCAGCAGCAGGAAGAAACCCACAGTCCACAGAGTATCAGCACCCTACGGGATGTGGAATAAGTTTCAGGCACAAGCAACAGTCCAAGACACATCCAGGCACATTGTAAAGTGGAGAACATGCAAGGACGTAAGCCGTTGGTGAAATGACCAAAGTCTAACAGCAAGGAGTGGGAAACCATCAATGCAGATGTAAACGTGCTCTTAAGTGGCATCAAGGGATCAGTAGAAAAGAAGCTGGAGAAGATGGGCGACCTGATCTATAGCTACGGAAAGGAGAAATTTGGAGTGAAGGAACAAATCAGCAGGAAAGATATGCCTCCTCCCCCCCAAATCCCGTTGTCTCCAGGAAATCCAATGACTTATTAAAGAAAGAAGAGGCCTGAGGAAGTTGTGGAAAAAAGCAACAGCAGAAGAAAGGGAGGGCATCAACCTCCTTCAAGAGGACCTAAAACAGAGGCTCTTGAAGCTGCGCAGAGCAGAGAATTTAAGGAAACAACGCAAAAAGAAGGAAAAAGCTAGAGCAGACTTCTATAAAGACCCCTTTAAATATGTGAAAGGCATTTTCACAAAAGAGAAAAGCGGATCCCTGAAAGCATCAAAAGAGGAGGTTGAAAGATATCTCAGAACCACCCACACTGATGAGCTAAAAGATGAACCGATACTTGTCCCAGCTGACATCCCACCAATCTCACCCCCACAACATCTATTTAACATCAGCCCCCCCAAGCTGAGTGAGGTGAAAGAGGCAGTGAAAAAGGCAAGATCGGCACCAGTGCCAGGCCCTAACAGGGTTCCGTATTGTGTGTACAAGAACACCCCGGATGTTCTGAGATTCCTCTGGAGAAACATGAGGGTTACGTGGGAAAAGCAAGTTATCCCCAAAGCCTGGAGAAGAGCGGGGGGGAGTTCTGATCCCAAAAGAAAAGAATTCTTCCACCATTGAACAGTTTCGCCAAATAAACCTTCTGAACATAGAAGGCAAGATCTTTTTCAGCGTGTTGGTGCAAAGGCTTATAAAATATCTGAAACAAAACCATTTCATCGACACACCAATCCAAAAGGCTGGCATAGCAGGCTTCTCGGGATGCCTTGAACATACCAGTGTCATATGGCATCAAATCCAGACAGCTAAGAAAGAAGGAAAGGATCTGCATGTCTTGTCCTCGACCTGGCCAACGCCTATGGATCAGTTCCTCATTCCCTGCTGTGGCCTGCTTTTGAATTCTTTCAGGTGCCTGAAACAATAACAAATCTAGTAGAACACTACTTCCAGGATCTGCAAGTTTGTCTCACAACATCAGACTTCACCACAGCTTGGCAACCACTGGAAGTAGGCATCATGGTGGGGTGCACCATCTCCTCATTGGCCTTCACTATGGCAATGGAGCTCATTATCAGAGCCTCAAAATGGGTTGCAGGAGGAAAACAACTACAGTTTGGTCAAAGGTTACCACCGATACGAGCCTATATGGACGATATAACAATACTGACGACCACTGTCCCCTGCACCAAGAGACTTCTGCAAAAGCTTCATCAGAACATCACATGGATGAGGATGAAGATCAAGCCCAGCAAGTGCAGAAGCATCTCCATTGTCAAAGGTCAAGTCACGGATCAAAGATTTCATATTGATGGAACACCTGTCCCAACTGTTTCAGAAATGCCAATGAAGAGCTTGGGTCGATGGTATGATGCTAAGCTCAAGGACACCGAGCAGTTTAAACAGCTCAAAAAGGATACCATCACGTACATAGCGCTTGCATCAACAAGTCCTTGCTGCCAGGAAAATTCAAGCTGTGGTGCTTCCAGTTCGGCATACTCCCAAGACTCATGTGGCCTTTAACAGTGTATGAAATCCCCATCAACAAGGTGGAAAAGCTCGAAAGAGTGATTAGCACACATGTGAAACAGTGGCTTGGACTTCCACGATGCTCAAGTCCTGTTGGACTGTACGGGAAGGGCAAATTGGAATTACCAATTACAAGTCTTGTGGAAGAATACAAATGCACCAAAGCAAGATTGGTCATTACCCTCACTGAATCTGAAGATACTGTTATTCGAACAGCGGACCCCCGTGTGGCAATGGGGAGGAAATGGACCCCATCTGAAGCCGTTCAGAGTGCAAGGTCTGCTCTTCACTTCAGGGATGTGGTTGGCCAAGTCCAACATGGGAGAGCCAGGCTCAGGCTCGTCCCAAAGGCTCCTCAATGGCACAAGGCAACAGCAGTGTAGAAGAGACGGCTCGTGGTGGAGGAGGTGAGGAGACAGGAGGAGGCAAAGTGACATGCCAGAGCCGTTTCAATGGCCAAGCAGGGCCAATGGACTAATTGGGTGAGCCTAGAAAAGAGGAAACTTAGTTGGTGTGACATCTGGGAGATGGAGGGATCTCAGCTAAGTTTTGTCATCAGAGCCACTTATGACCTCCTACCAACAACTCAAAGCCTGAACCAGTGGTGGGGAGAAGACCCCATTTGCTCACTTTGTCAAGCACCTGGATCACTAAGGCACATTTTAACAGGATGCACCATGAGCCTCAGCCAGGGGTGGTATACTTGGCGGCAAAACCAAGTTCTCAGACAGTTGGCATCGATCTTGGAACAGAGGCAAACCACCATAAACACTCTTCCACAAACATCGGCAGGAAATGTCCACATTACACGATTTGTACCAGCAGGTCAACCTCCAGAGCACCAAGTAACATCGAAGGATATAAGCATTCTGCATGTTGCTTGGGATTGGAAAATGGACTTGGACTTGGAGAAAAAGCTTGTGTTTCCCCCAGACATTGCGGCTACAACACTCCGGCCAGACATAGTCCTGTGGTCCACAACAGCCAAGCTGGCATATGTTGTGGAATTGACAGTACCATGGGAAGATGGCGTTGAAGAAGCTTATGAGAGGAAAAAGACCAAGTACTCTGAACTGGTAACTGAAGCTGCTCAGAAAGGCTGGAAGACCAAGATTCTCCCAGTAGAAGTGGGATGCAGGGGATTTGTTGCTACATCTACAACCAGGCTATTGAAGAAGGTAGGGGTGAGGGGTGTCTCCCTTCAACAAGCAATCAAGTCCTTGCCAAATGCAGCAGAAGAAAGCAGTAATTGGATTTGGAGTAAAAGGAAAGACAACAACTGGGCTGCAAGATGAAGACAGGAGGGTATGGAACTGAGGGGGGTGTATCTGGGACGTCAGGTAGCACCATTGAGCCCTCTGGAGATATCGTGGGCTTATCAATGAAACGTCAAAGAAGGAGGGTGCCCACCTGATGACCTCGATGACGTAGCTACCCTCCTCGTCACCACTCCAAGCCACTGCCAACATCAAGAGTGCCAACTTTATCATTGGGATTGAAACATCAAGTCCTAGTAGCTCTACTGATCATTATGGGTTATATGTATAAATACATGAATTGGATATGTCAGCATGCCACCATAGTTAGGCCCAATTTCAGACTCCCGACTTCCTTTGAATTAGTTTCATGTTTTGAAGTTACAAAACATAACAAGATTGATGCAAAGGATGCAATTCACTGTATGTTTTGATATATATCTGACAAATAATAAAGCTAATATTTAAACTTGGGTGGCGGGGTGGAGATATGTCTCTACTAATGGTGGTGTAAGGCACCCCTTCCCTCCACTAGGCTTCAAATCACCTTTGGGCAAGGTGTGACACCTGCTTAGCCCCCAATCTGTGTCATGTGAAGCCGTGGGAGCAGGTGGTGCACATCAAAAGTCCTGGCTATGCAACCACTGATGCCAGGCAAACCATCTCTGAAGAGTATTGATGATAGAGCTTACATTTCTAAACAGAAGCTCTCTAGTTTTTACCCGAATGTTTCTCCACTTTGTAATAAATGCAACTCTGCTGATGCCTCTTTAATCCATATGTTTTGGTTTTGCCCTACAATTGAAAAGTTTTGGCGGGAAGTATTTCATACCTTCTCTCAACTTTTTAGGGTCCAATTTGACCCAAATCCCCTTACTGCCTTGTTTGATATTATTGCAAATGAAGATATAACTTTAAATACTCCTAGCCTACAGGTTTTAGTTTTTACCTCTCTTTTAGCAAGAAGAGCAATCTTGCTTAAATGGAAGGAGTCTACCCCTCCTACACATCTTCAATGGCTACGTGATATTATGTCTTATTTAAATTTAGAAAAGATCCACTGCTCAGTCTTAAATTTGAAACAATCTTTTTATGATATTTGGGGACCTTTCCTAAATTACTTTTCCAATTTATAAAGTTTAACAGTGCACAGACTTTTATGTATATTTTTATCTTCTCTTCTTAAGTGAATATGTTTTTTTTTTCTAATTATCCATTGTCATCCATCAGCTTTTTTCTTTGGTAGTTGGTAGGGGGTTGACTTTTTTTTATATAAAAAAATTTTTTTATGATGTATGACTTATCTTTAAATTTTTGATTACAGAGTGGTATACCTTTATGTGTTATGCTATAACATTTTGATCAATTTTATTACAATATATGAATGTACACAAGTTATGTTGAGATGTATCTATGTGTTGCACTCTGTAAATCTTGTTTTTTTTTCTTCTGAATAAAAATATTGTAAAAAGAAAGATGATAGTTGGGGCCACCTGTCTTGTAAATGGCATACCATTTCCATAGAAAAACAACCCAGCACATAATAATGAAGATGATGATGATGAATGTTTAAACTAAGAAAATATCAGGAGCATTCAACTAAGAAGGATTTATCTAAACAAATCTGTTAAAATTTACAGTGTAATGTAATATTTTGAAAGTGTGGCAGAATAGACAAAGGAATGAATATTGACGTTATGGCAACTCCTCATAGTATTACCAGCACACGTTCCATTTGTGGCATCATCTGATCCTGAAAAATTTAGTCTACTGCTAATTTCACTTCCATGTTCTGTTTTGCAAAACTTAAATCTTTACTGAACATTGGGCTATCTCTTTGTACTGCCAGTAATCACACATGATACTTTAAAGGATTTGCTCTTTGTACTCATTGTCAGCTTTCTTGCTCATATACTTCAACAAATATTTTCGTATAGCTCTAGAATCTGTGGTTGGTGAAACCGTTTGTCGTAAGAAAACTGAAACTGGTGGCAGCTTTTCGAATCTGCACTTGACTTGATTAAATGCAAGAGCAGCAGATATTGTAAATGACATTTTGCTTCTTCATAGTCTGCAACGGAGTTCACACGAAATTATTAATTTGATTTAAAATTCAGTTTCTTTTGCATAAGCCATTGAAAACAACGTTATTGCTAAATAAGGGATAAATTCATTTTTAACTGGAATCACAAGTATAATTATTGATAAATGGTTTCTGTATCCCAAAAGGAAAATGTATACTTGTGGAGATTAGTTCCCTCAGAACTTCCATAGATTTTGGAGCTTTTCTTTAGTTTGTTAGTACTATTTCATATTCTACCTTAATCTATATACCTGTTCCAAATTTTGCTTTCTAAAAATAGTCATAAAGAAAGTTCTTAACTTGATAAACCAGTTGTTGATTTTAGACCATAAGGCATAGGAGCAGAATTAAGCCATTCACCCCATCGAGTCTGCTCTGCCATTCTATCATGGCTGCTCCCAGATCCCATTCAACCCCATACACCAAGCCCTTTGATGTCCTTTGATGCCCTGACCAATCAGGAAACAATCAACTTCTGTCTTAAATATACCCACAGACTTGGTCTCCACAGCAGTCTGTGGCAGAGTATTCCACAGGTTCACCACTCTCTGGCCAAAATAAATTCCTCCTTTAACTATGTTTTTAATGTTGAGGCTGCTTCCTCTAGTTTTGGATACCCCGACATAGGAAACATCTTCTCCACATCCACCTTATCTAGTCCTTTCAACATTCAGTAGGTTTCAATGAGATTCCACCCCCCCCCCCCATATTCTTTTAAATTCAGGTGAGTATGGGCCCAAAACTGCCAAATGCTCTTCATATGTTAACCCCTTCATTGCCAGAATCATCCATGCAAACATCCTCTGGACTCTCTCTGATGACAGCACATCCTTTCTGAGACACGGAGCCCAACACCGTTGACAATACTTCAACGTGTGACCTGACTACTGTTTTATAAAGGTTCAGCATTGTCTCTTAGCTTTTAGATTCTATTCTCCCTGAAATAAACGTCAACATTGCATTTGCCTTCTTTACCACAGACTCAACCTGTGAATTAACCTCCTGGGAATCTCGCACAAGGGCTCCTAAGTCCCTTTGCTCTTCTGATGTTTGAATTTTCTCCCCATTTACAGTCTGCACTATTGTTCCTTTTACCAAAATGCATTATCATACATTTCTCAACACTGTATTCCATCTGCCACTTCTTTGCCCATTCTTCCAATTTGTCTAAATCCTGCTGCAATTACATTGCTTCCTCAGCACTATCTACCCCTCCATTCATCTCTGTATTATCCACAAACTTTGCCACAAAACCGTAAATTCCACTATCTAAATCATTGACAAACAATACTGACCCCTAAGGAACACCACTAGTCACCAGCAGCCAATCAAAAAAGGCCCCCTTTATTTCCACTCACTGCCTCCTGCCTGTCAGCCATTCCCTTATCTGCGCCAGTATCTTTCCTGAAATGCTATAGGATTTTATCTTGTTAAGCAGCCTCATATGTGGCACCTTATCAAATGCCTTCTGAAAATCCAAGTAAATGACATCCACTGCCTCTTCTTTATCCACTCTACTTGTTACTTACTTGAAGAACTCTAACAGATTTATCAAGCAAGATTTCCCTTCACAGAAACCATGCTGACTTTGACTTATTTTATCATTAGTTTCTAAGTACCCCAAAACCTCACCCTTAATTATAGACTCCAGCACTTTCCCAACCACTGACGTGAGGCTAACTGGCCTATAATTTCCTTTCTTTTGCCTTCCTCCCTTCTTAAAGAGTGGGGTGACATTTGCAATTTTTCAGTCCTCTGGAACCATGCCAGGGTCAAGAGATTCTTGAAAGATCATGACCAATGCATCCGTTATCTCTTCAGCAACCTCTCTCGGGACTCTGGGATGTAGTCCATCTGGTCCAGGTGATTTATCCACCTCAAGACCTTTCAGTTTGCCTAGGACTTTTCCCTTTGTAATAACTCCCTGACACTCATGGACCGCTGGCACACTACTAATGTCTTCCACAGTGAAGACTGTTGCAAAATACTCATTAAATTCATCTGTCATTTCTTTGTCCTCAATTACTACCTCACCAACATCATTTTCCATTGGTTCAATTTCAATTCTGACCTTCCTTTTACTCTTTATATAACTGAAAATACTTTTAGTATCCTGCTTTATATTATTGGCTAGTTTGCCCTCATATTTCATCTTTACCCTTCTTATAGCTTTTTTAGTTGCCTTTTATTGGATTTTAAAAGCTTCCCAATCATCCAACTTCCCACTCAATTTTGCTACCTTATATGCTCTTTCCTTGGCTTTTATGCAGTCCTTAACTTCCCTTGTCAGCCTCAGTTGCCTACCCCTGACATTGCAGAACTTCCTCTGTGAGAGATATCTACCCTGCACCTTGTGAACTATTCCCAGAAACTTCAGCCATCTCTGCTCTGCCATCATCCCCACCAGTATCCTCCTCCAATCCACCTGGGCAAGCTCCTCTCTCATGCCTATGTAATTCCCTTTATTCCATTGCAGTGTTGATACATGTGACTTCTGCCTCTTATACATGGGACATGTGACTTTTAGGGTTGCTGAATGCCACATTTCCCATATAACTGGTTTTCTGACTGCCAAAATTTGTGTGCCAGAGAACAAGAAAGCCCTTCAGACCCTTTTGGAATTTCATGAGCAGTTTTCCTCAATGTCAACAGCAAAGCGTGTCACTTCATTGCTGATGACAAAATCTCAGCTCTTACTTTGCACTCTCCCTCTGGGATTTCCATCACTGTCTGGATCAAGTTACACAGAGAGTATAAATTGTTAAGGAAGAACGCAGTGCAGGTTTTATATATCTTGTGCCTCCAGCAAGTCTACTACTAATGCTCTATTACATTTCTGGACTTACCAGGGGAACATTACACAGCACTGTGGCACAAGACACACTGGCTTGTTCACCTAGAAATAACAGCTTGATTTAATGTAGCTTTATTAATCAAATAAAAGGTTCCAATGTATTTTGCAAGATGATTATTGAACAGAAATGAATAGCAAGCTACTAAAGAACAGATTGTTGAAAGCTTGGTCGAAAGGTAATGATATTAGGGAGCATCTTGAAGAAAGAGAGAGAGATAGTGAAATAGAAAGGTTTGGCAAGGGGATTTTAGAGCATAGGGGCTTGTCAGCTGAAGGCAACTGAATTCCTAATTCTTGAGATCTGTGACCATGAGAACATTATTCCCCAGCTATTTAGGCTATTTTGATTTTAACTATCTCCATCAGGGCTCCTTATAATGTACTCTGTTGCAAGGGGGACGCCCATTTTTTCCACTCAACTATAGTTCTTCGCTCCGAAACCATGTTGATAAACATCTCTACGTAGGCCCTTCCTATCTTCCCCCACACATTAAAACTGAGCACATTACTCCGGTCCTCTCGTGCTCTGTGCCTCTATTTATAAATACCCCAAAACCACAAGCTTCATTACCCATTTGCTTAACTTGCTCTGAAATTTTCAATGTGCCATGTACTATTTGTCTGTTCTTAAAACTTTAAATATATGCTTTATATCACTATTTCACATTCTTCCTCCCAAATGATAAACCTTCACTTTTGTAGTGTTAAGTTTCATCTGTCACTGAATTGATCATTCCACCAGCCTATTCTCGTCAGTTCACTGTGTTCCTGAATATTGCGTTCTATGGAAGTTCCTGATTATTATTCCCTACCACCAAGAGTAAACAGATCAGTCCATGTCTCTTGGTTCCATTTCTTCATCCTCTTTGAATAAAGCATTATTTGCAGTTTTCCTTTCATTAGATACGACCTGTGAATCAATAGATTTTGGGAAGGTTATATTCAGGAGCTCGGCAAGTTCCTCCCTTGTTCCTTCCTGTAGTTTAAAGTGCATGCCATCTGGACAGGTGATTTATCCACATTAACTAGAGCTAGCCTTTCTAGTGCATCCTCTTTAGGGTCTGCCTAACTCCTTAATCACATCTTCCTTTGATGACGCTCCAGAAGCATCATCTTCCTCAGTTAAAAGCTAACAAATATGGCAGCCATGATCTTTAATCAGCTCTTTTTCCTGTAGGTACAGCTACAGAATGCTTTGGACTCACTTCTATGTCAGCTACCATTCTACTCCTATACTCCCTCTTTGTCTGTCTTATGTCATTTTTCCTTTCTCTGATCATCCTTACATTCACATGTAAACAACCTGGCCTCTTCATGTATTGGTTTACCTGAATTCCTTTTATTGTTCTGGTTATCCATGAACATCTGCCTTTAATTTTGCCTCACTTCAAACTCCTGAGAATGTTTCTGGTTTGAAACATTTTCATTTTAAAGGTCTTCCTTTGCTCAAAGACTTGTTCAAAGCAATTCTCTACCAATAGTTTGAAAGTTTGGAGCAGATTGCAGAGGTAGAGAGCCTCTAAAGAAAGAGTAAGTATTCTTAAAAGCCAAGATCTACTTAAGCGGGAACCAAGCTAATTCAACAAAATTCAGAGCTAACAGAGACAGGTCTTAGTGTGATCCAGAACATCAGCAGCAGAGTTTTGGATGGCCTTGACTTTAAAGTGAAAGTTGAATTTATGAACTTTAAAGTCAAGGCCATCATAAATTCTGCATGCGGTAGATTTTATACAAGGTAGAATGAGGGAGGTCAGAGAGTTCATCATTTATAGGGCACTTCGAAATCTACAGCTAAATCTCTCTGTGACAAGTGAACTAAACGTAAGAAATATTAGACAGTAGATATTTTGATATCCAGGGAGCATCAAAAATGGCTATCCATGGGATACAATGCCAGGCTGGACCTATAGGAATTAATACCATTTCAACTGTATGGCAACTTTATTCATCTGATGTGATCTCTCCACAGTAGAGCCAAAATGAGATTCCATGGTCATTTATATCAACTCGATTTTCATGTCAGTTATTATACAGTTTAATTGTAGAGTGAATTTTGTATCCATTTTTGATGTAATTTTAATTTTGATGAGTCAGCTATATTATATTTTTCTGATTATTTGCTTCATTAACTTATTTTACATTGTCTCTTTTATTCTTTCTTTTTCATCCTTGTCTCACCTTAGAATAAATCCAGGACAATTTCTGAAACCACCATATGTCTACCAGAGCAGGTCTGACTCAAAGTTTATGTTCCATTGCCAAGCTGACTGCTCACAAAGGAATTCCATTGACAACTGGTCTTGAGCTTGTTTTGCTTTTGCGTTCAGAACTCCACAAATTGGAACTGTTTGCATTTTCACCACTAGGGTACGCTGTAACTATTTGAACAAGGATGACATGATGGAGAATTGTGCTCTGGAGTTTAATGTCAAACCATATTATTGAAGAGCAATGGGGAGATAGGATTTGATTCCTGTCACCTGAAGGAATACAAGTTAATGCTGGGCTGTAATAAGTAAGCTAGGTAAGAGTGATGAGTCCAGGAATGAACATGAGTTTACTGCAAACACGAGGAAATCTGCAGATGCTGGAAATTCAAACAACACACACAAAATGCTGGTGGAACACAGCAGGCCAGACAGCATCTATAGGGAGAAGCACTGTCGACGTTTCAGGCTGAGACCCTTCGTCAGGACTAACTGAAAGGAAAGATAGTAAGAGATTTGAAAGTAGTGGGGAGAGGGGGAATTGCGAAATGATAGGAGGGGGTGGGATGAAGCTAAGAGCTGGAAAGGTGATTGGCGAAAGTGATACAGAGCTGGAGAAGGGAAAGGATCATGGGACGGGAGGCCTCGGGAGAAAGAAAGGGGGAGGGGGAGCACCAGAGGGAGATGGAGAACAGGCAGAGTGATGGGCAGAGAGAGAGAAAAAAAACAAACAACTAAATATGTCAGGGATGGGGTAAGAAGGGGAGGAGGGGAATTAACAGAAGTTAGAGAAGTCAATATTCCTCAACCCTCATTTTGCCCCAGTAGTTTAGCAGAAAGACCATGAAATAAACAAGATGTGACCATCACTATACCTGCAATATTTAGACCATAAGACTTGGGAGCAGCATTAGACCATTTGGCCCAAAGTATCTGCTCTGCTATTCCATCATGGATGATTGAGTATCCCTCGCAGCCCATTTCCCCTAGCTTCTTCCCGGAACAGTTGACACCCTGACTAACCAAGAGCCTATCAAACTTTGCTTTAAATACCCAATGCTTGGTCTCCACAGACATCTGTGGTAATAAGTTTCACAAATTCACCACCCTCTGGCTGAAAGAATACCTTCAAATCTCAGTTCTAAATGAATATCCCTCTATTTTGCAGTTGTGCCCTGAGGTCCTAGACTCGCCCACAATAGGAAACATCCTCTTCACATCCACTCTTTCTAGACTTTTCAATATTTGATAGTTCCAATGAGATGCCCCCTCATTCTTCTAAACTCCAATGAGTACAGGCCAAGACCCATCAAGCACTCCTCATCTGTTAACTCTTGCATTACTGGAACCATTCTCATTAATCTGCTCTGGACCCTCTCCAAAGCCAGCACACCCCTTCCTAGGTAAGATGCCTCAATTAGCTCCCAATATTACAAATGCATTCGGACTAATACCTCAGCATCACATCCTTGCTCATATACTTTAGTCCTCTTGCATGCTAACATTGCAGTCACCTTCCTTACCACCAATGCAACCTTCAAGTTAACCTTTAGGGAATCCTGCACAGGGACTCCCAAATACCTTTGCACCTCTGAATTTTGAATTTTCTCCCCACTTAGAAAATAATCTACGACTTTATTCGTTCTAGCAAAGCTCATGGCCATTCACTTGCCAACACTGTATCCGAAAACTTCTTTGTCCATTTTCTCAATCTGCTCAAGTCCTTTAGCAGATTCCCTGCTTCCTCAAAACTACCTGCCCCTCCACCTATCTTTATATTGTCTGCAAATATGGCCACAAAGCAATTTATTCTGTCCTCCAAATTGTTGACATATAATGTGAAAAAAAGCCCTGAGGAACACCCCTTGTCACCAGCAGCCAACTGGAATAAACCCATTTTATTCCAATACTTTGCCGCCTGCCAATCAGCCAATCTTTAATCCATGCAAGTATCTTTCCTGTCATACCACAGGCCCTTAACTCTTTAAGCAGACTCATGTGTGACACCTTTTCAAAGGCCTTCTGAAAATCCAAGTAAACAACATCCACTCACTGTCATTTGTCTAGCCTGTCTGCTATTTTCTCAAAAAATTCTGACAGGTTTGTCAAGCAAGATTTCCACTCAAGGAAACCATGCTGACTTTGGCCTACTTTATCATGCACCTCCAATCGTCCTTAATAATGGACTCCAACATCTTTCTATCTACTGAAGTCAAGCTAACTGTCCTTTAATTTCTTTTCTACTGCCCCCCTCCCTTCTAGAGTGGAGTGACATTTGCAATTTTCCAGTCCTCCGGAACCATTCCCAAATCTAGCGATTCTTGGAAGATCATTATTAATGCCTCCACGATCTCTTCAGCTACCTCTTTCAGAACACTGGGGTGTAGTCCATCTGGTCCAGGTGACTTACTACCTTCAGACCTTTCATCTTCCCAAGTCCCTTCTCCTTAGTAATAGCAACTACCCACCTGCCCCTTGACACTCTTACATCTCTCGCATACTGCGAGTGTCTTCCACAGTGAAGACTGATACAAAATACTTACTAAGTTCATCGACCATTCCTTGTCCACCATTACTACATCTATAGTGTCATTTTCCAGAAGTCCGATATCCACTCTTGTCTCTCTTTTACTCTTTATAAATCTAAAAAAAAATGTTGGCATCCTCTTTTATATTATTAGCTAACTTACCTTCATATTTCATTATTTCTCTCCTGCATTTTTTAAGTTGCCTTCTGTTGATTTTTTAAAAGCTTCCCAATCTACTAACTTCCCTCCAATTTTTGTTACACTGTTTTGCTTTTATGCTGTCTTTGTCTTCCCTTGTCAGCCACAGTTGCCTCATCTTTCCTTTGGACTACTTCTCCATCTCTGGGATGTATCTATCCTGCAGTTTCCAACTTGCCCGCAGAAACTCCAGCCATCCCCGCTGGTGCCCCCTTCCAATCAACTTTGGCCAGCTCCTCTCACCATCTCTCTGTAATTCCCTTCATTCCACTGTAAGACTAGTGCAAACACAAGAAACTATGCAGATCTTGAAATCCAAAACAACACACAAAATGCTAGAGGAACTCAGCAGATCAGGCAGCATCTATGAAAAAGAATAAAGAGTCAACACTTTGGGCCAAGACTCTTCCTCACGATGAGAAAGGAAGGGGAGAAGTCAGAGTAAGAAGTACAAGGTAAAGGGGACAGGTGAAACCGGAGAGGTGGAAGGGGTGAAGTAAAGAGCTGCAAAGTCAATTGGTGAAAGACATAAAGTGCTGGAGAAGGGGAATCTGATAGGAAAGGGAAAAAAACATAGAAGAAAGGGGAAGGGGAAGAGCACCAGAGGGAGGTGATAGGCACCCTCACCTTCTTACTCTGACTTCTCCCCTTCCTTTCCAGTTCCGATGAAGGGCTCAGCCCAAAATGTCCACTGTTGACTCTTTTTCATAGAGCTGCCTGACCTACTGAGTTCCTCCAGCATTGTGTGTCATACATTTCACATATGACTAATTGACATTATCTTCTTTAGATTAGATTAGATTAGATTAGATTCAACTTTATTATCATTGTGCCAAGTACAGATACAAAGCCAGATAAAATGCAGTTAGCATCTAACCAGAAATGCAAAGAATAATGGTATTTACAAAATAACTGCGAATAAAAAGTACATGCTACAGCACACAAATATAAAAGTATTGAGACAGTACGATTAGGTGCAATACTGCTTAGCACTGTGATGTGAGGTTCAGCAGGGTCACAGCCTCAGGGAAGAAGCTCTTCCTGTGCCTGCTGGTGCGGGAGTGGAGGTTCCTGTAGTGCCTACCGGATGGGAGGAGAGTAAAAAGTCCATGGTTAGGGTGAGATGCATCCTTGATAATGCTTTTTGCCCTGCCCAGGCAGCGTTTATGGTAGATGTTCTCAATGGTGGGCAATTGGGTGCCGATAATCCGCTGGGCAGTTTTCACCACATGCTGGAGTGCTTTGCGGTCCAATATGGGACAATTGCCGTACCACACTGAGATGCAGTTGGTGAGTATGCTCTCAATGGTACAGCGGTAAAGGTCCGTCAGTATCCTGGCACAGAGGTGAGCTTTCTTGATACTCCACAGGAAATAAAGGTGCTGTTGCACCTTTTTGATCAGGATGGAGGTGTTCGGGGACCAGGTGAGATCCTCGGAAATGTGGACTCCAAGGAATTTGAAGCTTGATACACGCTCCACTACAGCTCCATTGATGTAGATGGAGATGTGAGTGTGGCTCCTAGCATGCCTGAAGTCCACAATTATCTCCTTGATATTCTGGGTGTTAAGGGCCAGGTTTTTGTCGACACACCAAGCGGCCAGGTGCTGGACCTCATCCCTGTAGGCCGTCTCGTCATCCCCTCTGATCAGGCCAACCACCGTGGTGTCATCTGCGTACTTGATTATGCAGCTAGAACCATGTACAGGAACACAGTCATAGGTTAAGAGGAAGTACAGAAGAGGGTTCAGCACACAGTCTTGAGGCACACAGGTGTTCAGGGTGAGAGTGGAGGAGGAGAGGTTGTCTAACTTAACAGATTGGGGTCTGTTAGTCAGAAAGTCCAAGGTCCAATTGCAGAGGGATGAACTGATACCAAGCTGGCGAAGTTTGGCAATCAGCTTGGAGGGGGTCACAGTACTGAATGCTGAACTAAAGTTAATGAACAGTCCCTCTCAAATTGCATGTAATCATTTATAATGTATAACAAGTGGAATTGGAATTGCCTATCCTTATCTTCCCTTGATGAGATGAGCTACTTCAAAGTTTAATTTATTGTCAAAGTGCATATATATCAGCAAAAACAACCCTGAGATTCACTGACCTGGGTGCATACTCAATAAATCCATAGAATAATAACCATAACAGAATCAATGAGAGAATGATGGAGCAAGTGAAGCTGAGTGAAGTTATCCACTCTGGATCAAGAGCCTGATGGTTGAGGTGTAATAATTGTTCCTGAACCTGATGTTGTGAGATCTGAGGCTCTTGTTGGCAGCAGTGAAAAGCAAGCATGTCCTGGGTGAGGTGGCGGGGGGCGTCCGTGGTGATGGATGCTGCTTTCCCGGGACAGTGCTTCATGTGGATGTGCTCAACAGGGGGGAAGTTTTACCTGTGATGGACTGGCCACATCCACTACTTTTTGTAGGATTTTCCATTCAAGGGCATTGGTGCTTCCATACCAGGCTGTGATGCAGCCAGTCAATACACTCTCCACTGCTCACCTAAGGGGAAGATTGTCAAAGTCTTAGATATCATGCCAAATCTTAGCAAACTCCTAAGGAAGTAAGGGGCTACTGTCCTTTCTTCGTAAGTACACTTACGTTCTGGACCCGGGACAGGTCCTAGGAAAGAACAACCCTAAGGAATTTAAAGTTGCTGACCCACTCTCCACCTCTAATCCACTGATGAGGATTGGGTCATGGACCTCTGGTTTCCTTCTGAAGTCAATAATTAGCTCCTTGGTCTTGAGTAAGAAGTTATTGTTATGGCACCACTCAGCTAGATTCTCGATCTCTTTCTTATGTGCTGATTCATAACCACCTTTGATTCAGCTTAAACAGTGGTGTCATCAGCAAACTTGGATATTGCATTGGAGCTGTGCTTAGCCACACAGTCTTAAGTATGAAGTATGTAGAACAGGGGGCTAAGCTCACAGCCTTGCGGTGCACCTGTGCTGATGGAGATCATGGAGGAGATGTTTTTGTCAATCCTAACTGACTGGGGTCTTCAGTGAGGAAATCAAGGATCCAATCGCACAAGGAGGAATTGAAGCCTAGGTCTTGAAGCTTATTGATTAGTTTTCAGTGGATGAGAGTATTGAATGCAAAGCTGTAATTGATAAAGAGCATCCTGATGAATGCACCTTTGTTGTCCAGATGTTCCATGGTTGAGTGAAGAGCCAATGAGATGGCATCTGCTTTGGACCTATTGCTCCAGTAGGCAGTTTGGAGTAGATCCAAGTCACTTCTCAGTCACGAGTTGATATGTTTAATCAGCAACCCCTCAAAACACTTCATCACTGTGGATGTAAGTACTACTGGATGATAGTCATCGAGGCAGCTCACCTCCTTATTCCTAGGCACTAGTATGCCAGGGTCCAGGATGTCTCAGATCTAGTCCTCAGCATTCTTAAGTGGAAGGGTGAACAGCCAGAAGTTGTTGTCCATGTAGGTACCAATGACATGCGAGTATCGAGGTTCTGCTTAGGGAATTCAGAGAGTTAGGTGCTAAGATGCTAATGCCCTCTAGGGTTGTGATGTCAGGATTGCTACCTGTGCCACAGGCTAATGAGGATAAAACTTAGAAGATTATACAGTTGCATATGTGGCAAAGGAGTTGGTGTAGGAGGGAGGGCATAAAATTTTTGGATCATTGGTCTCTTCCAGGGAAGGTGGGACCTGTACAGAATGGATGGTTTGCACCTGAACTGGAGGGAGACTAACATCCCAGTGGGAAGATTTGTTAGTGCTGCATGGTGGGGTTTAAACCAGGATTGCAGGGTGATGGGAACCAGAGTCCCAGAAGAGTTAGTGGAGAGGTTGTGGAGACAATTGTTGGTAAGACCTCAGACAAAGTTAGGAATCAAAAAGTTGAGCATGGTGCAACAAATCAAAAAGGGTAAATACTGGAAGGTATTCAGTAGGCACAGGGTATGTACGTTCCAAAGAAAAAGGTAATCTAAAAGAAAGATGACACAACCATGGCTAACAAGAGAAGTCAAGGCCAATATAAAGGCTAAAGAGAGGGCATATAATGGAGCAAGGATTAGTGGGAAGTTAGGGGACTGGGGAGCTTTTAAAAGTTAACAGAAGGCAAATTAAAAAGGTACAGATGGAATATGAAAGTAAGCTAGCCAATAATATTAAAGAGGATACCAAAAGTTTCTTCAAATACATAAAGTGTAAAAGAGAGGCAATAGTGGATATCAGAGCACTGGGAAACGATGCTGGAGAGTAGTAATGGAGGACAACAAAAGAGCAGGTGAACTGAATGAGTATTTGCATCAGTCTTAACTGTGGAAGACAGTAGTAGTATGGTGGAAGTTCCAGGTGTTAGGGATCATGAAGTGTGTCGTTACCATAACTAGAGAGAAGGTCCTTGGGAATCTGAAAGGTGCTAAGGTAGATCAGTCACCTAGATCAGACGGTGCACACCGCAGGGTTCTGAAAGAGATGGCTGAAGACATTAGTAATGATCTTTCAAGATTCACTAGATTCTGGATTGGTTCCAGAATGTGAGAATATTGGAAATGTCACTCCACTCTTCAAAAAGGGAGAGAGGCAGAAGAAAAGAAACAATAGGCCAGTTAGTCTGACCTCAGTGATTGGGAAGATGTTAGAGTCAATTAGTAAGGATGAGGTGCCAGGGTACGCGGAGGCATATGATAAAATAGGCCATGAAGTTTCCTCAAAAAAAATCTTTTCTGACAGTTATGTTGGAAATTTTTGAAGAAGTAACAAGCTGGATAGATAAAGAAGAATTGATTGATGTTGTATACTTGGCTTTTCAGAAGGCCTTTGACAAGGACCCACACATGAGGCTCCTTACAAGCAACAAGTCCATGGTATTACAGGGAATATTCTAGCATGGATAAAGCAGTGGCTGATTGGCTGGAGGAATAAAGGAAGCCTCTTCTGAATGACTGCCGGAGACTAGTGGTGTTCCACAGGGGTCAGTGTTGGGACCGATTCTTTTTTACATTAGACAGTGGCATGCAAAAGTTTGGGCACCCCTCGTCAAAATTTCTATTACTGTGAATAGCTAAGCCAGTGAAAGATGACCTGATTTCCAAAAGGCATAAAGTTAAAGATGAAGCATTTCTTTAATATTTTAAGCAAAATTACTTTTTTTATTTCCATCTTTTACAGTTTCAAAATAACAGAAAAGAAAAAGGGCCCGAAGCAAAAGTTTGGGCACCCTATATGGTTAGTACTTAGTAACACCCCCTTTGGCAAGAATCACAGCTTGTAAACACTTTTTTTAGCCAGCTCAGAGTCTTTCCATTCTTGTTTGGGGGATTTTCACCCATTCTTCCTTGCAAAAGGCTTCTAGTTCTGTGAGATTCTTGGGCCGTCTTGCATGCACTGCTCTTCTGAGGTCTATCCATAGATGCTCGATAATGTTTAGGTCAGGGGACTGTGAGGGCCATGGCAAAACCTTCAACTTGCGCATCTTGTCCATTGTGGATTTTGAGGTGTGTTTAGGATCATTATCCTGTTGTAGAAGCCATCCTCTTTTCATCTTCAGCTTTTTTACAGACGGTGTGATGTTTGCTTCCAGAATTTGCTGGTAATTTATTGAATTCATTCTTCCCTCTACCAGTGAAATGTTCCCTGTGCTACTGGCGGAAGTACAAGCCCAAGGCATGATCGATCCACCCCCATGCTTAACAGTTGGAGAGGTGTTCTTTTCATGAAATTCTGCACCCTTTTTTCTCCAAACGTACTTTTGCTCGTTGTGCCCAAAAAGTTCTATTTTAACTTCATCAGTCCACAGGACTTGTTTCCAAAAGGCTTGTTTACATGTTCCTTTGCAAACCTCTGACGCTGAATTTTGTGGTGATGACTCTTCCATGAAGGTCATATTTGTGCAGCGACACGCAGCACTGTAGAACAATGCACCACCACTCCAGAGTCTGCTAAATCTTCCTGAAGATCTTTTGCAGTTGTAAGGGATTTCTTCTTTTATGTTACTGCTAAGGCTAATAAAATGACTTCTTTGTTATGTTAACTGCTGAGAAAGTGCTTCTCTCTTGCAGCTTGTTCGGGTTATAATTACAGATAATGAGAATTGTATTCAGTTGTTAATCAATTGGGACAGATGTTATTTTTTCTTGTGTGTCTGTAAGCTATTGTTTCGCGGGCTTTGGGGAGAAGGTGCAATGGGGATAGAGACAGGAGACACGATGCTTAAAACTGGGTGATGGAACGGACCCTGGGCGGCAGCCCGAGGCCCAGGGTCTTCGGCAAGGAAAGGAGATGAGGACAGATTCGTGTGGAGCGTCTGGTCGACCACCGCAGTTGATCCCAGGCGGCGGGTCGAGGAGGTCGGAGGGGATCAAATTGTGGCAAGAATATTCCGTTAATTGAGCTCCAACAGTTGTGCATGAAGTGGTTGAACTTTGATAAGTTTGGTGCCTTTTACTTTTTCCTTTTATATTGTATCTCTTTTAATTACATAGTTCCAGTAAGATCTATAAAGTGTAATCATTTTATCGCATATGGTGTACTGTCTGTTATTTGGCGAGGTGGGGACATCACACAGCATCCACACCAGCTGATTACCCAGTTTGGCGGGGCCAAAGGCTGCTCCCCCTAGATAGAAGCAAGCTGAGCAAGCCGGAGGCTTACCGGGGGCTACACAGTCAAACGGGGGTTTTGATTTGCCTTTCTAGCAGTCCTACAAGCAGCTCTTTCGGAAAGGTTTCTTGGTCTTCCAGACCTCAACTTGACCTCTACCACTACTGTTAACTGCCATTTCTTAATTACATTGCAAACTGAGGAAACGGCTACCTGAAAACGCTTTGCTATCTTCTTATAGCCTTCTCCGGCTTTGTGGGCATCATTTATTTTAATTTTCAGAGGGCTAGGCAGCTGCTTAGAGGATCCCATGGCTGCTGATTGTTGGGGCAAGGTTTGAGGAGTCAGGGTATTTATAAAGCTTTGAAATTTGCCTCACCTGGCCTTTCCAAACGATGACTGTGAACAGCCATAGCCCTAACAAGCTAATTGAGGTCTGTGACCTTGGTAAAAGTTATCTGAGAGTTCAAATCTCTTGGGGTGCCCAAACTTTTGCATGGTGCTCCTTTCCTCTTTTTCACTCTAAAATTGTACAAAACAAAAATAATACATTAATCTTGCTTAAAAAGTTGAAAAGAATGTTTTATTTTTAACTTTATGACTTTTGGATATCAGTTCATCTTGTACTCACTTAACTACTCACAGTAATAGAAACTTTGACCAAGAGTGCCAAACGTTTGCATGCCACTGTATATCAATTATTTGGATGATGCAATTGGTGGCTTTATTGCAAAGTTTACAGATGATATGAAAATAACTGGAGGGGCAGGTAGTTTTGAGGAAGTAGAGAGGCTACAGGGAACCTAGATTAGGAGAATGGGCAAAGTAGTGGCAGATGGAATATAGTGTTGGGAAGTTTATGGCCATGTTCTTTGGTAGAAGAAATGAAAGGGTTGACTATTGTCTAAACGGAGAGAAAATACAAAAGAAACAGACACAAGGGGACTTGAGAGTTCTTTGTTCAGGATTTCCTAAAAGTTAATTTGCAGGTTGAGTCTGTGGTGAGGATGGCAAATGCAATGTTAGCATTCATTTCAAGAGGACTAGAATATAAAAGCATGGATGTGATGCTGAATCTTTATAAAGTACTGGTAAGCAGTTTTGGGCCCCTTATCTTAGAAAGGATGTGCTGAAACTGGAGAGGGTTCAAAGGAGGTTCACGAAAATGATTCCAAGATTGAATGGCTTGTCATATGAAGAGCGTCTGTGCCTGTATTCACTGGAATTCATAAGAATGACGGGTGACCTCATTGAAACCTATCGAATGGGTATAACTTAGACAATTCCCCAGGGCACAATGGGATTTACCCCAGGTTATTGAATTCCCCATTGTGTTACGGCCCGGGGAAGTAGTGAGAGTGATGGGAAACTCCAAATTTTCCAGAATGCCTGATGCCGAGGCCCTCTTAACAGATGCTCTGGAAGACCACGAAGAGGAGTCGGGCTTACCTGCGGGATACTGGTGAGGCCCAAACCACAGAAGCCCTCGGTTGTACAGGCAAACAGGATGGCAGTGATTGTCAGGAACACTATGAAGAGGGAGGTCACTTTCAAGCGGGGGATGCCCCGGCTGCATGTTTTCCTGGTGATGGTAATGTCTAGTGTCCCTGTGAGACAAGTCGGGGAGAAACTCTCTTCAAACAAGGGAACGTTGACTGCTGAGTCATTCAACTTTGGGGACTCTCCAATTCCTGTGAGTTGGAAGAGGAGGTTGATAGAAAAGATGTTGATGGAAGATGTCTTTTCCACTGACGAGTTTGATGTGGGTTGTTCCAAGAGCACACATCACACTATCCAGGTGACTGAGGATACCCCGTTCAGAGAAAGGTCGTGGCAACTGGCTCCTGCAGAGGTGGAAGATGTTCGGCAGCATTTGTGTAAGATGAAGGAAGCTGGGATCATCAATGAGACCTGAAGCCCCTATGCATCCCCAATAGTGGTGGCCAGGAAGAAGAATGGGAAGGTATGGATGTGTGTGGACTATAGGTCTCTGAATAGGCACACCGTCCCTGACCAGTACACAGTCCCAAGGGTTGAAGACATGCTGGCCTGTCTGCATGGTGTGAAGTGGTTTAGTGTGCTGGACTTGAGGAGTGGATATTACCAGATCCCCATGAGTGAGGCTGACAAAGGAAAGACGGCATTTTTATGTCCCCTGGGATTTTTCCAGTTGGAAAGGATGCCCCAGGGCTTATCGGGAGCCCCTGCAACCTTCCAGTGTGGGGGATATGAACCTGCTTGAGATATTGGTGTACCTGGATGACCTCATAGTATTTGGGTCCACCGTGAAGGAATATGAAGTGAGGTTACTGAAGGTGCTGGGCTACCTGAAAGCTGAAGGGTTAAAACTTTTCCTGGACAAGTGCCAGTTCTACAAGACGTCTGTTAGCTATGTCAGACACATAGTCTCATGTATGGAGTAGCTACAGATCCGGCTAAGATAGAGGCGGTGAGCACATGGCCAAGGTCCCAAACTGAGAGTGCCTTGTGCTCATTCCTTGGGTTCTGTGGATACTATCAGAAGTTCGTGAAGGGCTATGCGAAAGTGAGTCACCTTTTAAATCACCTTCTGTGTGGTTACCCTCTCTTGGGGAAGAAAGGGGTGAGGACAGAAGGAGAGCAGGGTAAAGGGGATCTTTGCCCATCGAAGCCTTTTGGAGTGAGGTGAGATGTGAAATGTGAAGAGGCCTTTCAGACACTGAAGGAGCTGCTGATACAGGCACCTGTGCTGGCTTTTGCAGACCCCTGATTGCCATATGTGCTGCATATGGATGTCAGCAGAGAGGGCTTCGGGTGTGTCCTTTATCAGTATCAGGGCACAGGGTTGAGACTGGATTCTGTCACCCTATGAGAAAAACTACCCCACACCTAAGTTGGAGTTTTTGGCCTTGAAATGGATGGTGGTGGATAAGCTGAGTGACTACCTCTATGGTGCCAAGTTTGAGGTGAGGACGGACAACAAACCCTAACTTATATCAGAAAGGGAGACATGGCCCAAGTGGAGAAGATGAAACATGCTGCAGTGCCTACGTTACTGAAAGAATGACCCAGATTGGAGTTGAGAAACCAGATCCTATACTGGGTCACATTGCCTCCAGACCAGCCTTGGCATTCCCAGCTGGTTCTGCCAGAGAAGTATTGGAGGATTGTGTTGAAGTCACATCATGATCGTTCTGGCCATTTGGGAGTTGAAAAGACCCATAGATTGCTCGGAGATCAGTTCTACTGTCCCCAAATGAAGCTGGAGTTTGGAGAGTACTGCAGGTCATGCATTCACTGCATATGGAGGAAGACATCGCCTACGAGGGCCACTCCATTGTCCCACTTGCAGAGTGTGGGGCCCCTTCACCTGGTGTGTATGGATTTCCTGTCAATAGAACCAGATGCCAGCAATACAGCGAATGTCTTGGTCATTACAGATCACTACACCAGATATGCTCAGCTTTTCCTACCAAGGATCAGAGGGTGTCCACAGTGGCCAAAGTGCTATGGGAGAAGTTTTTCATTTATTATGGCCTACCTAGGTGGATACATAATGATCAGGGACAGGATTTCAAGAGTAGGCTCATACATGAGCTACTAAGCGTGCTTGGAGTTGAGAAGTTGAGGACTACTCTGTATCATCTGCAAGGTGATCCCCAGCCTGACAGGTTTAATTGGACCTTGCTAGACATCCTTGGAACCTTGGAAATCAGCAAGAAGAACAAGTGGAGTCAGCATGTTGGACATCTGGTCAACTGTACATGAAACGAAGCTACCAGGTACTCGTCATATTATCTGATGTTTGGGCGCAAGGCGAGGTTGCCCTTCGACCTTTGTTTTGGGACTGGCGAGGAAGACCTACCACCAAAGACTTATCTGAAATATGCATCTGATATGAGAAGGAGCTGAAAAAGGTTTATGAATTAGCTGAGGTCATGGCTGCCAAGCAGAATCAAGGAAAGAAGAAGAGATATGATCAAAAGGTTAGGTTCTCCCGACCCATGCCAGGAGACCGAGTCCTGATAAGGCATTTGGGGCTATCTGGGAAGCATAAGTTTCAAAGGTTTCAAAGGTACATTGAATGTCAGAAATGTATACAATATACATCCTGAAATGCTTTCTCTTCACAAACATCCACGGAAACAGAGGAGTGGCCCAAAGAATGAATGATAGTTAATTGTTAGAACCCCAAAGACCCCCTCAGCTCCCCCCTCACATCAGCAAAGCAATGACCCCCCCCCCCCCCCACCAGCAAAAAAAGCATCTGCACCCTCCACTGAGCACGGAGGATGAGGAAATTGGGTTGTAGTTTAGGCTGCCTTTTGCTAACTCCCCACTGATTGAGGAAGAGATTCCCAACCCTTTGCACGCTGAGTCAGGTGAAACTGGGGGGGGAGGGGACTATCTGTAGACAGGCTGGGTTTCAGCAGGACCGCGAAGGGGATGAATGGGGGCTCAGTCAAGTGGCAAAGGGATCCGATTTGCAGGAGGGCACAAGCGATAGACCGGGGGAGGCAGTATCCCATGAAGTGTTGGAACCTGCAGAAGTAGATGACGGGATAAGGAGGTCTCAAAGAATCAGGAGACCCCCTGATAGGCTGGCCTATGTAGCACCGGGGGAACAGAATGCTATGACTATCCCCCTAGTGAGGTAAGTCACTACCCTTTACAAATGGATTGGAGGTTCTGACATCACAAAGCTCTTTTACAAACAGTGTTATTAATAATGGGATGATAAATTATTTCAAAGTCATGAGGGCAAGACTATTTTGGTGGGGGAAGAGTGTAATGTACTGGTTCACATGGTTCATATCTTTTCTCTGTTACGTTTTTCTGTTCTCTGTGAAAGCTGCTTGTTTGGGTTACTGTTGAAGAGAAGAGATAGGAGAAACGTGTGCCATCCAATTGAGATGAACAGGTTCAAGGGAAGTTCCTTTGGTGAGGAACACTAAGATTGGGCTTGGGGCTTTTGAGAGGGGAGGAGGGAGATGACTGGACAGAAGAGGTCAGAGGAGTAGACCTGGAGTGCAGCCATGATTCAACAAAGCCCGGGGAGATCGAAACTAGCAAAGGGGAAACTGTGAGCTCCATTAGACTGTTTCATTTTAAATGGGCTCTTTTCTTTTTTTTTTGCTTTTTCTTTACTAACCCTTTAGTCAAATTAAGAATTATAAAGCTAAATCTTTTAATTGTATGTGGTGTACTGTCTGTACAGGGTAACAAATCATGCAGCATCCAGACAAACGGGGATTTGAGGGTTTGCACTTCAATCTCTCACGTTTGGCGGGACTGGAGGGAGTCTTTCCTAGACTTACGCAGCCCATGGAACCAGAGCATTACACTAGAATTTCGAGGTATTGGTGTTCATAACATCAGGTTGGAGGCTACCCAGACAGAAAATACGACATTGCTCCTCCAACCTGAGTGTGGCCTCATCGTGGCAGTAGAGGAGGTCATGGACTGACGTGAGGATGGCAATGGGAATGAGCAGTGAAAAATGAAACAGGTGGCCACCGAGAGATCCCGCATTTTCTTATGGACAGAGCCACCTCTAAGACACCAACAGAATGCCAGAAATGCAAATATTAGGAGACAGAAGTAATTGTAATCACATTTTCTGAGGAACAGGTTCTTGGGAAACTGTAAGTTCTGAAGATAGATAAATCACCTGGAACAGATGGACTACACCCCAGGTTTCTGAAAGAGGTAGCTGAAGAGGTTGTGCAGGCATTAATAGTGATCTTTCATGAATCATTAGATTCTGAAATGGTTCCAAAGGGATGGAAAATTGCAATTGTCGCTCCACTCTTCAAGAATGTAGGGAGGGAAAAGACAGGATATTATTGGCCAATTAGCCTTAATTCAGTGGTTGGTAAGATGTTATTAAGGATGTGGTTTTGGGGTACTTGGAGGCACTTGATAAAATCGGCCAAAGTCAGCATGGTTTCCTCAAAGGAAATTCTTGTCTGACAAATCTGTTGGAATTTTTTGAGGAAATAAAAGGCGGGATAGACAATGGAGAGTCAGTGGATGGTGTTAACTTGGATTTTCAGAAGTCCCTTGACAAGGTGCCACACGTGAGGCTGCTGAGCAAGAAAAGAGCCTATGGGATTACAGGAAAGATTCTAGCATGGACAGAGTATTGGCTAACTGGCAGAAGGCAAAGAGGGGGAGTAAATGGGGCTTTTTCTGATTGGCTTCTGATGACTAGTGGTGTTTCATAAGGTTCAGTGTTAGGTCTGTTGCTTTTAACATTATATATTAATAACCTGGAAGTTGGAATTGACACATTTGTGGCCAAGTTTGCAGATGTGGCAAAGATGAGTGAGGAGTGTGTAGTGTTGTGGATGCAGGGAGCTGCAGAAGGACTTGGACTGATTAGGAGAATGGGCAAAAAAGTAACAAATGGAATACGGTGTATGGTCATGTAAATATAAAACTCAGAGGTGCCTAGTACAGGATTCCCTAAAGATGAACTTGCAGGCTGAGTTGATAGTAAGGAAGGCAAATTAAATATTAGTATTAATTTTCAAAGCATTTATGTAATGCTGAAACTTTATAAGGTATTGGTCAGACCACATTTGGAACATTGTAAGCATTTTTGGACCCCATATCTAAAATGCAGTTGTGGAAAGTCCAGAGGAGCTTTACAAGAATAATTCCAGGAATGAAAGGGTTAACATGTATGGAGGGTTTATTAGCTCTGGGCCTTTACTCACTGGAATTAAGAAGAATGAGGGGGGATCTCATTGTAACCTACAGAGTACTGAAAGGGCTAGACAGAGGATGTCCAGTGGATCCTTTAAACAGGGGTAAGGTGGAAATTCTTTAGCCAGTGGGTGGTTAATCTGTAGAGTTCATTGCCACAGGCAAATCATTAGGTATATTTAAAGAAGATGATAGTTTCCTGATTAGTAAGGACATAAAGGCAGCAGAATGGGATTGAGAGGGAGAATAAATCTGCCATTATAGAATGGTGGAGCAGATCATAGTCAATGGACCAAATAGCCTAATTCTGCTACCACGTCTTATGGTCTTATCGAGGAAGATATTTCAATAATATTCCAGGAATTTGGCCCAGCTACAAAGAGGGAAAGATAATGTACTTCCAGGTTCAGGTGATGTGTGACTTAGAAAAGAAACATATACAGCAGATGTTTCCAAATATCAATTCTTCTTCACCTTCTTGCTGGTAGAGTTTGAGATTTGGAAATGCTGGTAGAGTAGCCTAGGTGAGTGACTGCAGTACATTTTGCCAGTGGTGGTCATTGTAGCTGTAGTGTGGCAGCAATGGATGAAGTGCATATGATAACGTGGAGCATGGTTCCAATCAAATGGACTAATTGTCCAGATTCCATCAAAGTCTCAGGAGAGCTGTTGGATTTGCACGTTCGAGACAAGAGCACATTTCTTAAATGCTACAGTTAGGATGGTGTAAATTGTTCATTATTGTCACAGGTTCAATGAAAAGTTTGCCTTGCATACCATTCACACAAATCAATTCATTCCAACAGGGCACTGCAGCAGGACAAGCTAAAACAATAACACAATGCTGAAAAAGGTGAAGCAGTTACAGAAAAGTGCAGTGCCAGTAGACAGTAGGAGCAAAGTGATAATGAGGTGGACTGTGAGGTCAAAATTGCACCTTATCAAACTAAGGAACTGTTTAAAAATTTTATAACAGCAGGGTGGAAACTACCCTTGAGCCTAGTGATAGGTGCTTTCAGAGGTGATACATGCTTTCAAACTTTTATAACTTCTGTCTAATGGAATGGGGAAGGAGACTGAGTGATAGGATTGGGTCAGGTCTTTGGTTATGTGGCTGCTTTACCAAGACAGCGAAAAGACTTCTGGTTTAAGAGCTTAAACTTCCAGTTTAAGATGGCGCTACTGAGTTGAGTGGCAGTTTACAGGTAGTTCGAAAGACAAGAAATTTGACTATAAGCGACGTAATAGCACTTTTTCTGAGGTATATTGTGGTAAACTATCACCACAAACAATGAAGAGGCAAGTGAAGGCAAAGTTGACTCAAGGGATGAGTTGCGCTGGTGCGTACAAAGTCAGAGTGCATTTTCGAGACTGCGTGGGAGCTGGAAATTGTGTCGGAGTTGAGGATGGAGTTGGAGTGAGTAATTCAGAGAGGACTCAAGGCGGATGAGTTTCAATGCCCATCAACCCAAAACCCAACTCATAACCCAAACAAGGAGTGAGTTTGGGTTAGCGATGAGCTGATTTGGAAAGTTCAAGGATGGCTTCAGGCCCAAATAGACTGGAAAGACAAGACATCGGGACCAGAGGCAGGGGTTGGGCTGATTCTGCTCACTCATCCGCAATTCTCCATGGCACTGAGGCCGTGAGACCGTTCTGGCTGCCACGTGTTTCACAGTGATTTGCCCCGTTATATGATGAACTGTGACTGAGGATTTGGGCCTACTCTGGGTGCTCCGGCATTCAGGTCTATAGACTCAATGCTGTCGCTCGATTTATCGCTTGTATGATTTGTGTTATTTTTCTGTTTCTCTGCACTTTGGCTATTAGTCTTTTTTTAATTGGGTTCTTTTTGGTTTCTTGCTTTGTGACTGCCTGTAAGCAGATGAATCTCAAGGTTGTATAATTTATAGATACTTTGATAATAAATGTACTTTGAATCCTTTGAATTGTTTGAAGAACAGAGATAATTCATGAAGAGGAGGTTGGTTTCTGTGATATGCTGAGCTCTCTGAAATTTCTTGCAGTTATGGGCAGAGCAGTTGCCATACCAACCCAAGCTAAATCCAGACAGGATATTCTAAATTGTGTACGTCATTAAAAATTGAGGGTCAAAGTAGACCGATGAAATTTCTTTTGGCCTCCCGAGGAAGTAGAGGCAATGCTGAGCCTTCTTGTCTATGGCATCAATGTGTTGTATCAGACCAGAATATTGGTGATGGTCACTCCTGGGAACTTGAAGCTCGCAACCTCAGCACCATTGCTGTAAAGAGGAACATGTACACTGTCTCCTTCCTGAAATCAATAACCAGTTCTTCTGTTTTGCTGACATTGAGGGAAAGGTTGCTGTCATGACACAATGTTCATAGGCTTCCTATTTCCTTTTTGTACTCTAACTCATTGTTACTCAAGAGATAGCCACAGTGTGCTATCATCTGCAAACAGAGTCTGTCCATGCAGTTAATGAATGTACAGGGAGTAGATTAGGGGATCGTCGAGACAGCCTAAGGGGCACCAGTATTGAGAGTAATTTCTGCCTACTTTTACTGATTGTTGTCTAATGATCAGGAAGTCAAGGAGGTGCTGAGTCCCAGATCTCGGAGCTTGGAGATGAGTTTGTGTGCAACTCTGGAAGAATGATCTTACGTCCACAAAAGTGACTGTGGATTCAGGTACATTTGAGACTGTTAGGGAGGGTGCTGACACTCCAATCCAGTTCTGTTCAAAAGTGCCTGGAATTAAGCTCATTAGGAATGGATGCACTGATGTCAGCAATCCTGCCCATCTTCATTTTGTTACTTGTTATAGAATCTAAGCTCTACCACAACTGACAGCTGGCCTGCGACTCCGTTTTGGACTAGCGTTGTATCTTGGCATTCCTGATTCTTTACAGCATCCCATTTCATATGGGATGGGCTCTGAAAAGACCTGATAACTCGAACCATTTCTCCATTAGTAACAATAAACTGTTCTCCAACTTACGGTCCAGCTGACAATTCAGTTTGCTCCATGTGAAATCAAGAAAGAGCAGAGAGAACTGAAATTTAGAAACGACTATTTGACAGAGAACCTGGCCGAGTGTGTCACCACTGTAACAGATTTTATTAGCAAGAGTGGTGATGACTGTGCAACAAAGAGGGCACTCTTGTCGTTTCCAAATCAGAAAACATGGATGAACTGGAAGACACACTCCATACTGAAGACTTGGACTGCTGTGTTTGAATTGGGTAATGCCTTCCTATGCATAAAATCAAGATCAGAATCAGGTTTAATATCATTGGCATATGTTGCAAAATTTGTTATTTTGCAGCAGCAGTACATTGCAACATCACAATACATCAATAATAAAATAATATTTTATATACACATATATATAGATATAAATACATGAAGCCATGTGCACTACTATAAATGTAGATGAGTAACAAAGAGAGGGAAAAAAATAGCGAGGTGGTGCACATGGCTTCATTGTCCATTCAGAAATCTGATGGCAGAGGGAAAGAACCTGTTTCTGTAGCATTGAGTGTGTATCTTTCTTGATTGTAGCAATAAAAAAAGAGGGCACTTCCCAGGTGATGGGCATCCTTAATGATAGATGTCACCTTCTTGAGTCATCACTTTTTGAAGGTGTCCTCGATGCTGGGGAGTTTAGTGCCCATGATGGACCTGTTTGAGTTTACAACTTTCTGCAGCATTTTCCAGTCTTTACAGTGGGCTCTCTATACCTAATGGTGATGCTAGCAGTAAGAATCCTCTCCACAATACAACTGTAGAAACTTGCTAGAGTCTTTGATGACATGACGTATTCTCAGACTCCTAATGAAATATAGCCTCGTGCATGCCTTTTTCGTAATTGCATCAATATGGTTAGATCTTCAGAGATGTTGACACCCATAAACTTGAAACTGCTCATCCTTTCCACTGCTGATCCTTTAATGATGACTAATGGAAGTTCCCTCAATTTTCCCTTCCAGAATCTACAATCAATTTCTTGCTTTTGCTGATGCTGAGCGCAAGGTTGTTGTTACAACACCACTCAACTAGCTGATGTTTTTCACTCCTGTATGCCTCCTCCTCACCATTTGAAATTCTGCCAACAGTAATTCTGTCATCAGCAAACTTATAGATGGCACATGAGCTTTGCCTAGCCACACAGTCGCAGGCATAGACGGAGTAGAGCAGTGGGCTAAGCACGCATCCTTGAGGTGTGCCAGTGTTGATTGTCAGTGAGATGTTATTTCCAATCTGCACTGACTGTGATCTTCCAATGCGGAATTCAAGAATCTAGTCCCACGTTTTGAAGTTTGTTAATTAGAACTGAGGGTATGATTGTGTTGAACGCTAAGGTGTAACCAATAAACAGCAGCGTGACATATACTATTGTCCAGGTGATCCAAGGCCAGTGAGATTACCTCCATTGTTGGCCTATGGTGGTGATAGTCATATTTCAGTGGATCCAGGCTCTTGCTTAGGCAGGTGTTGATTCTGGCCATGAGCAACCTTTGAAAGTACTTCATCCAGTAGATATGAGTGCAACTGGGTGATACTCATTGAGGCCACTCAGTTTGTGTTGTTGAGCTCTAGTATGATTGAATTGGGTGAGAACTTCCAACTACTGCAGTGAGAGGTTGAAGATGTTCTTAAATACCTTCGTAAAACTGTTGGGGTTGCCAGCAGAAAATATCAATCCAAAATTGGTCCCAGGCCAACCACAGTTGTGGCAAGGCTTGCATGCTATAAAAAGCTACAAAACAAAATCAGGCAGGACTACTAACTACAATGATTCCCTTCCTGAGAAGATGAATGATTTCTATGCATGTTTTAAACAGAAGAAGGATGGAATGTCACCACCTGCCCTGACAGATTCACATGAACCTGTACCTACAGTCAGCAATGCATATATCAGGCCAGTCTTCTGGAAAATTACTCATGAAAACCGTTTGGCATAGATAGTGACCCCAGCCTTTGTTAGACTCCTGTTTGTTGACTGCAGCTTTGCTATCGGTACCATATTCCAAACAAACTCAGCTCCAAATTCTCAGACCTGAGACTCACCCCCGTCCTCATTTGAATCTAGATCCTTGACTTCCTAAACAAAGCAGATCACATCAGTAAGGACAGGCAGCAATGCCTCCATCATGATTATTCTAAACACAGGTGCCCCACGGAGCTGTGTTCTTAACCCCATACTCTAAATCCAGCATACTCACAAAATGTATGGCTGGATTCTGTTTTCTGATCTTGCAGATGATACCATGTTGTGGACCATCTCCCAAATAACGATGAGTCAGAGTACAAGAAAGAGACAGATAGCCTGTTGGCATGGTGTCATGACAATAACCTTTCTATATAAGTCAGCAAAATAAAAGATGTAGTCATTGGTTTAGGAAGGATGGTGAGTGGTACAAAGCACTTGTTTATACAAATTGTGCTGAGATTGAAATGGTTGGGAGTTTCAAATTCCTAGGAGGAAAGATCACCAGTAACCTGTCCTGGTCCAACCACGTAGACTCCATGGCCAAGAAAGCATAGCAGTGCCTCTATATTCTCAGGAGGCTAAAGAAATCTGGCACCTCCAGTTTGACCCTCACCAAGTTTTTATTGACACACCATAGAAAAGTTATTATCTGGATGTATCATTTAACAGCTTGGTATGACAACTGTTCTGCCCATGACAGCAAGGAACTGCTGAGTGTTGTCGACACAGCACATCACGGAAACCAGACTTCCCTCCATGCACTCTGTCTACAGTAAAGCAGCCAGCATAATGAAGTACCTTTCACAGCTTGGACATTCTCCCTTCTTCACCCTCACACTGGGCAGAAGATGGGAAAGCCACGATGTACATACCATCCGGTTCAAGCACAATTTTTATCCTGTTGTTATTAGATTAATGATTGGTCCTCTTATATGATAAGATCAACTCCTAACATCATGACTTACCTTGTTAAGGCCTTAGACCCCATTGTCTTCCTGCACTTGCAATTTCTCTCCAAGTATAACACTATATTCTGCATTCTGTTATTATTTTACCTTTATAGTATGCAGAACAAAGCTTTTCATTGTAACCTGGTGCCTCTGACAATAATAAATCAATTTATCATTTAGCACTATGGTGCTACCACTCAGCCACTGTGGGAATGTATGAGTTTTTCTCAACAGGACTGTTCAGTAGTCACTCCTACAATACTATCACGGACAGTTACATTTGCAACAGTAAGATTGGTCAAATGAGATCAAGTAGCTAACACCTCATGTTTTTTCGTTTTTTATTTATTTGAGATTCAGTGCGGAGTAGGCCCTTCGAGCCACACTGTCCAGCAATCCCCTGATTTTAACCCTCGCCTAATCACAGGACAATTTACAATCACCAATTCATCTACCAAGTGCTACGTTGTTGGACTGTGGGAGAAAACAGGTTCACCGAGATTTTTTTTCATTTCATCATACCAGTTTTCTCCAACAGTGAAAGAAGTTAATCTTTCATCTGCCTGATCAGGTTAATAAACCTTACAACTTGAATTAAAGTTTAAATGTTGTACTTCATGAATTTCACCAAGTTTACAGAATCTCAGGTTATAGCTTTTCGCTTGTGTTTGTAATTGCATTCCAAAATTTCCCACTACAGAGCTGCCTCCAAGTCAGTCACCTTCTACAAGGTGATAACATCTGCTGCTGACTTCAGGCCTTAAGAGGCAGAAATGAATCACTCTCCTCATTCTCTGCCATCCTCAACAGGATCCTACATGTAGCCTCCTGATTCACCACTATTCAGGGCCCCAGACAGTCCTTCCAGGCGAAGCAAGAGTTCACCTGTGAGTCTGTCAGGGTCATCTACATTATCCACTGCTCCTGGTGCAGCCTCTACAACGATGAGAGCCAATGTAGTTTGAGGGACTGTTTCATTGACCACCTTGACTCAAAAGGCAGGATTTCCCAATGTGCACCCATTCAATCTGATTTCCAATTCCATTCCAACATGTCTGTCTATGGCCTCCTATCATGGAGGCCACTCTCAGGCTGGAGGATCAACATTTCATATTACATCTGGGTAGTCTTCAAATTCCTCTAACTTCTGTGAAGTTCCAGTCCCTCCCCCTTCTCTCTTTTTCCATTACCCTTTCCCCCTTCTTTTCCTCTCATCTGCCCATCACCTCCCCTTCTCTTTCCCTTTCACCAATGGTGCACTCTCCTCTCCTATTTAATTCCTTCCTCTCCAGCCCTTTCTGCCACCTATCATCTCCCAGCTTCCCACTTCACCCCCCATCCACATGGTTTCATCTATCACTTGTCAATATGTACTCCTTACCCTCCCCAACTTCCTATTCTTTCCCCTTCCTTTCCAATCCTCATAAAGTGGCTCACCCTGAAACATCGGCTGTTTATTCCCCTCCATAGATGCTGCCTGACCTGCTGAGTTCCTCCAGCATTTTGTGTGTGTCACTCAGAATCTGCAGAATCCCTTGTGTTTAAGACTTCATTGTCATTCTACAGCAACTCAAAGGATTTGGAAGCCAACCAGGTCTTAACCCCATACACGATTTTACTGATCTTTATAATTCCATTGAAAGTAGTGATGACAACAGTTCAGAATAAAGCACTGTACTGTCCTGGTAGTGAAACCCACCCTAAATGTTAACTTCAGTGTTTCTTCCAAATGTTGATCAACACACAAGTGCACTGATTCATCAGCTAAGATGATCTCAAGTGTGGTTAACCTTCTAACACAGAACACGAACCTAACACTGAGCTAAATCTGACAAAATGTTCGGCTGTGTACTGAATGTATTGCAAACTATAAATTTCACACCTCTGTAACTACTGCTTTTTGTCATACTCCTCCATGCTTTGCATATGCTATACCATCCGATGCAAGAGTTTCACTTTTTGTCACTCCTTCGTTCTGCAGGATGCCATTGTATAATCTGTCTACACTGTCCCACATTAGCCACTCACGATGTGTGACAGTGCACAAAACATACCTTTGCAGACTCTCAGATTTTCCTTTCAGTGTCTGTATGGCATGTGAGTTTAAAGAAAGAATCTACAGTTAAATTCTTTCATGTGCGATCCTTAAATATCCCAAAACAATTAGCACACAATGACATACTTTTGGAACATTAGTTACTGATTATAGACAGAAAAAAAATAAAAACAGACAAGTCGAAGATTTTTTAGGTTTCTACTCAGATGGCTCACCCAGTTTTCAGCAATAACTAATTAGCCATCTCATCCTCCTCGTCACAGTGCTTACTTAGTCAATATCACAGATGCATCAACATCTCTAATGGGAGAATTGTATAACTGGATGAGGCCAAATAAGGTCAGTTACTTAGACAACGTGTTTGCAAATACTTCAGCCTAGTTTCTCGCATTTAAAAACTATGTTTAGCGTGTCACCTTTCCTAAGTCCAATATCTAAATTCCTGAAATTAAAAACCATTGCCTGCTTTTTCCCATTCCCAAAAATTCTGTGACCTCAAGAAAGCTTCCAGTCATCAGTTCCTTTCTTTCTTTATTAATCTTTTTATTGATTTAAAAAGAGCATACGTACAAACAAGAGGAGAAGTATCTCAAATATATATATTTATCAATAACAATACAAACAGACATCAGTTCCAAGCAGAGAATTCTCTCTTAGAAGTGCTGCTGTTGCACAATTCCAGTGACCTGGTTTCAATCCTGACGTTGATTGCTGCGTATGTGGAGTTTACAAGTTCCATTGTGACCACATGTGTTTCCCTTGCATGCTGCACTTTCCACACACGTCCAAAGGTGTGCTGGTAAGTTAATTGGCTACTGAAAATTACTCCTCAAATTGGAGAGGACAGTAGAATCAGTGAAGAGATGATGGGCATGTGGGTTAACATGATAATAACTGGGAGAAATTATAGTACAGATCTGAAAGCAATCACAAACACAATAAGCTGAATGGCCTTCTTCAGAAAGTATGTATTTCAGGATTTCTCCCATCATAATAGAGCATCCCCAACAAAATTTCGAATTCTAGAGGCTTGTTGAATTTTCTGTGGTGGAAGCTTATATGTTTATCTATGTCTTGGGCAGCATGTTTGTTCAACGGTGTACATTTTAATCTAATTCATACTAAAAGGTGATATACATCATAGTGTCAGACAGTGTGCTGGAGATTAAACTGACCTCAGTTCCAAGGCATCAGCATATACAAAATTCAGCTCCTGTAGCAAGTGTTTTAAAACATACAGCTTAGGGCATAGAACAGTATAGCAATGAACAGGCTATTCAGCCCACAATGTTGTTCCAATCTTGAATCTAATTTATACTAATTATGCTCGGAATCAGAAAGAGAATCAGGTTTATTATCACTGGCATGTTACGTGAGATTTGTTAACTTAGCAGCAGCAGTTCAATGCAATACATAATATAGAAGAAAAAATAATAATACTAATAATAAATCTTCTCCAGTATACTTTATACAGTATACGTATATTGAATAGATTAAAAATGATGCAAAAACAGAAATACTATATATATTTTAAAAATTGAGCTCATGTCCAAGGATTCAACGTCCATTTAGGAATCAGATGGCAGAGGGGAAGAAGCTGTTCCTGAATTGCTGAGTGTGTGCCTTCAGGCTTCTGTACCTCCTACCTAATGGTAACAGTGAGAGAAGGTCATGCCCTGGGTGCTGGACACTGCCTTTCTGAGACACAGCTTCTTGAAGATGTCCTGGGTACTTTGTAGGCTAGTACCCAAGATGGAGCTGACTAGATTTACAACCCTCTGCAGATTCTTTCGGTCCTGTGCAGCAGCCCCTCCATACCAGACAGTGATGCAGCCTGTCAGAATGCTCTCCACGGTACAACTATAGAAGTTATTGAGTGTATTTGTTGACGTACCAAATCTCTTTAAACTCCTAATGAAGTATAGCCACTGTGTTACCTTCTTAATAACTACATCAGTATGTCAGGATCAGGTTAGATCCTCAGAGATCTTGACACCCAGGAACTTGAAACTGCTCACTCTCTCCACTTCTGATCCCTCTATGAGGATTGGTATGTGTTCCTTCGTATTACCCTTCCAGAAGTCCACAATCAGCTATTATGTCTTAGTGACGTTGTGTGCCAGGTTGTTGCCGTGACACCATTCCACTAGTTGGCATATCTCACTCCTGTACGCCCTCTCATCACCACCTGAGATTCTACCAACAATGGTTGTATCATCAGCAAATTTATAGATGGTATTTGAGCTATGCCTATATGTGTATATAGAGAGTATAGAGAGAGTAAGCACACACCCCTGAGGTGTACCAGTGTTGGTTGTCAGCAAGGAGGAAATGTTATCACCCATCCGCACAGATTGTGGTCTTCCGGTTAGGAAGTTGAGGATCCAATTGCAGAGGGAGGTACAGACGCCCAGGATCTGTAACTTCTCAATCAGGATTGTGGGAATGATGGTATTAAATGCTGAGCTATAGTCGATGAACAGCATCCTGATGTAGGTGTTTGTGTTGTCCAGGTGGTCTAAAGCCGTGTGGAGAGCCATTGAGATTGCATCTGCTGTTGACCTATTGTGGCGATAGGCAAATTGCAATGGGTCCAGGTCCTTGCTGAGGTAGGAGTTCAGTCTAGTCATGACCAACCTCTAAAGCATTTCATCACCGTAGACATGAGTGCTACTGGGCAAGTGTCATTAAGACAGCTCATGTAATCCTTCTAGGCAATGGTGTAATTGTTGCCTTTCTGAAGCAAGTAGGAACTTCTGCCCGTAGCAGTGAGAGGTTGAAAATGTCCTTGAATACTACCGCCAGTTGGTTGGCACAGGTTTTCGGAGCCTTAACAGGTACTCCATTGGGACCTTCCGCCTTGCAAGGGTTCACTCTCTTTAAAGACAGCCTAACATCAGCATCTGAGACAGATCACAGGGTCATCAGGTATAGCAGGGATCTTCACAGCTGTAGTTGTGTTCTCCCTTTCAAAGCAGACATAGAAGGCATTGAGTTCATCTGGTAGTGAAGCATCACTGCAATTCACGATATTGGGTTTTGCTTTCAAGGAAGTATTGAATTGAATTGACTTTATTTCTTACATCCTTCACATACATGAGTAAATACCTTTACATTACATTTCCATCTAAATGAGCAATGTGCAATCATAGTAATTTATAATAAATCGAACAGTCAATGTAATATGAAGTAAACTCAAATCAGTGTGAGTTCATCAGTCTGACGGCCTGGTGGAAGAAGCTGTCCCGGAGCCTGTTGGTCCTGGCTTTTATGCTGTGATACCACTGCCCGGATGGTAGCAGCTGTAATAGATTGTGGTTGGGATGGTTTGAGTCCCCAGTGATCCTACGGTACCTGTCCTTGTAAATGTCCTGAATCATGGGAAGTTCACATCTACAGATGCGCTGGGCTGTCCACACCACTCTCTGCAGAGTCCTGCGATTAAGGGAGGTACAGTTCCCATACCAGGCAGTGATGCAGCCAGTCAGGATGCTCTCAATTGTGCCCCTGTAGAAAGTTTTTAGGATTTGGGGGCCCATACCAAACTTCCTCAACTGTGTGAGGTGAAAGAGGTGCTGTTGTGCTTTTTTCACCACACAGCTGGTGTATACAGACCACGTGAGATCCTCGGTGATGTGGATGCCAAGGAACTTAAAGCTATTTACCCTCTCAACCCCAGATCCATTGCTGTCAATAGGGGTTAGACCATCTCCGTTTCTCCTGTAATCCACAACCAGCTCCTTTGTTTTTGTGACATTGAGGGAGAGGTTCTTGATACCACTCTGTAATGTCTCGTAAGCCCTGCCAGAGTTGTCATGCATCCAATGTCACCTCCAACCTCGTTCAAAATTGTCTCTTTGCCTTGAAATAGTCCTCCGCAAATCATACCTGGTTTTCTGGTACAGGACTGGATCAACAGACTTGAATGCCACAGATCTAGTCTTCAGCAGACGACGTACCTCCTGGTTCATCCACAGCTTTTGGTTTGGGAATGTGCAGCAAGTCTTTGTGGGCACACACTCATCCACACAGGTTTTAATGAAGTTGGTAACAACTGCAGCATACTCGTCCAGGTTCGAAGATGAATCCCTGAATACAGTCCAGTCCACCGATTCAAAGCAGGCCTGTAGGTGCTCCTGTGCTTCCCTTGTCCAAACCTTCTTGGTCCTCACTACTGGTGCTGCAGTCTTCAGTCTCTGCCTATACTCAGGGAGTAGAAGTACAGTTCCTCCTATATTTCCTTCATCCATGTGTCTATCTAAAAGCCTCTTGAAGTCTAACAATCTATTTGCACAACTACCCCTGGTAACCTATTCCAGGCACCACTCACTCTCCATGTAAAAGTCCTGTCACTCACATTGTCTTTAAACGTACCTCCTCTAACCTTAAAAGCATGCCCTCTGTACTTGATATTACAATGCTGAGAACAAGATTCTGACTGTATGCCATGTCTATACTTCTCAGAATTTTACAAATTTCCATTAGGTTTTGCTCCACTTCTGATGCTGTAGGAAGAACAGCCCAAGCTTGTACAACATATTCTTATAACTCATACCTGCTAATCCAGGCCACATCCTTGTCAATCTCTTCTTCACACGTTTGATAGTCTCAGTATCCTTCCTATAATGGGGTGATCAGAACTGCACAGAATACTCCAAGTGCAGTCTGACTAAAATGGTATTCAGCTACAGAATGACTTCCTTACTCATCAGCCCAATCAATGAAGGCAAGCATGCCATACACCTTCTTTACCAGCTTATCTATTTGTGTAACCACATTCAGTGAACTCAGGATGTAAACCCCAAGATCACTCAATAACTAACATATCTATCACTAACTGTTGAATTTCTTCTTTCATTTACATCGCAAAGTGCAATTCCTCACTCCTTCTCAGATTAAGTTCCATCTGCCACTTCTCTGCGCATAACTGATCTATACTCCACTGTATTCTTTAAATATATTTTATAACTGTCCACAACTCCACCAATCTTAGTGTCATCTGCAAACTTACTAATCCACCCATCAGCATTTTCCTCAAAATCATCAAAATATAGTATATCACAAGCAACAGGGGTCCCAGCACTGATGTTTGAAGAACACTACCGGTCACAGACTTCCAGCCAGAATAATAGCCTTCCATCCCTACTCTCTGCCTTCTATGGTCAAGACAGTTCAAAATCCAAGCCTTCAATTCACCTGGAGCCCATTCATCTTTATCTTCTGTATCAACCTACCATGAGATTTATTTTGGATGCTAAGTGACCCTCTCAGTTCCAACCTTCAAGGCCCAACCAGTCTAATCTCAAACCTTAACGAAGTAACAGAATGGCCCTTTACCAGTGTCATCATGCCCAATTCCACCCAGCTTGGATTTCACCAAGACCACTCAGCTGCAGACTTCATCATGGTCTTGGTCCGAATTTAGAGCTAAGACCCTAAGGTAGCGTGAGAATAACTGACCTTCATATCCTAACAGTATTTAAGTGAATGTGGCATCAAAGAAGTTCTGATAAAACTGAAGGCAATGAGCACCAAGAAGGAAATATTCCAAAGCGGGGAGTCAGAACTTTCCCAAAAGAAGATGGTCGTGTTGCTGAATGCAGGACATGACTGCAGGAATTCCTTGGGGTAGTGTCCTAGGCCCAAACAACTTCAGCTGGTTCATTAATGAGTACAATAAATTGTGGAGTTGGAAACACAGTCTAGATTATCACAAAAACCAGCCTCTCCTGTCTCACTATTACAAGATTCTTGAACAGATTTTTGTGTGATAAAAACTATCTCCTGATCTCTCAGTCTACATTGTTGTGGCCTTTATTTTTATTTGTCTTCCTGGCCTGCCATTTCTCTGTAACTATAACTGTATTCAGTTATTGCTCTTACAACCTTACATTTGTTTAGATGCAAAACAAAGTTTTTGGAATGTGTGATAATAATGAATTAATTGCCAATTATCAATAAAAGTCCTCTCCAAAAGTGAGAAGTGGTCGTACTATGTTCAATTCCTCAGCCGATGTGCCTGCCTGTATTCAGACAAAACTCAAGGTGTATAATTTGTACATTCTTTGATGATAGATGTGCTTTGAATCTTTGAAATGAACCAGTCCATGTCTGTATACAGCAAGACCCTAGAAAATACTCAGGCATAAGTAAGGAGTAGCAAACACCAATCATACCATAAAACCAATTAGGCAATGATCACCTCCAAGCGTAGGTTCGACCACCTACCCTGGAAATTCAATGGCATTACCATTGCAATGTCCCCTCCATCAATATCCTTGAAGAGGTGGGGAGGGGTCACCTTTTACCAGAAACTCAACAGAGTTTGCCAGGTATATAATATAGCTACAAGAGCATGTCAAGAGTATATTCCCATATTCTCCACAATTCCATATCACATAGATGGGGCTGGATGATCCATTGAGCCTGTGTTGCCTCTCAGAGAAATCCTGTCAATCTTATTTCCTTCTAACCTTTTCAGATGCCTATCAACATCTCCTGGATTTCTGCCATCCATCTATATGGGGTGATTTTCCATGGACAATTAGCCTACCAACTAGCACATTTTTGGGGATGTGAGAAGAAACTAGAAGCGCTTGTAAAAGATATAAGGCAGTGAGGTGAAAGTCGCTTCCCTTGACTAGATGAGCGGAGGTGATTGGCTCCTCATCCACCAACCTGGGCATTCAATCCCTCCACCTCTTACGCATGATGCCTGCAATGTATCCTTCTCCAAGTTAATGTACGTTGCAAGTAGTTACTCATCCGTCCAAAATCTCCCACATCGATGACCTTACAAGAAAAATAGGGCTTTAGGTACATGGGAACAGCATGGCCTGCAGTATCCCTCCAAGTCACACATCATCCTGTCTCGGAAATGTACTGACATCCTTTCATCGCCATTGGGTATAACTGCATTACAAGTGTACTTCCATCAGAATGTCTGAAGCAATTCACCAACAGCTTCTCAAGGACAAATGGGGATTGACAATAAATGCTGACCTTGACAACGACACTCAGATTACTAAAAAAGGAACATATCATAAAAGAAATGGCTCACAAAGGAAATCAGGAGTCGGGCCAGAGTTCACAGTTAGCAGTGAGCTGATCTTTTTGTGGTGTGCAGGTGACTGGATCATTGAAGCTCAGGAACCACCATAGAAAGGGTAATTCTGTGTTGCTGGGTGGGTCTATAAAAAGGCTCACCCATAATCACAGTGAAAACTGACTCACACATGACTCTGGATTGTCAAAGACAATATTTCTGGATGTTTCAGACATTCCGATATCATAAAAATCAAGTATATCTTTTAACCTTCACAATGTAAAAAAGGACATGTTTTTAATGCACTGTTGAAAACCATCAATAGACACTTAAGCGATGTTTCCCCACTGGGACGAGTGATGATACCCTTTCTGCCACCTGGCCCAACTCAGTGTGGGATGTCTGAGTTGATCCTCAACCACAAGCAGTGGGGGATCTCCACAAGTTTACCTCGCAAACTGTACTCATGACCTTTAGCATGCAGATGGAGAATTATCTGTAGACATGCTTGTGCTTGTACGGTGTATGTAAAAACCCTGATGTTACTGACAGTAATGCAGCACAGTGGCAGCAGTTCTGCAGGGAATTGCTGCAATTTCCCTGCAAAATAGGTAGAAGTGCAAGAGACCTCAGGGACATCAGACACCCTGATGAATAACAGGCCTAACTATCTCCTACTTATTACATTTAAAGTTGAAGACAAACTGGCAATGCAGACTTTGTGGTAAGATATAAATGTGGAGAAATTCAGGTGCAGTCTTTAGAGTACATTGACAAGTGACTGCAAATGCTGGAATCTTGTAACAAACAAGATGCTGAAGGAACTTTTCAGATCAGACAGCAGCTGCGGAGGAAAGTGGACATTCTATGTTTTGGGTTGAGGCCCTTCACCTGGACTGAAAGCTTGAGGACAGGTAGCCAGTGTAAAGGGTGGAAAGAAAGGTGGCCAGTGACAGATGGACCCAGAGGTGGATGGGCAACAGGTGGAGGTGACAGAGGGCTGCAGACAATAGATTCCGATAGCAGAGAAAAGCAGAGCGTGGAATCCAATAAGAGGCCTGGTGTTGGACCAGGGACCTAACGGGAGGAGTGTGTGCGTGATGGGCCAATATAGAGGTGGAGGAGGGGAAAGAAACAGGGTGATGGGGTGGGGCTGTGAAGCATGTGGGAGGAACTGGATAGATCAGAGAAAAGGAACAGTGGGGGGGCTGTTTACTTATGACTAAAGAATACAATGTCCGTAGTCATTTCCCCTCAATCTTTCAGTCCAGATGGATGGCTTCAACCCAGACATTAGCTGTCCATTTCCCTCCACAATTGCTGCTGACAACTGAGTTCCTCCACCATCTTTCTTGTAAAACAGTGACCAAAATGGTTGGCATCTGTAACGTTCATTTTGCAACCAAGGTCTAAGAGACAGAATGTTGCTCATATTCTTTCTTCTCTCCTGGGGCCAGGTTTGGCAAGTCAGCCACAAGTCAATTCTGATTCTGGGGGAAGGACCTTAGACCAGATATATCCTACCAACTCCAGCAGTTCCAGCTACTGCAGTAACATCTCACTGCTTTGGAAAATCCAATGATAGGCTCTCCCCACTCCCCCAAAGGAAAATGTTTCACAATTTGGTTTAACAGGGATGTCCCACCGGAAATAATGCAAAGTCATGACAGTTTCAGAAGGATCACTCAAGACAGGAAGTCCCAGGTCAGATCTTCCAGAAATATTCATTGTTGTGCTTCACTCAGTTCTCAACTACTTAGTGCTGCAGAAGGGCTATTCAATTGGATTTCAGGCAAGGGTGAGTTAAAGTTAAATGAAGGCCAACATACCATAGGCCTGTCACCACCCTATCAATTTATGCAGCATCTTTGAGGGATCTATAGACATCCCTCTGTTTTCCCACACTGCTAAGAATCTTGCCATTACCCCTGTACTCTGCCTTCAAGTTCAGCCTACCAAAGTGAATCACTTCACACTTTTCAGTACTGAACTCTATCTGCCATTTCTCAGCCCAGCTCTGCAGCTTATCAATGTCCTATTGTATCCTGTGACAACCCTCCACACTAGTCACAACTCCACCAACCTTTGTGTCATCCTCAAACTTACTAATCCACTCTTCCGCTTGATTATCCAGGTCATTTATAAAAGTCACAAAGAGCAGGGGACCCAGAACAGATTCCTGTGGAACACCACTGGTCACCAACCTCCAGGCAGGATATTCTCCATCTACCACCCTCTGGTTCTATGAGCAAGCCAATTATGAATCCATACAGCCAAGTTTCCCTGGATCCCCTTCGCCCTGACTGACTGAATGAGCCTACTTTGAGGAACCTTGTCAAACACCTTACTAAAATCCATATACTTGACATCTACAGCTCTACTTTCATCAGTTTGTTTTGTCACTTCCTCAAAGAATTCAATCAGGATTGAAACGCACGATCTTCCCCTCACAAAGCCATGCTGAATATGAATATTAGGTTTGAGATTGATAGAGATTGTTAGGTCGGTGATTGAGTATTGTGTTGGAGCAGTCTCTGGAGATCAGGAGAGCAGCAGGCGGGACATGACAGTTGAAGGCCTCTTGTTGCACTGCATCTGGGCCTGTGGCCTCCACTCCCTGCATTTATCTCCATGTTTGTCTCATCCTTCTGCCTATTCAATTGGTACTTGGAAACCTTCAGATTTCCCAGGGTATATGAAATTTCTGCCCTCCAACACATTGACTAAGACTTCCAGAGCTGTGTTAGGAACCTTGCCTTGCTGATAAAAACATAAAAGCACCTCAAAGGCCCACTTGGTAAAGCTTGGATTGTTTTCCATTAATAAAACTTTGTGACAGCAATAAATACAACCAAGCAGTATTTACATATTGTTTTCAGAATGTTTTCAAATTCTTTTCAAATGTTCTACAACTCAATGGTGTAATGTTCAAAGTTCAAAGTAAATTTACAATATATAATTCAATTTCCTGTAGGCATACTCAGCAACTCTATAGAACAGTGATGATAACACCATCAATGAAAGGTCAACCAGTCTGTAGAAGATAATGAACTGTGCAAATGCAAATTTAAATAAATAACGAGAACATAAGATAATGGGATAAAGAGTCCTTAAAGTGAGATCATCGGTTGTGGGAACATATCAATGGATGGGCAAGTGAGTGCAGTTATCCCCTTTAATTCAAGAGGCTGATTGTTGAGGGGTAGAAACAGTCCTTGAACCTGGTAGTGCGAGTCTGGTGAATGAGAATCCCAACAGAGTAAATGCCCAGGCAGAAAGAGGACAAAAACCTAAAGGTAAGGTGATTGTGTGAAAGGAATTAAGATTTTACTGAAGATGGATTTCACTCCAGATGCTTATACCAGCAGAAATTCTGCTAACAGTCTCCTGTATTCATCAAGTAGATCAGAACCTTGTTAAAGGAAATCCAATGAGGCATCGCACTTGACAATACCTTCTCACGCGCTCAACTCATTTCCTGGTAGACTGCAAAGCAGGCTATCTTTAGTTCCAGTAAAAGCAAATAAAGTGAAAATATCTAAGCAAGATCAACCAAATGCACAAGCTCCTTAAAGTAGCAAAAGCAGTCATTATTAATGTGTCTAACAAATTTCTACATGTACTTTGTACTTGAAAATTAGGGTCAGTAGATTTCAAATCATACAAAGGCTTCATTATATAGTTTGAGGAATCAATGTGCAGACATACCTCACCAGCCCATGACCACTGCATTGATTTAGTTGCACTTAGATTGAAAAAAACAAAGTTGATACCTCTTAGTAAATTAAGTTTAACAACTTCAATTAACTGAACAACAATAAAACTTAAAAACGCACAGAAAGTAAAATTAAAAGAAAAAAATCAAAAAATGTGAGTGCAAGCTGTTCAGAACAATTTCCTAGTTTTTCCTTCCCTTTAGATGTGCAGGTGGGCTTCAAGCCAATTCACAATGTCACTACCCTTTTAAAATTGGACTTCCTGCTGTTACAAGCAACAGAGAGCAAAGGGTTGCCTACATTTAGGCCACTAATTTCAGTAGATAGTATAACTTTCAGATCCAACTTACACAAGGTTAGCTGTGTTTGAGGATCATCGTGCTCCAATGTGTTTTCCCACTTTGTGCTCAGAGATGTGTGTCATGGAGAATTGGGAAGTAGATAATGTTATTTCATAGGGAGCAATTGATCCACAGAAAGAACAATCTGATCTAAAAGCTAATACCAGGTCTCTGATATTAGCTGAACAGATTGTCAAGGAATCCAAATTCATGGAAGATCTTGATGGGATAGCCTCACTATTTTACCATAGGATATTGAATGTCAGGAACTCAAAAAAATGGAAACTAGGAAGAAGGAAACAGTAAAAACAGGAGACCAATAATTGGAATCCATTAGGGTGATAAAGTAAGCTGTGAATAGACACAGTGAGAGACTCAAGATTATTTATCACATAAACATTGAGACATACAATTAAATGTGTCTTTTGCGTTAACAACCAACACACCCGATGGTATTCTGGGGCAGCCCGCAAGTGTCGTCAGACGTTCTGGTGCCAATATAGCATTCCCATAATGCTCAGCAGAACAACATGGAACACAACAAGCAACAAAATGACAACAGCAAAACAAGCCCTGATTCTCTCTCCCATCCTCACTCATACATAATCCTTTAACCCAGCAGTCTTGAACCCCATTGATGGAGAGGATTATCAGAGATTCAAGGACTAGAATCTAGAATAGGGGGAGGGGTGGCAAATGACTTTCTTGTGTATACAGCTCTTGGAAATACACAAGAACACTCTGCTGTGACTCTATAACAGATGAAAGCAAAGTGGAGGACAGGTTTCTGTGCAAAAGCAAATGGACTTGAAAGTTTATTGTAGCTCCAGCTCTGCAGTGTTTAACACAGAGAATAGCTTTAGGTGAGTCCAGTTTAAAGAGAAGAAACAATCCCCCTATTAATATAGCCTAAGAACATCTTATTGGCCCATAAGGCAGAATGGCATTCCAGGGCCTGATAGGATTTCTAAGTAGTTGATAATCTAGAAGTTAGAAGTGAAGTAAAATTACCTTTACAATTTTACTGGGGGAGAAAAGTGATGAAGGTAGAATCAAACAGAAACATGGTAAAATGATAGGATGGCACAGAGATAGCAAAATACAGCTTAAATCATCTCAGAAATCATTACAGGGTTGTCAGAGATGATAAAGATTAAAAGATGTAACAGATCTACATCTGAGTACAACACAGTGACAGTTCTGCATTGTTATTTGCTTTCTCCAAAAACTGAGAACCAAAGCAAAATTGACAACATTAACTTAAAAATGAATGGAAGTACCAGAAAAATGAAAGGGCTGAAAGAAATTAGTTACACTACAGTGTGTGGACAATGGGTTGGAATTCATGGACAAATAGACCAAAATAGTACTCGTATTGAAAGCAGGAAACAACAGAAACTCTGGCAATGGCAGATACACTCAACTTCACTCAGCGTAAGTTAGTGAATTTCGTCAGCAGGAGGATTTTAGAAGCAGAACTGCAACGTAAGCAGAAAATGCTGAAAATACTTAACAGGTCAGCAAGCTGCTATGGAAAGAGATCTAACATTTCAGGTAAATGATCTTTCATCAAAACGGTAAAAATGTGCAGATAGAACAGATTTTGAACAAATGGAGAGGGGGTGAAATTCAGATTATGTAAGAGCAGAAGGTAGGATTAACTGAACAAACAAGAGGACAATGAAGCAAAGGGTATGGGACTGTAAGTATATGGGACCAGTAAAAAACAAAAAAATCTGTCGAGGGAATCCAAGTGTTAAGTCAGAACCATTCCAAGCACAGACTGTCTGAAAGACTTTGTATACACATGCTTTTATTTAAATGGGGTATGATGTGGGACATGTGGGAATCTGGTAGCCAAAAGATGAAAAAGCCTATTATGGCCATAGGGAGAGGAATGAAATAGGGGAACGAAAATACTAGTTGACAGTTTGCTTCCTAAACTGAAGCTAGAGAAAGGAAGGAAACTGACAGAGATGGGCCATGTGAAGGCAGAATGGGGACATAACTTTGAATCCATGCCGGCAAAATTGTCCAAACTGTGTTATTGTCATGACACAGTATCTATACGGCCATCTGTCTGCCCAAAAAAGAGGTGAGGAAGAGGCCCAAGTAATCTGAGGTGCAAAGGCACTTGGCAGTCCTCATGCACAGTTTGGTGATTTGAAGGCAGGAGATTGGTGCTGAGAGGAAAATTGGATCAGCCATGATGAGGTAGTGGAGCAGATGCTATGTGCAAAATTGCCTAATTCTGCTCTGATTTCTTATGGTCTTATGTCCTTAAACAAGAACAGAACTCTCTATTTAATCCACAAAGAGGCAGGCACAGGCTTGATTGACAAAAGTTTACTTCAAGTCTCCTTATATTTGGAAGAACCAAGAGAAGACTAGTGGATATTATTTAATGTTTTAAAAAAAACAAGTTAAGCAAGAAAGGATAAGACAGTGATAGATGGGAGCTGTTTACATCTCCATCTAAGGGCTCAAGGGCTGTATCATAAAGAGACCTGCCTACATGATGAAATGCAAAGATCATAGACTGAGTAACTAGAAAATTGGTTCTAGGTGGTCTCTGAAGTATCATAGATGTAGTTAGAAAAAAGATTCATCGAGGGAAGAAAAGGAATGGTATAGAAGGAAAAAAGCACAAGTTGAAAGGAGCTTTTGGAAGGGATCAAGTTGGATAAGTTGCCGGGACCTGATGAGTTGTAACCCAGGCTACTGTGTGAGGTGAGGAAGAAGATTGATGAGCCTCTGGCAATGATCTTTGCATCATCAATAGGGAAGGGAGAGGTTCCAGAGGATTGGTGGGTTGCAGATGTTGTTTCCTTATACAAAAAAGGGAGTAGAGTTTGCCCAGGAAATTATAGACCAGTGAGTCTTAACCTCAGTGGTTGGTAAGTTGATGGAGGAGATCCTGAGAGGCAGGATTTATGAACATTTGGAGAGGTATAATATGATTAGGAATAGTCAGCAGGGCTTTGTCAAGGGCAGGTCATGCCCTATGAGCCTGATTGAATTTTTTGAGGATGTGACTAAACACATTGATGAAGGAAGAGCAATAAATGTAGTGTATATGGATTTCAGCAAGGCATTTGATAAGGTAACCCATGCAAGGCTTATTGAGAAAATAAGGAGGCATGGGATCCAAGGGGACATTGCTTTGTGGATCCAGAACTGGCTTGCCCACAGAAGGCAAAGAGTGGTTGTAGATGGGTCATATTCTGCATGGAGGTCAGTCACCGATGGGGTGCCTCAAGGATCTGTTCTGGGACCCTTACTCTTCATGATTTTTATAAATGACCTGGATGAGGAAGTGGAGGGATGGGTTAGTAAGTTTGCTGATGTCACCAAGGTTGGGGCTGTTGTGGTTAGTGTGGAGGGCTGTCAGAGGTTACAGCGGGACATTGATAGGATGCAAAACTGGGCTGAGAAGTGGCAGATGGAGTTCAACCCAGATAAGTGTGAAGTGGTTCATTTTGGTAGGTCAAATATGATGACAGAATATAGTATTAATAGTAAGACTCTTGGCAGTGTGGAGGATCAGAGGGATCTTGGGGTCTGAGTCCATAGGACACTCAAAGCAGCTGCACAGGTTAACTCTGTGGTTAAGAAGGTGTTTTGTGTATTGTGTATCGTGTATTTTTGTATTTTGTGTATCGTGGAATTGAATTTAGGAGTCAAGAGGTAATGTTACAGCTATATAGGACCCTGGTCAGACCCCACTTGGAGTACTGTGCTCAGTTCTGGTCGCCTCACTACAGGAAGGATGTGGAAACTATAGAAGGGTGCAGAGGAGATTTACAAGGATATTGCCTGCATTGGGGAGCATGCCTTATGAGAATAGGTTGAGTGAACTCGGCCTTTTCTCCTCAGAGTGATGAAGGATGAGAGGTGACCTGATAGAGGTGTATAAGATGATGAGAGGCATTGATCATGTGGATAGTCAGAGGCTTTTTCCCAAGGCTGAAATGGTTGCCACAAGAGGACACAGTTTAAGGTGCTGGGGAATTGGTACAGAGGAGATGTCAGGGTTAAGTATTTTACTCAGAGAGTGGTGAGTGCGTGGAATGGGCTGCCAGCAACAGTGGTGGGGGTGGATACAATAGGGTCTTTTAAGAGACTTTTGGATAGGTACATGGAGCTTAGTAAAATAGAGAGCTATAGGTAAGCCTAGTAATTTCTAAGGTAGGGACATGTTCAGCACAACTTTGTGGGCTGAAAGGCCTGTATTGTGCTGTAGGTTTTCTATGTTTCTATGAATATGATAGTTCTATCAGATGAGTCAAGCTTCTGAGACTGGGAAAGGTATGTTTTATGAGTTTGGAAGTCATCTGGGGAAGATGTCCAGAAGGCAAAGTTAGTGATGGTCTGGGTTAAAAAATGCCTGATGTTGATGATGGGCTCCTGTCTACAAGGTTTTCAGGTTAGGGGAAGATTGAGCTTCAATCACCATATGACAGCAGCATTGTCTTCTCATCTTATTTAATCGCATAATGACTTGTTAAATCTGGAAGGTAGATGCTAGAAGATCAAGGAGATTCAGCTGATGGGAATAGTGAGAAAAGACTTATAATCCTGTAACCACCGAGCAGCACAGCTCTCAGCAGGACAGATCCTGCCTGACTGATGACGGAGCAGCAGCCAAACTACATATGATAAAATCTCTGATACCAGAACATCTAATGTGAATCTCATAAAATGTCTCACCTAAACATACAGTAAATAAAGCATGAATTAATAAAAACCAGTGCAAAAAAAAATAACTGCCATGTGAAAGATGTTGTTCAAAGGGAAGAAAATCAGTGTGGGAAGGTGGGATCAGGGTGGAGTAGTGTGCACAATAGCTTATGGCTAGGCCCAAGCAGTTTGAGATTTACGCCATGAACTTAGATTCAGAAATGGAAAATACTTTAATTAATTCCTGGTTCAAGTTGCAAGAGATCTCAGAATCTTAGAGCAAAATATAGCCATCCAACCATTGCAGAAGCACAAGCAAAAATGTCAATAGCATGTTGGAATAAAGACCAAGTAACTGACTGTAAGTCAGAGGATGATCTGCTGAAACTGTGATGTGTGCATTTCGAACATTGTACTCTACTTTGGTCAAAGGGTAACAAGGGAGACATTTAAGCTTGAGAAACAATGCAAAATAGGGTTACAAGATTGATCCCTAACGTCAGGCCTCTCAGATAAGAGGAAAGACAGGAGAAACTTGTACCTAGAAATCATCTTCATCTGGTAGCAGTAATTGTTCAATACAATAGTGATTGTCTGCTTAACCCTACTTCCAAAGTCCAACATCAATGAAACATTATTACAAGTTATAGACCAAATGTTCTGGCATGTGGTTTGGGTTTTCTCAGCATTAAACATCTGAAAGCATTGATATGTGGATGGAACGCAAATGTTCTGGCATGTGGTTTGGGTTTTCTCAACATTAAACATCTGAAAGCATTGATAAGTGGATGGAACGCAAATGCAATTCAAATCATACCTCTCTAGAAATGCAACCTGGCATTTTTGAGTTTAAATCTTCACTGGAACCAAAGTTATCAATCACGTATAAAACAGCATTTCCTGTACGACAGAGCTGGCAAAACAGATGAAAGCAATCTAGTTCATGTGAAAAATTTGGATTCTCAGAAGTTGGAAATGATCAAACACAATTAGAGAACACATTACTGGAGGTATTACGTACCATATATTAGATTCGTAATGGATTGAAAGTTTATTAACAGAGAGGAATAACTGAATTATTTTCAGGTTGTGCAGCTGTACTCAGTGGGTGCTGTAAAGATCATTGCTGGGCCCCAGCTGTTCACAGAATATGTCAGTGAGGGGATCATGTGTAATTTATCTTACTTTGTTGATGATACAAAGCCTTGGTGGGGTAGATGTGGGTTATGCAAGAGTATGGTAGATGGAATATTAACATAGAAAAACATAAGGTCATCCACCTTGGCAGAAAAAAATTAGAAGATTAAAGTACTTTTTTCAAATGGTGAAACATTGAAAGGTCTTGGACAATTGAAACATGTAGATTCAGCAAGCAATTAGGAAATTAAATGCTATATTGTTTCTTTATGAAAAGGATGCCATTCCATGAATACTGGCATCTTGATATAATCATACAGGGCCCTGATGACAGAGAGAAACACAAGAAGATGAGAAATAGGAGAGGTAGTAAGCCACTCAGTTCCTCAGTCCACAAGATCAGAGCTGATTTTCTATCTAAGTACTATATTCCTACCCAATCCCCAGTGTGCAAATTGGTTCCTTAAGCCTGCTCTGCCAATTAAAAAGATCACTGTTGATTTTCAAACTCAGCACTATAAACTCGACTAGGAAGGGGAGGAGGGAAGAGAAGAAAGCGGTATTGACAGGGGATTCTATAGTCAGGGGGGCGGATAGGAGATTTTGTGGGGAAGATCGGGAGTCTCGGATGGTATGTTGCTTCCCTGGTGCCAGGGTCCGAGACATCTCAGATCGGGTGCAGGTTATTCTCGAGAGGGAGGGCAAGAATCCAGATGTTGTGGTCCATGTAGGGACCAATGACGTGGGTAGGATGTGAGGGGGTCCTGCATAGGGAGTTCAGGGAGTTAGGTGCGAAGCTGAAGAGCAGGACCTCCAGGGTAACAATCTCAGGATTGCTACCTGTGCCACATGCGAGTGAGGCAAGGAACAGAAAGATTATAAAGATTAATATGTGGCTGAGAGGATGGTGCAGGAGGGAGGGCTTCAGGTTTGTAGATAATTGGGCTTTGTTCCAGGGAAGGTGGGATCTGTTCCAAAGGGACGGTTTACACCTGAACTGGAGTGGTACTAACATTCTTGCAGGGAAGTTTGCTAGTGCTTCTTGGGGGGGTTTAAACTAAATTTGCAGGGGGCGGGGATCCAGAATGTGAGAAAGGATAGCGAGAGGAAGAATAAAGGACAGGTGGGGACTACACGGTTCTGGAATATTAAGTGTGTAGTAGAGAAAGGTGAGGCGGAACAAGTGATAAGGAGGACACATGTACAGAGGGATGGTCTGACGGAACATGAAGTTAAATGTGTTGAAAGAATAAGTAAATTTAGGAAGGACAACAAAATTCTAGGGGCGTATAGCCCGATGGGAGTTCGGGGAGCTGGGTTAAGCACAATAGGCAGCGATTCAAACAGAGTGAGGAGAAATGGGCTAAAAATTCTATATCTGAATGCACGAAGTGTCAGAAATAAGGCGGATGAGCTTGAAGCCCAGGTGCGAATGGGTAACTATGATGTTGTTGGGATAACGGAGACATGGCTGCAGGGAGATCAGACCTGGGAAATGAATGTACAAGGGTATACGTGCTATCGTAGGGAGAGAAATGTGGGCAGAGGGGGTGGGGTGGCCCTGTTGGTGAGGAATGAGATTCAGTCCTTTGCAAGGGGGGGACATAGGGTCAGGAGAAGTAGAGTCTGTGTGGATAGAACTGAGGAACAGTAAGGGCAAAAGGACCCAAATGGGTGTTGTCTACAGGCCACCAAACAGTAGCATGGATATTGGGTGCAAGTTGAATAGGGAGTTAACATTGGCATGTGGCAAAGGTAATGTCGCAGTAGTTATGGGGGATTTCAACATGCAGGTGAACTGGGAGAATCAGGTTGGTGCTGGACCCCAGGATAGGGAGTTTGTAGAGTGCCTACGGGATGCATTCTTGGAACAGCTTGTACGAGCGCCGACCAGGGACAAGACTATTCTGGATTTAGTGTTATGTAATGAACAGGATTTGATAAGCGATCTTGCAGTAAAGGAGCCATTAGGAGGTAGTGATCATAATATGATAAATTTTTATCTGCAATTTGAGAAGGATAAGGGCAGCTCGGAGGTGTCAGTGTCGCAGTTGAACAGGGGAAACTATGGAGCCATGAGGGAGGAGCTGGCCAAAGTTGACTGGACGGATAGCCTAGCAGAAAAGACAGTGGAACAGCAATGGCAGGTATTCTTGGGAATAATGCACAAGGTGCAAAATCAGTTCAACCCCCAGAGAAGGAAGGATTCAAAGGGGGGAAAGGGGCCACAGTGGTTGACAAAGGAAGTCAGAGATTGCATAGCATTAAAAAAAAGGAAGTATGACAGAGCTAAGGTGAGTGGGAGGACAGATGATTGGGAAGTTTTTAAGGAACAACAGAACTTAACTAAAAAGGCAATACGGGGAGAAAAAAATGAGGTACGAACGCAAGCTAGCCAGGAATATAAAGGAAGATAGCAAAAGCTTTTTTAGGTATGTAAAGAGAAAGAAGATAGTTAAGAACAATGAATGAATTGAATGCCCTTGAAGAATGAATTGGGTGAAATTGTTATGGGAAACAGAGAAATGGCAGAAGAATTTAATGAGTACTTTAGATCTGTTTTCACTAAGGAAGACACAAGCAATCTCCCAGATGTATGGATGGGCCAAGGACATAGGGTAATGGAGGAAATGAAACAGATTGACATTAGGAAGGAAACGGTGATGAGTAGACTGATGGGACTGAAGGCTGACAAATCCCCAGGTCCAGATGGTCTGCATCCTAGGGTACTAAAGGAGGTGGCCCTGGAAATTGTAGCTGCATTAGTAATCATTTTCCAATGTTCCTTAGATTCAGGTTCAGTTCCTGAGGATTGGAGAATGGCTCATGTTATCCCACTTTTTAAGAAAGGAGGGAGGGAGAAAACAGAGAACTATCGACCTGTCAGCCTGACATCGGTGGTGGGAAAGATGCTAGAGTCCATTATTAAAGATGAAATAGTGGCATATCTTGATAGCAGTGATAGGATTGGGCCGAGCCAGCATGGATTTACCAAGGGTAAATCATGCTTGACTAATCTGTTGGAGTTTTTCGAGGATGTAACCAGGAAGTTAAACGGGGGAGATCCAGTGGATGTAGTGTACCTCGATTTTCAGAAGGCATTTGATAAGGTCCACATAGGAGATTGGTGGGTAAAATCAAAGCTCAGGGCATCGGGGGGAAGACATTGACATGGATAGAAAACTGGTTGGCAGATAGAAAGCAAAGGGTAGCAGTGAATGGGTGTTTCTCGGAATGGCAGGTGGTGACTAGTGGGGTACCACAGGGCTCGGTATTGGGACCACAGCTGTTTACAATTTACGTCAACGATTTAGATGAAGGCATTGAGAATAACATCAGCAAATTTGCTGATGATACTAAGCTGGGTGGCAGTGTGACATGTGATGAGGATGTTAGGAGAATTCAGGGTGACTTGGATAGGCTGGGTGAGTGGGCAGATACTTGGCAGATGATGTTTAATGTAAATAAGTGTGAGGTTATCCACTTTGGGAGTAAGAACAGGAAGGCAAATTATTATATGAACGGTGTAGAGTTAGGTAAGGGAGAAATACAAAGAGATCTAGGAGTCCTTGTTCATCAGTCACTGAAGGTGAATGAGCAAGTGCAGCAGGCAGTGAAGAAGGCTAATGGAATGTTGGTCTTTATTACAAAGGGAATTGAGTACAAGAGCAAGGAAATCTTCTTGCATTTGTACAGAGCCCTGGTGAGACCACACCTGGAGTATTGTGTACAGTTTTGGTCTCCAGGTTTAAGGAAGGACATCCTGGCTGTAGAGGAAGTGCAGCATAGATTCACGAGGTTAATTCCTGGGATGTCTGGACTGTCTTACGCAGAGAGGTTAGAGAGACTGGGCTTGTACACGCTGGAATTAAGGAGATTGAGAGGGGATCTGATTGAAACATATAAGATTATTAAGGGATTAGACAAGATAGAGGCAGGAAATATGTTCCAGATGCTGGGAGAGTCTAGTACCAGAGGGCATGGTTTGAGAATAAGGGGTAGATCATTTAGGACAGAGTTAAGGAAAAACTTCTTCTCCCAGAGAGTTGTGGGGGTCTGGAATGCACTGCCTTGGAAGGTAGTGGAGGCCAATTCTCTGGATGCTTTCAAGAAGGAGCTAGATAGGTATCTTATGGATAGGGGAATCAAGGGATATGGGGACAAGGCAGGAACCGGGTATTGATGGTAGATGATCAGCCATGATCTCAAAATGGCGGTGCAGGCTCGAAGGGCCAAATGGTCTACTTCTGCACCTATTGTCTATTCGTGTTCTATTCCTTTGATTCCTGTGATTTCCAGAAATATATAGATCTCTGTTTTGAATGTAATCAATAACTGATTCCCATAATATCAGGATAGCAAATTCCAACAATTCTCAACCTTCTGAGTGAAGGGATTGCTCCTCATTTCAGTTGTAAATGACCTATCCATTATTTTGTGAACCCATAGCTCTATCTACACTCCTCATAAACACAAGAGATTCCAAAGTTGCTGCAAGTCTAGAGAAAAGCACATTAAATGCTGAAGGAACTCAACTGGTCAGGCTGCATCTATAGGAAGGGATAAACAGTCAACATTTCAGGCTGAGGCCATTCAGTTTGGACCCGGGAAATACTATCCCTCACAAACTAGCTTACTGAGTCCACGGAGCCTTCTGCATGTTTCGATGAAGTCATCTCTCATTCTATAGAATAAATGCCCAGTTGACTCAATTTCTCCTCTTTCATCAGTCTCATCACCCCTGCAGCCAATAGCAAGTAAGTCCTTCCTTAGGTAGAGGGTGCAAAACTGGGCACTATACTCAAGCTGTGGCCTTAAATAGCACAGTGCAATTAATGATGCTTAGTAAGCTATCATTACTCTTGCACTCGAATGTTCCTGCAATAAAAGCTAACATACCGTTTACCTCACAAGTTGTGAAATATTTTGTACAAGCCATGCTCCCTGTCTAAGGAAGTGTAATATTTCTGATTTAAGACTATGCTTTATTTTATTAATACAGTTATGCTAATCGGTATTTTATTTTCTGCACATTTTTTCTCAAAATGCAATGTGTTCCTTTAATTGCATTATACAATCAAGTAACTCAGTTGATTGATAAGTTAGACTTGTTGATTTAGCCAACAGGATTTGTCTTGTTAACAGTTAGCCAATAAGAAGTCCAGGTACAGTCTAGGGGGATTGGGGATAGCCGTTTTCTGGAAGGAGAAGAAGAGAGATGAAAGGATGGAGATGTATGACAAACATGAATGAAGAACGTGGTGAAATGCTCCAAGGACCCATTTGGAAGAACAGATACTGCTGTCAGAAAATCCTCATGCAGACAATGGTCACAGACATTGTACAGATAACTTTTATTTAGCTAGCTATCACACAGTCTTGGAGAATGTTGAGCTCCTTGTCCTTGGACATGGCATGGATATTTATTTGTGTTTCGTTTGGACCATGTTATCAGGCAGAATTGTTCAGTACCGTGAGTAAACAAAGTGAAGCAAACTGGATTGAGAATGCAACAATTATGTGCTCACTTAAGCTAATAATATATGTAATGGGCCATTTTCTTTATTTTGTTTATTATAGTTTAAAATATGTCATCAATAAAATTTTAAGTTTATACTGGAGTGAGTTAAATTATTGCTTCCTGGTGAACAGTGAATTTGAATGGGTCTGTCAGTGATTGCCTCATTTTCCCTTAAAGGAACATTCAAACTTTTATGTTTGTGGTTACCTGAATCATATTTATTTACTGGACCTGCTTATTTACTGGAGGTGGCCTTCTCGTCATCATTCCCCATGCATTACAGAGTAATGTTTCTGTCAGGTTGAATTCACAGTACAAGCTGGCAGTGAGAGGGTTTAAAAAAAGGTTCACAGCAATAGTTCATAGGCTGATTACTGGATGGCAAGCTTAAATGGCAAGGTTTAAGATGGTGCTGGTGAACCTCACCTACTTCTGGCTGATGGCTAGTGAAACAAGGACAGCAACTAAGTACTTGTTTAACCATACTTTTTCTGGCAAATGATCATCGCAAGTAATAGTCTGTAGCTTCCCTTTGGACTTGGAGGCAATTCACTGTGGCAGAACCGAGGCAAGGTGAGATGTCAACCCCATCACTGAGAGCTTGGAAGAGCGTGAAAGGTTGGGCACAGGCCGAATTGAAGCCTGGGGTCCAGGTCCCAATGTGTATCAGCACAACTGAACAGGATGTTCAGACAGAGATTTACAGGCTGAATCAATGCGGCGAGGTCCAGCGTATTCAAGTGGCAGAGCCCATTGTTCAGATGGAGATTTAAACCAGATTAGAAAGGTCAGGGTGTTGGGGTCTCAAGATGGCGCTTATGGAGTGAAGCGGTTTTAGGCTTCGCTCCAATCCTTTTACTTTTTTTTTACCTACAAACACCCCCTAATTGATCTTTTTATACCTATTCTAAAGGGGTTCAGACGTATGAAATCTTTTTCAATTGTTTGAATCATTTTCAACTCGTTGAAATGTCTAAAGCAAAGGAATCGAAACAGACGAAAGAGCCATTAACTTTAGAAGCAATTGCAAAGCTTATGGACGACAGACTTGAAAAACTGGAGAATAAATTAACCTCAAAGCTTTCTACATTCAATGAAATTTTAAAGACACTTGACGCAAAACTTCAATCACTTACACTGGATTCGCAAAAACAACAAGCAAGTATTTTAGTTCTTGAAGATGCCGCTCGCCAGAGAGATTGCATAATTGAAACTCTGCAACAGCAATCTTCGACTTCTCAACTGCTGGATCGTTATAAATCTAAAATCACTGATCTTGAAAACCACAAGCAAGCGCTGTTATTTCCAGCACAATTGAGAGTTACTCTCAAAGATGGGACTTATCGGCTGTTCAAATCTCCAGCAGATGCTCAAAGATTCCTTGAAGAATAACACTTTATTGTTTCTACAGGTTGACCAATGTAATAATTAGTTTATAGATTTGGATCTTTTATAAAATGATGATTTTTTTATGTAATGGCTTACACGTATTTCTTACACATGGTAAAAGTCTGTTTTTGGTTTATTCTGAGTTTGTTCTTTTTATATTATTATTCTGTTAGTTTTGAAAGTAATTCATTAGGGTTTTCTTTTAAGTTCATATACACTTTTTTATATTTTTAACATTTAAATATTAAGATTTTTAAAAAAAATAAAATGTCGTTTCTTCTTCCCGAAAGACCTTAGTGCTTGGATACGTTACATCCGTTTTGATGTGTCTGAATAAGTTTAAGGACTTTCTTTTAAAACACTAATACAATATTATCCATTTATGGGTTTTACATTTTAATTTTTTTAATCCTTTTGTTTTATATATATAATACTAATTTTATACTTTAATTTTTGTTATACTAACCCTTTCTTATAATATGGGTGGTTTGTATCTTTTATTTAACTTTTTTTGTTTGAGCTGCCGTCTTGAGACATGGGGGTAAATTTAGTATTAGATCGCTTGCTTGCCTCTTTTTGGCTTTTTTCCTGGGGTTTTGAGGGTGGAGGGAGGGGGATTTTTCTTTTTGCTTGCTTCACGCTTAGTTTTACTTCATGGGCTGATTCGAAACTACAAAAATGGTTGCAGTGTCATAACTTCCGGTTCCTCCTTGAACTTACTTCCTTCTTCCGGATTCATGAGTTCATCTTTTTTTTTAACCTTGTGTGTTAATTGTAATAAATATTGGCAATATGGATAAAATTATTAATTTTGTTTCTTGGAACACTAATGGTTTAAATCATCCGATCAAACGGAAAAAAATATTCAAAGTATTCCACAGAATGAATGCTAATATTATCTTTGTACAAGAGACTCATGTGAGGAAGGTGGATAGTCAACATTTTTTAGGTTTTGGAAAGACCAACAGTATCACTTGAATTCCCAAGAGGCGTTTCCATTTTTATAGATTCTTCAACCTCCTTTATACACTATGAAACAATTTCAGACCCACAAGGTAGATTTTTGCTTATTACTGGTCTACTTTTTAATCAAAAAGTTGTTTTAGTTAATGTTTATGCTCCAAACACTGATTGTCCTGAATTTTTTAAGTGTCTATTTACATCCTTTCCTAATTTGAATCAGTACATGCTGATAATGGGTGGGGATTTTACCTGTTGCTTAAACCCTTCGATGGATAGATCTAAGCCCACCCAAGCTCTTCCGAATAAATTGGCCTCTCTTATTAATTCCTTTATGATTGATTCTGGAATTTCCGAAATTTGGTGTTTTTTACACCCCAATGACAAAGAGTTTTCATACTTTTCTCATGTTTATCATAATTATTCAAGAATTGATTATTTTATTGATCACCGTTTACTTACAGATGTTATTGATTGTAAATATGACTCCATTACCATTTCTGACCATGCACCTTTGAAGCTATCTATTAAGACAATGGACTCATCTACTAATGCTAAATTTTGGAGGTTCAACTCTATTTTATTGCAGGACTTAGACTTTCTTAATTTTATTAAACAACAAATTGATTTGTTTTTCTCAACAAATTCTACAGCAGAGATCTCTAGTGGAATTTTATGGGACACTTTTAAAGCATTTATTCGTGGACAGGTTATTTCATACTCTGCTGGAGTTAGGAAACGAACTAATTCTAAAATATTAACATTGGTTGATAAAATCAAAGCAATTGATAAGATTTATTCAGTGACCCCCAGTAAAGAACTTTATAAAGAAAGAGTTGAACTTCAAATGGAGCATAGTTTGTTATTATCCTCTTCGACTGAAAATCAGTTAATTAAATCTAGAACCCAGTTTTATGTACATGGAGATAACTCTGGCAAATTATTGGCTAATCAATTGAAAACTGCTTCGGTTAAATGACAGATTACTAGGATTCGTAAACGAGATGGCACTCTGACGATCGACCATAAAGAGATAAAGCCTTTCAAGATTTTTATAATTCTTTATATCAATCAGAAATTGTTGAGGATTCTTCTATAATAGATTAATTTTTAAGAAAATTGAATATCCCAAAATTAACAACAGAGGATAGTGTATTCCTAGATGCACCTATTACGGAAACGGAAATAAAAAAGGCTACTTTTTCAATGAATTCCAGTAAAGCTCCTGGTCCGGATGGTTATACTGTAGAATTTTTTAAATCCTTTTCCTCTATACTTTCTCCTTGGCTTTGTAAAATGTTTAAAGATGCGTTAACTATAGGTAAATTGCCACAATCTTTTTATGAAGCCTCTATCTCTTTAATTCTTAAAAAAGATAAAGACCCCACTGAATGTGCATCCTATCGGCCTATATCCTTGCTGAATACAGATTTTAAGATTTTTAGTAAAATTTTGGCCACTAGATTAGAAAATATATTACCTTGAATTATTTCTGAAGATCAGACTGGATTTATTAAAAACCACTACTCATCTTTTAACATTAGAAAATTAATTAATATTATTTATACTCCTTCACCCAAAATACCAGAATGTGTCATTTCCTTAGATGCTGAAAAAGCATTTGATAGAGTTGAATGGCCATATTTATTTAATTCATTGCAGCATTTTACTTTTAGTTCGAAATTTATATCATGGATTAAATTAATATACTATAAACCCTTGGCTTCGGTCTTTACCAATAATCAAAGATCTCCTTTTTTTCAGTTATTCCGTGGTACAAGGCAAGGCTGTCCTTTACTATTTGACATTGTTTTGGAACCTTTAGCTATAGCCATTCATGAATCACCTAATATTTTGGGTATTACTCATGGGGAAGGGACGTATAAGTTATCATTATATGCTGATGATTTGTTACTATACATATCCGACCCTGAGAGATCTATTCCTGCTATTTCGTCCTTGCTTGCTCAGTTTAGTAACTTTTCTGGTTACAAATTGAATTTTAATAAGAGCGAATTATTTCCATTAAATGTGCAAGTTCCAATTTATAAACATTTACCATTTAAAGTTGTCACAGATTATTTTACTTATTTGGGTATTAAAATTACCAAAAAACATAAAGATTTATTTAAAGTAAATTTTTTACCTTTAATTGACCAAATTAAGCAACTTGTTACCAGGTGGTCTCCACTATCTTTGTCATTGGTTGGTCGAATTAATGCTATTAAGATGATGGTATTACCCAAATTCTTATATTTATTTCAAGCATTACCAATTTTTATTCCTAAATCTTTTTTTGATATTATTGACTCCAAAATATCTTCCTATCTGTGGCAGAATAAAAATCCTAGACTAAGCAAAAAATATTTACAGAAGCCTAAGAAGGAGGGCGGTTTGGCTTAGCCAAACTTGAGATTTTACTATTGGGCAGTTAATATACGATATTTAATTTTTTGGTCACAAGAATCGACTATAGCAGCTTGCCCACAATGGGTAAATTTGGAATGTAAATCTGTACAAGACTTTTCAATGTTTTCAATTTTAGGTTTTTCACTTCCTTTTTCTTTATCTAAATTGAATAAACAAATAACTAATCCTATAGTTAAACATACATTGTGAATATGGTTTCAATTTTGTAAATTTTTTGGCTTGAATAAGTTCATCTTATCAAGCCCTATAATATCTAACTTTCTTTTTTGGCCCTCTTTTATGGATCAAGCCTTTGTTTTATGGAAAACAAAAGGTATAACATGTTTTCGTGATCTATTTTTAGATAATAGTTTTATGTCCTTTGAACAGCTATCTAATAAATATAATTTACCTAAAACTCATTTTTTTAGATACTTGCAAGTTAGAAATTTTTTGAATAATGAGGTACAGTCTTTTCCGAAACTAAGTCCATCGGACATTACGGAAATTTTTTTAGCTTTGAATCCTTGCCAGAAGGGTTTAGTAGCTGTCATTTATAATATGATCATGAAAATACAGCCAGAAGTATCAGAAAAAATTAAGAAGGAATGGGAAAAAGAACTTCATTGTCTTATACCCGCTGAGCAGTGGGAGAAAATTTTACAATTAGTCAATTCTTCTTCTATTTGTGCTAAACATGCCCTATTACAATTTAAGGTTGTACATAGAGCTCACATGTCTAAAGATAAACTTGCTCGATTTTATTCTTATGTTAATCCAACCTGTGACAGATGTCATTCTGAAGTTGCTTCATTGACCCACATGTTTTGGTCTTGCCCTTGTTTGCAAAATTACTGGAAAGATATTTTCGGTATTATTTCAACAGTTCTGAATATCAATTTCCAACCGTATCCTATTACTGCAATTTTCGGTTTACCAATGGCGGATAATAGTCGTTTATCCCCCTCATCTCGACGGATGATTGCATTTGTTACATTAATGGCTAGAAGATCTATTTTATTGAATTGGAAGGAAATTAATCCTTCAACTATATTTCAGTGGTTTTCTCAAACTATCTCTTGTTTGAGCTTAGAAAAAATTAGAAGTGTTGTCTTTGATCCTTTAGTTAAATTTGAAGAAACTTGGAGATCGTTTAGACAATAGACAATAGGTGCAGAAGTAGACCATTCGGCCCTTCGAGCCTGCACCGCCATTTTGAGATCATGGCTGATCAATTCCTTATCAATACCCGGTTCCTGCCTTGTCCCCATATCCCTTGATTCCCCTATCCAAAAGATACCTATCTAGCTCCTTCTTGAAAGCATCCAGAGAATTGGCCTCCACTACCTTCCGAGGCAGTGCATTCCAGACCCCCACAACTCTCTGGGAGAAGAAGTTTTTCCTTAACTCTGTCCTAAATGACCTACCCCTTATTCTCAAACCATGCCCTTTGGTACTGGACTCTCCCAGCATCTGGAACATATTTCCTGCCTCTATCTTGTCCAATCCCTTAATAATCTTATATGTTTCAATCAGATCCCCTCTCAATCTCCTTGACTCCAGCGTGTACAAGCCCAGTCTCTCTAACCTCTCTGCGTAAGACTGTCCAGACATCCCAGGAATTAACCTTGTGAATCTACGCTGCACTTCCTCTACAGCCAGGATGTCCTTCCTTAACCCTGGAGACCAAAACTGTACACAATACTCCAGGTGTGGTCTCACCAGGGCTCTGTACAAATGCAAGAGGATTTCCTTGCTCTTGTACTCAATTCCCTTTGTAATAAAGGCCAACATTCCACTAGCCTTCTTCACTGCCTGCTGCACTTGCTCATTTATTCAACATTTTCATATGAGTTAAACTGTCTTTTCCTAAACCTCACTTTTATTATCCTTAATTATTTGGATGGAGGTTCGGAGTTATTGGCACTACTGTATATATTTGACATAATGCAATGGCCCATGTTGGTTAGTGTTTTTTTTTCTCTTTTTTGGGTTTTTTTTTTACTTCTTTTGTTCGCAATTACCATGAGTTTGGGAGGTTATTATATATTGATTATCATCTATTTTGAATGTTTATTTAAACTATTAACTATGTACTCTCAAACTCTCTGTATTCATGTTTCATGTATGTTTGTTTAAAAATTAATAAAAAGATTTAAAAAGAAAAAGAAAGGTCAGGGTGTTGAGGCACAAGGCGAGGTATGGGCCGATTAAGATTGTTGCTCCACGACGTATACTTGGCTCTGTTGAACTGTGAGGCTCACTTGCAGAGTTCTGTTCAGAAACACTATTTGCTGTTTGCATGATGTTTTCTTTTCATTTCACATTGGGTGTTTGATGGTCTTTTTTATGGCTTATTTTACTCTTTTATTTTTTTGCATGGATTTTTAATGGGCATAAAGTGGTTTTTATTTTCTGTACATTGGACAGTCTTTTTTATATATATTTTGGGGTGTCTTTGTTTTGTACCTGCCTATTAGGAGATGAATCTCAAGGTTGTGTAAGGGTTTCTACTTTTATGTTGCTGCTAAGTTGAATAAAATGGCTTCTCTGTACTGTTAACTGCTGAGACAGTGGTTCTCTACAGCAGTATGTTTGGGTTATAATTAGTGAGAACGAGACTTGTATTCATTTGCTAACCAATTGGGATAGATGTTATTCTTTCTGTCTGTGTGAAAGCTGTTAGCTTGCACGGGCTTGGGGGAGAAGGAACAAGGAGGATGAAGAGAGAAGAGGTGGCTTGAGGAGACGGTTGCTGAACCTGCTGGGCCTGGGCTTGGGGCGGGAGCCCAGGGGCTGATGACAAGCAAAGGAGGATCTGCGAAAGGGAATCCGTGAGCTCCAATGTTGTGCACTGGACATGTTTATGAGATTATTGGCACCTTTTATTTGTTTTCCTTTTCTTTTGATTCTCTACTAACTCCATACTTAAGTATAAAATCATAATCGTTTAACCGCACATTGTGGACTGAATGTTATTTCAGGGTCCTGATGTCACACAGGGGATGCAACACGCAGCATCCACCCAAACAAGAGTGCTGATGTTTGGCCGGGCAGGGGGTTATCACCCTGAGGTCATGCCACTTGGCAAAGCGAGTGTTACAGTTGTATAATGTAAGTCATATCAAGACAGACTAGGCGTATACTCTCCTGAGTTTAGAACGTGTGATCTCCATCAAAATGTTTAAAATTTAAAGCCAGAGAGCGAGAGATTTCTACATGTTGAGTGAATCACACTATGTGGAGTAAGTGCAGAAGCATAACCCTGAGTTGGAAGATCATCCATTAACTTGTTGAATGGCAGAGGGGCCAAATGACGTAGCTTTGTTTCTATTTCTTCTTCTTCAGGATTTTAAGTCAAATAGACAGTTTAGAGCAGCCTAAGATGCTGTTAACTCCTAGAACTTGCCAACATCCTTCCGATCCTCATAAACTTCAGTCCCAATACTCTACCACCTCCCTCTCCCACAAAAACCACAGTCTACTGACCACAAAGCCCTGACCAAAATCCTACTTTAGATCCTGGAAGTCCATCCCAATTGGACTCATCCCCACAGGCTTCATTATGATATACTACCACCACAACCCCTCCCTCCACCTCCACGTGCCCCAATCGCTGACCACATTATTTTCTTTCCCCTATCCCCGCACTCACTTTCCATCTCCCCATTACTGCCCCTGAAGTCTTGGGTTCAGCTGATCAGTATTGGCCTTGCACCAACATTTTTGGGTCCACTTCTCAGTGCTGTAGAATTTCTATGGTGTTGTGGCATTTGAAATCACAAGCTTTTGATTCCATGCCAAAAGCTGAAACAGGCTAACGACCACAGTAAATCATTTCATCATTAGCCTTCAGTCCTTTATATATTTCCCGACAAAGAATTACTAAATAAGATTGAAGCACAAATGGGTATTAGAATATCCTGGGTACAAGTCAGGGAAATTCTAATGATCACAGCCATTCCAAAAATAAACTATTGATTAATGACCAAACCAGGTCTCCTAATAAAGCAGTAATAATAAAGATGGGGGAGGATGAAGCTGAGATTTACCTGGAAGTTACCTGTGAAGAGCACGTCAGATGTGAGGTTTGTTTGTTTTCTCTGCAGCAGAGCAGGCTGGAGAGGGATTTGATCAAGACAGATAAAATCATGAGGGGCAAAGAAAGGGTACATGCATAAGTGAGTTTCACACAGGAGGTGGTGAGTCTGTGGAATTCATTTCCATAGTCGGCTGTGGAGGCCAAGTCATTGGGTATACTTAAGCAGAGGTTGATGGGTTCTTCATTAGTAAAGATGTCAAATGTTACAGAGAGAAGGCAGGACAATGGGATTGAGAGGGAAAATAAATCAGCCATGATGGAATGGCAGAGCAGACTCCACGGGTTGAATGGCCTAATTCTGCTCTTATGACTTATGGTCTTATAGTAGATCATAGACAAATCTTCCCCAAAGCAGAAGAGTCTAAGTTTAGGCGATATGTAGGTTTAGAATGATGGGCAAGAATGTTAGACTGGTTCAGAGCATGGTTGAAATGTGAAATCTTTTGCCTGACAAGGTGGTAGAGAAAGAATAGCTAAGATGAATAAAATTATGGAGCATCTACTAGCAAAAAATTCTACTTGATGCTAGATTCCCCTGATTGCATTATCACAGGAAAGGTCATACAATATTCTGTGAACTTCTCCAGATTCAGATCATAGTCAAGATCATCAGAATTGAGGTTCTATTGTAAGGGCAAACCCTCCAGAAACAAGCATTGCCTATAGTGAGCAGAATTGACAAAAAGGCTGATTTGGCCACTTAAAATCAGTGTTGGGCAGCCCAAAGCCCATCTTGAATATGGATCCAATTACTGCCCCTCCTGATCCCATAAATACCTGTGCCAAAATTTTCCAGGCCATTACAGTGGTCACAGATAGGTTGTATAAAGTTGGGAAAGACTGCTCTTCACGAAGGAGTGGACTGTGTAGTTAATTTAATGGTTAATCTCTTGCACAAGATGGCTTTCAATACTTACTTTCAGTATATCTGTAAAACCACAGTCACTCTCCCTCCCCCCACCACAATCCTCACTAGGCATCTCACATGTTTTATAAAATCAGCACTTACATAATTATCTTGCTTTAAAAATCCCCAGTTTATTTTTATATAAGGTACAAATCGGAAGAGGTTCACTCCAGACAATCAATTAATCAGCAAATATCTGCCAGTGTTGCATAACATTTAGTTAAATTAGCACGTAGGGGAAATACCCCTTCCCAATCCATTTATTGAAGGAAGAATTAAGTAAGAAATAAAATAACCTCAGAGATTTTGCACAGTGGTTGGAATATATTCCAGATTTTCACGATTTAGAAGGGGAAAGAACTTCACGTTAAATAACTTGATTCACATCTGTACATATTTCTGATTGACAAGAATCCTTCATGCAAAGAATTAGCAAAACGTGAAAATACAAGCTGTAAATGTACCGGCAGCAGGGACATGGGTAGGTAGAAATTACCTAGCTTCTGCTGCAAAATGTAAATTCACATCATCTTCGTAGAAATCAAAAGATCACACTGGTATATTTAAATTGCTTCTTCAGACCTCTTCTGAATTTCTTCTCCATTTTTGAAACATAGTGATGCATTTTGAATCTTGGCAGGCAGGAGTCTGCACTCCTTTGATGACTAATCCTGATTCAAGATGTTGGTGCCGGGCTACAAGCAGGGCAGTGGGTAGGTGAAATTTACCCAGTCCATTGAACTTTGCATAAAAACTCCATTTACGGAGAAAAGTCAATCTTCGGAAACTTCTACTCTGTTTGACTGTAGAGGCTACGTTATTGGATTGTTTAAAGAGGGTAGATAGCTTTTTGAATGATCAGAGTGTCAATAGCCTGTATTTACTGGTTACTTTTATCTTTCTGGGCTCTATGTTGAAATATGTCTGGGGCCTTGCACTTCAAAGGATAATGCTAGAGTTGAGTAGACATCTAGATCACAGTCAGATTTATTGAAATGAAATTTGTTTTTGGCGGCCATAATGTGCAAGACACAAAAATTACTACAAATTACAGACAAATAAATAAATAGTGCAAAAGAAGAAAAATAAGAGAGTGTTCATAGACTGCTCAGAAATCAGATGGCAGTGGGGAGAAAACTTTTCCTAAAACATTGAGGGTGGCTCTTCAGGCTCCTGCACCACCTTCCCTGGGGTAGTAATGAGAAGAGGACATGTCCTAGATGGTGAGCATCTTTAATGATGGATGCTGTCTTCTTGTGGCACCACCTGTTCATGATGTCCTCAGTGGTGGGGAAGGTTACAGCACAGTACAGGCTCTTAAACTTGGAAAATGTGTAGCCCAGGTGGTTAATGGTTTGGTTGAGCTGTTCTCAATTTACTTGCAAATGTTTCACCACCATATGAGGAGACATCAGCAGTGTGCTGTTAATTGTGGTGTCCTCTGAATGCTAGGCCTCAAAATACTTACCAAGCAGTTGTGATGTGGGGTGGGGTGGGGAGGGGGAGGTCTCGTCGCTCTTTGGTTGTGTGGTTAACTTCATGCGTTATGGTCTGGAATTCTGCCCTCCAATTTTGTGCTGACCTATTTAATCTACTCCATGATCAATATGATCCTTCCCTCCTTTTCCCCTCTATTTTTCCATTATCCATAGGCCAGTCTAAGAGTTTCTTAAATGCCTGAATGTATTTACCTCTACCACCACTCCTGCCAGCACATTCCATGTGCTCACTACTTACTGTGAAAAACACTTACCTCTGTCATCCTCCAAACACCTTGAAATGATGCCCCCTCATATTAGCCATTTCTGTCCTCGATCTATGCCTCTTGTACACCTCTATCAAGTCACCTCTCAGCCTCTTTTCAACACTGAACTCAATATTCCAAGTGTAGTCTAACCAGGGTTTTTCAGAGCTGTGATATCACTGTACCTCTCAGCTTCTGAACTCAATCCCCAACTAAAGAAGGCCAGCACACCATGTGCCTTAAAAACCCTATCAACTTGTGCAGCAACTTTGACTGGCTTATGAACATGGACCTTAAGATCCCTCTGTTCCTCCACACTGCAGTAAATCTTGCCATTAACCTTGTTCCAAATAAACTGATTCCTAAGCTCCAGAACCTGGTCTTAGCACTCAGATCTGCAGCTGGATCTTCATCTTCCTCGCAGACAGGACCCAGGCTGTAAAAATAGGGGACAAGCTCTCCTCTACAATCACTCTGAGCACCGGTGCCCCACAAGGCTGTGTACTCAGCCCCCTGCTGTACTCACTGTACACCCATGACTGTGTAGCTAAGTTTCCATTCAACTCAATATATAAGTTTGCTGATGACACTACAATTATGGGACGTATTTTAGGTAATGATGAGTCTGAGTACAGAGAGGAAATTAAGAACCTGGTGACATGGTGCGAAGACAATAACCTATCCCTCAACATCAGCAAGATGAAGGAATTGTTTGTTGACTTCAGAAGGAGCAGCAGACTGCACAACCCCATCTAACTCGGTGGTGCGCAGGTGGAACAGGTCAAAAGCTTTAAGTTCCTCGGGGTGAATATCACAAACAACCTGATTTGGTCTAACCAAGTCGAGTTCACTGCCAAGAAGGCCCACCAGCGCCTTTTACTTCCTGAGAAAGTTGAAGAAATTTGGCCTGTCGCCTAAAACCCTCACTAATTTTTATAGGTGCACCGTAGAAAGCATTCTTCTAGGGTGCATCACAACCTGGTATGGAAGTTGTCCTGTCCAAGACCGGAAGAAGCTGCAGAAGATCGTGAACATAGCCCAGCACATCACACAAACCAATCTTCCATCCTTGGACTTACTTTACACCACACGCTGTCGGAGCAGTGCTGCCAGGATAATCAAGGACACGACCCACCCAGCTAACACACTTTTTGTCTCTCTTCCCTCCGGGAGAAGGTTCAGGAGCTTGAAGATTCGTACAGCCAGATTTGGGAACAGCTTCTTTCCAACTGTGATAAGACTTGCTGAACAGATCCTGACCCGGATCTGGGCCATGCCTTCCAAATATCCAGACCTGATTTGCACTACCTTACTTTCTATTTTCTATTTTCTAATTATCATTTATAATTTGAATTTTTATTATATTTACTTCGATTTGTACTTCAGGGAGCGCGAAGCGCAGAAACAAATATCACTGTGATGATTGTACGCTCTAGTATCAATTGTTTGGTGACAATAAAGTAAAGTATTCTGCCTTCAGATTCAACCTTCCAGACTGAATCACTTCACACTTTCCTGGGTTGAATCCCATCTGCCACTTTTCAGACCTGCTCAAACCTGTCAATGTCCCGTTACAACCTCTGCAATCCTGCACTATCCCTCCACCTCTCTACCTTCAATGTGCTTTGTCACATCCTCAAGGAATTCAATCAGGCTCATGAGGAATGACCTGCCCCTCACAAAGCCATGCTGGCTATCCCTAATCAGATGATGCTGCTCTAATTCTTTGTAAATCCTGCCTCTAAGAATCTTCTCCAATAATTTGTCCTTTACTGAATAATACTCACTGGTCTATAATTCCCAGGGTTATCCCTCCTCCTTTACTCGAACAAAGGAGTAACATTTGCCACACTCAAACTATCTGGTACTACTCCTGTAGCCAATTAGAATGCAAAGATCAACACCAAAGGAGCAGCAATCTCTTCCTTCGCTTCAGTTGTAAGCTGGGGTATATCCCATTCAGTCCTGAGACTTGTCTATCATAATGTTTTTCCAAGAGCTCCAGTTCATCCTCTTTCTTAATGTTGATATATTCCAGCTATCAGCCTGTTTTACATTGTTCTCACAAACTTCAAGATCTCTCACTGGTGAATGCTGAAGCAAAGTATTCATTAAGGACCTCACCTACTTCCTCTGATTCCAGGAACACATTTCCTCTTCTATCTCTGATCAGTCCTCCCCCCACTATAATCATGCTCCTGTTCTTCACATACATGTAGAATGCATTGGGGGTTTTCCATAATGCTACTCGCCAAGGCCTTCTCATACCCCATTCTAGCTGACCTGTCCCTTCTTCAGCTCCTTCCTGGATTTCCAGTAACTCTCTAGAGCCTTATCAACCATGGTCCTTCCCCCTAGAATCCTTTCCCTGTCTCAAAGGGACAAAGCCATGCAGAATCCAATACAAATGCTCGACAAACAACCTCCACATTTCTGTTGTGCATTTCCTTCAGTACGTCTGTTCCCAAAGTATGCTACCAAGTTCCTGCCTAATGGCATCATAATTCCCCCTCTCCCAAGTAAATATTTCCCCATAACATCTGCTCCTATCGCTCTCCAAGGCTATAGTAAAGGTCAGAGAGCTGTGGTCATTGTCTCCAAAATGCTCACTCATCCAGCAATCTGCCACATGACCTGGCTCACTGCCTAGTATTACATCCAGAACAGCCTCTTCTCTAGTCAACTCATCTACAGTACATATGGTGTCAGGAATTCTTCCTGGCCACCCCTAACAAATTCCACCTCATCTAATCTTTTTGCCTGTGATGGAGCTGGCTACACCTACAACATTCTGCAATCTCATTCACTCCTGTGCATTGGAGCCAGAATGTTCTCCACCATATATCTGAAGAAAATGGCTGGAATTTTTTGTGACGTACCAAATCTCCTCAAACTCCTAACCACATGGATGAGGCAGGAAGTGCCTGACAGGGTGAGTAGCTGAGGGTTTGAACACCTCCTGTTTCTTATACTAGGCCTCTGCCTCCCAGTGCTCCTTCTCCATTGAGCTGGTCACAGGCCAGAGATTCCCAGGAGCCATTCCCAGCAGCATTTCTTCAGATTTTGAGCGCATGCTGACAGAGTGTCACTTACTGGAGTCCAGAGTCGGGGCTGCAGATGAAGTGACTTGCCCACTGTAAACAACTGGGAGAGCACACTAACATTGTCTCTCTTTTACTGTGGACAGATTCAAGTATATGGATGGCAAGTTCACTACAGTAGCTGGCAGGGATGTGCAGTGATGGCCCATGTGCAGAGGGAGAGTCTCTGAAATGGATGCACAGTTCACTGGCTTTTATTGAGAAGTGTGCAGAATTAAAGGAAAACCAATAAATGCTAGACTAGCAGGACCATTAACTATACTGGAATGTAATGCTGACACTATGGCTCGGAACAAAGGAAAGCATGAATATAGAACAGTACAGCACAGAAACAGGCCCTTTGGCCCACAATGTTGTGCCAAACTAACTAAAAAGTAAATCAACAAAACCTCAAAAAATTAACCCTCCCACCGACACCATGTCTGTATCCCTCCTCCTTCCTTCCATCCATCTACCTGCCTAAACATCTCTTAATATCCTCGAGTGTATTTGCCTCTATCATTGTACCATGCAGTGCATTCTAGGTATTGACAGTCTGAGTGAAAAAACTTGTCCCTCAACCCTTTGAACCTACCCCCTCTCACCTTCAATGCATGCCCTCTAGTATTAAACATTTCTACCTAGGAAAAAAGATGCTCCTGTCTACTCTATTTATACCTCTCATAATCTTATAAACCTCTATCAGTTCTTCCCTCGGCCTCCACCACTGTAGAGAAAACAACCCAAGTTTATCCAGTCTCTCCCGATAGCACATGCTGTCTAAACCTAGCAGCATCCTGGTAAACCTCTTCTGCATCCTCTCCAAAACCTCAACGTGCTTCACGTAGTGGGAGACCAGAACTGTGTACAATACTCCAGATGTGGCTAACCTGAAATCTATAAAGTTGCAACATAATCTCTTGACTTTTGAGCTCAGTGCCTTGACTAATGGAAGTAAGCATTCCATAAGCCACATTAACCACCCTATCAGCCTGTGTAGTCACTTCCAAGGAGCGGTGAACTTGGACTCCAAATTCTCTCAGCTCAGCAACACTATAAGGATCTTGCTCTTAACACTGTACTGTCTCCTTGCATTTGCCCTGCTGAGGTGCAACACTTCACATTTATCTGGGTTAAACTCCATCTGCCATTTCTCTGCCCATATCTGCAACTGATCTATACTGTGCTGTATTCTTTGTCGGTATTCTATATTATCCACAACTCCACCAATCTTGGTATGATTCACAAACTTGCTACAATATGAAGTGTTGACGTCGCTCTGTTTTAGATCAAGAGTGAGGGAGTTAAACACCACCACAATGTAATAATCGGTGGCTGGAACGTGCTTGATTGCCGATCCCATTCTGCAGCTTGCCGGTGAAGGCACCCGTACCCCATGGCAGAATCCATGGTTGTGACAGTAACAGCTTCTGCAAGTATAAACAAAATGAAATACCACATGGAAATGAAATTCAGAAGAAATTTTCCTAGCTGCTATGGTTTATATTTGCACCTTCTGAGGATTTGGGATCCGGGAGCAGGGATTGACTTCTGAGTGGTTGGTATCCAATGGTTCAGTTCAGAGGATTTAGGATCCTGGGCCGGGTGGGACCTCTGTGAATTTTGATCTGGGTTCTCCAAGATGATGAATTGGGAGCAGAGTATTAATTTTGTGGGCAAGCAAATTGCAATTTGGATTTCAGCTTAGAGTGGGCTGATCTTGGAAAGAAATTCAAAACTTTGTGGATGGGAGTTGCTTCCAAGATGAGAGGAATAAGATCCAAAGAAAAGGGATTTGAATGTGAGGATTCTGTGAACCAAACATAATTAGTGATTGCTTTATGCTTCTCATAGGTATTGTGATACAGTGAAAAGCTTTTGTTTGCAACTTATCCAGACAGATTATGGAGTCTTAAGAATAATGCAGCAAAGAAAGAAACCCGTCAGCCCAAATGGTCCGTGCTGACCAAACATTCTCCTTGCTAGTCCTATAACTCTCCAAGCCCCACTCCTCCATGTACCTATCCAAATGACTCTTAAATGTTGCAATTGTACCCATATCTACACTTAAGTACATCAAGGTAATAGAATAGAAATGCAATAATTGTTGATTAGTGGCTGATGATTAATGCAGGCCCGGTGAACCAAAAGGTCTGCATCCATGTTGTATCATTTTGACTGTATGAAACTATGACAAGCCCAGATTGCAAACCATTGTGCTGTGTCCATGAGATGATTTACTGACTTGTCAACTGGATGAACTAAAATTTTATTATTATGTGATTTTATCTAAGCTAGTTATATATTTTTTTATTATTCATTTACAGGATGTGGATGTTGCCAGCTAAGCCAATATTTATTGCCCATCCTTAGCTGCCCTTGAGAAGGTGGTGATGAGCTGCTTTCTTGAATCGCTGCAGTCCCTGAGGTGTAGGTACCCCCGCAGTGCTGTTAGGGAGGGAATTCCATGATTTTGACTCAGCTACAATGAAGGAACAGCGATAAGTTTCCAAGTAAGGATGGTGAGAGACTTGGTCACATTGATCATACTTCATCAGGATTGAGATCTTACAAATAAACTTGGAATTAGCCATTGCTAATATTTATTTTTTTATTGGTGTACAGCACAGAATAGGCCCTTCTGGCCCTTCAAGATGCACCACCCAGCAACCCCCAATTTAACGCGAGTCTAATCACGGGACAATTTACAATGACAAATTAGCCTACTAACTTGTACATTTTTAGACTGTGGAAGGAAACCAGATCACCCAGAGGAAACCCACATGTTCACAGGGAAAACGTACAAACTTCTTACAGTAGCCACAGGAATTGAAGCCAGGTCACCTGTACTGTAACACGTTGAGCTAACCACTGTGCTACCACTTGTGTATAGTTTGAAACTCTCAAACTGCAATATGATCTGCTTCGGAGAATGATTTAATTCTGTGATTTGTCAGCAAGTTTTAAGGGTCATTTTTTGTGGTAATTTGTTTGAATATTTATCTAAACATATTTCAAATAAAACACAGCATGTGATACACTGCATAACTAATTGGCGATCAGATGTCAAATGGTAATGTATTAAAATAATTAACAGTGATCGGTGATCAAATTTGAAAGATGATGCCAAAAGCCTGCTCTGACAATAAGAAAGTGAACACAGGATATAACTACAGCACCAGATGTCTATTCTTGCACTCCATGTATTTAATTTGGTCGAAAGCTAGCACTGTGCCAAAAACTGTCTGCTCCAGTGATCTAGATCAATGCTGACCTAGGGCACCAGCTGTGTGGAGTTTGCACATCCTTCCTGTGGGCTTCCCCTTTAGTGCACCACTTCCCTACCACATTCCTGATCAGTAAACTAGTTGGTCACTCCCAGGGTGTGAGGGCCACAGAAGAATCGGGAAGGATTCAATTGGTATTTGAATCACAATAGACTACAGGAAAACAATTGAAAGTCATGAATGCCCTAAAGTTCAGTATAAACATGATGGGCCAAAGAGCATCCTTTTATGATACTCTTTGATGATAAATGTGAAATTATGATGCCACAAGTCTGAAAATCAGTCCTCTCAATTGTGTAGCAGCATTTGTTTCCCCAAGTGAATAACCTAAAAAATTTAATAGAAAGCAACATAATTAGTAAGTCAAACTTCCTCCAAGATATGTAAGGTGCTTACAAAGTTTGGTTGCAGATTAAAGAGTCAAAGGGGAGTGTGGATGGGAGAGGGAATGGTGACCTTTGCGGACAGTTAATTCCGGCATGGACCTGGATTGATGGAAATCAATTTGATCACTTAACTTTTAGATGACTTACTGAAACCATTCTAATCCGGGTGGACACAAGAACGCAGCAATAAAGGATGTTGGCATGATTGTTCAGTCTCAGGAGATGGACTTTGATTCTCCCTAATCCTTTGACGTTGGTCTTCTCTTTGGCAATCGGTCATTTTTCATGCAAGGAAGTTAATAAATAAGTCCCCAATATGCAGCTGTGAATAAGGAGGACCTTGGGGATTTCATATAAAAAAAATTAAATTTCTTCTGAGAAAGTACATTTTATAAATAGCAGATCTATAAAATTATACATTCACTTTGTTAACCAAACTTTAATGCTTTGCATAAATTGAATGTATTTGGGCCATTCATCCCAGGCATTACTAAGCTCAATGAAAATATTTTACAATTAAATGTTTGCTGAAACTACATTATATATGAAGTTATATTACATTAATTTAATTGAAAATGTACACCTTTGTCATACTTATAACACAGTAATAGGTTTGAATGTTAAGTCAGAAAAGTTTTTTTTAAATCAGCGAGGGAGAAATGTTACCATGTGGGTAGATATGGTAACTGACATGAGTGGATTAAAGAGGATAATCAGGTGTTATTTTTACAAGAAATGTAAACAAAACATTTCTCTCCATATTCTTTGCTTTTTTTTGGTGTCTTTACAATGCTGGCACAGCAGTTAATACTGTTGCCACCCAGTCCCATCAACGACTCACATTTGAAGCCCACCTTGGTTTACTGTTCATCTTCATTTTGCATGTTCTCCCTGTGATGAATATCGACTATTTGGAATGTTCTCCCTCTAGTAGAATGGATAATGGAAAATAACAAGTGCTCTGTCCCAAAGAGAGGCCAGTAGGTTAATTGGCAAGTGTAAACCACCACTAATGTGTGTGAGTAGCAAAAGGATTATGAAGTTGGTGGACATGTGAGAGATAATGGAGTCATAGCGTCAGAAGAGTACGGCACATAAACAGGCCTTTCGACTCATCTAGTCCATGGTGAAACCATTTAACCTGCCTATTCCCATTCACCTGCACCATAGCCCTCCATACCCCTGCAATCCATGTACCTATCCAAACTTCTCTTAAACGTTGAAATTGAGCTCACATGCACCACTTGTGATGGCAGCTCATTCCACGCTCTCACAACTCTGAGTGAAGAAGTTTCCCCTCATGATCCCCTTAAACTTTTTGCTTTTAACTCATGACCATCTGTTGTAGTCCCTATTAACCTCAGTGATTAAAACCTGCTTGTATTTTACCCTATCTATACCCCTCATAAATTTTTATACCTTTATCCCCTCTCAATCTTCTACATTCCAAGGAATAAAATTCTGACTTATTTAATCTTTCCTTATAACTCAGATCCTCCAGACCCAGCAACATTTTTGTAAATTTTCTCTGTACTCTTTCAATCTTATTTGTATCTTTCCTGTAGACAGGTGAATAAAACTACTCACAGTACTCCAAATTAGGCCTCACCAATGTCTTGTACAACTTCAACATAACATCCCATCTCCTGCATTCAATTCTTTGATTTATGAAGGACAATGTGCGAAAAGCTTTCTTTATGACCCAATCCACCTGTGACACCACTTTCAATGAATTATGGATCAGTACAGTACTCCCAGATCCCTTTGTTCTACTGCAATCCCCAGTGTCCTACTGTTCACTGTGTAAGACCTACCCTTAAACTTGGTCCTACCAAAGTGTAACACTTCACACTTGTCTGAATTAAATTCCATCCACCGTTTTTCAACCCATGTTTCCGGCTGTCCAGATCCCATTGCAAGACATGATAGTCTTCCTTGTTGTCCACTACACCCCTAATCTTGATGTCATCTGCAAATTTGCTGACCCAGTTAAACACATTAACATCCAGGTCATTGATATAGATGACCAACAACAATGGACCCAGCACTGATCCCTGTGACACACTAGTCACAGGCCTCCAGTCAGAGAGGCAACCACCTACTACCACTCCCTGGCTTCTGCCACAAAGCCAATGTCTAATCCAATTTACGAATTCATCTCAAATGCCAAGCATTCTTGACCAACCTCCCATGTGGGACCTTGTGAAGTGCCTTGCTAAAGCCCATGCTTTGCCTTCCTCCACTGCCATGCCTTCTTCATCATTCCTAGTAACTTCCTTGAAAAGCTCTTTTAGATTAGTTAGACATAATCTACTGTCCTAAAGCGATGCTGACAATCCTTTATCAGTCCATGTCTATCCAAATACTCAAATATTCAATCCCGCAGAATACCTCCCAATAACTTTCCCCAGTAGTGGTGTCAGGCTCAGCAGCCTACAATTTCCTGGTTTAATTTTAGCACCTTTCTTAAACAGTGGAAAACATTAGCTATCCTCTAATTCCATGGCACCTCACCTGTTGCCTAGGATGATTTAAATATCTCTGCCAAAGCCCTGGTAATTTCTGTACTTGCCTCCCATAGGTTCCAAAGGAACACCGTGTCAGGCCTTGGGGATTTAGCCACACTAATTTGCCTCAGAACAGCAAACACAGCCTCCTCTGTAAACTGTATAGGGTCCATGAAGTTAATGCCACTTTGCCTCACATCTATAGACTCTATGTCCATCTCCTAAGTAAATACAGATGCAAAAAAACATAATTAAAATCTCCCTCATCTCTTTTGGCTCCACACATGGATTATCATTCTAATCTTCTAGAGGACCAAATCTTGTCCCTTGCATTCCTTGTGCTCTTAACATATCTGAAGAATCCCTTGGCATTCTCCTTCACCTTGTTTGCTGGGGAAACCTCGTGCCTTCTTTTAGACTTCCTGATTTCTTATTTGTTCACTTGCATTTCTTGTAGTCCATAAGTACCTTATTTGTTCCATCCTTTTTCTCTTAACCAGGACCTAAATATCTCTTGAAAACAGAAGTTCCTTACACCTTTTAACTTTACGTGTTATTCTGACAGGCACATATAAGCTGTGTACTCTCAAAATTTCGTTCTGCAGGGCTTCCATTTACCAATGACACCTTTTCCAGAAAAGCAGCCTGTCCCAACCCACACTTACCCAATCATTTCTGATACCTTCAAAATCGGCATTTCTCCAATTTAGAATCTCAAGCTACAGACCAGACCTACCTTTTTGTATATTTACACAATGCCCTACAAGACATCTTTAAATCTGAAATACCCTTAGAGAGTAAGACCATATATTTTGGGTATATACCTCAAGAATGGTTGAAAAGAGATAAATATTTAATGAATATACTGTTGGTGGCTGGTAAAAAGACTCTTACTAGGAAATGGTTATCACAAGGGAGCCCAACTTTAAATGCATGGATGGAAATTACAATGGACATTTACAAAATGGAGAAGATAACAGCATCTGTTAATCATAAGCTGGAACAATTTGATTCATACTGGGAAAAATGGTTTAACTACATAATGCCTCATAGGCCTGATTTTATTCTCACAAATCAATGAATATGTTGTGAAAAAGATCACTCCCTACTTGTACACAGTTCTTTCCTTTTGCTTGTTTTTTCTTTCCACTCTTTTCTATAAGTGTATACCTCAGATAAATACTATGTGGAGATTTGTGACATATATGATTATATGATATATATGTACAATGTCTGAAATACATCTTATGGAAGTGTTTGTTTGATGATGAATTTCAATTAAAAAAAACTACAAAAAGAAACTAATGGCATTGTGGTCATTGGATGCAAAGTGTGGCCTACACAGATTTCTGACACCTGCCCTGTCTCAATCCCTAATAGCAGATAATGTATCGTGCACTCTCTCATTGGGCCGTCTACATACCAATTAAGGAAACATTCCTGAATATATTTAACAAATTCTATCAGATCTAATCCTTTTACAGCATGGGAATCCCTGTCAAGTGAAAACTTAAGATCACCTACTACAACAGCCTTATGTTACTTCTCTCTACAAATTTATTCTTCTAAATCCCGCAGACTGTTGTGTGGTCTATAGGGTAGCCCCATTAATATGGTTGTACTCAGTTCCACCCATAACGCCTCACGAGATGAGCTCTCCAAACTGTTCTGACTGAGCACTGCCGTGACACTTTCCGACTATTAGCGCCGTCCCGCACTGTCGCATCTAAAACAACAGAACCCCGGAATATTGACCCTCCTGCAACCAAGTCTCACTAATGGCTACAATATCATAATTCCAAGTGTTGATCCATACCCCTAGCTCCTCCGCCTTTCCTACAATATTTCTTGCATTGAAGTATACACCGCTCAGGATATTAGTCGCACCTTCTGATTCCTGAATTTCTCTGAGATCTTAACACCAGTCTCCACAACCTCTCCACTATCTGCTTGGCATTCTTGTTCCCATTCTCCTGCAACTCTTGTTTAAATCCCCCCCTCCACCCCCTTCAACACTAGAAAACCTTCCTCTAGGATATTAGTCCCATGCCAGTTCAGGTGCAAACAGCCTCTTCTGTACAGGTCCCACATTCCCAGTAAGAAAGCCAAATGATCCAAAAACCTGAAGCCCTGCCTTCTAGACTGACTCCTTAGCCACATGTTGAACTGTATAATTTTTCCTATTTCTGGCTTCACTAGTAGGCAGCATGGGTAGCAATCCTGAGATCACAACCCTGAAGGTCCTGCTCTTTAACTTGGAACCAAGCTCCCTATATTCATTTTGCAGAACCTAGTCACCCTTCTGGCCCATGTCATCAGTACCTACGTGGACCACGATCCTTGGCTGTTCACCCTTCCACTTAAGAATGCTAAGGACTCGATCTAAGATGTCCCAACTCTGGCACCCAGGAGGCGACATCCTATCCGGGAAGCTTGTTCTCATCCACAGAACCTCCTTTCTGTTTCCGTAACTAACAAATCCCCTATTACCACAGCTCACCTCTTCTCTCCCCTTTCCTCTGATTCAGAGAGCCAGACTCTGTGCCTGAGACCTGACTGCTGTGACTTTCCTCCGCTAGGTCATTTCACCGCCCCCCCCCCCCCCAACAGTATCCAGAATGATATACCTATCATTGATGGGGATGACCACAGGGGAACTCTCCTATGACTGTTTAACTGGCTGACCTTTTCTGACTGTCAGTCCGCTTCATAAAAAGTTACAGGGAAATGAAGGGGATTAATGAGAGCCAGCATAAACTGACCAGGCCAAAGGAATCCTTCATAAGAAAAATATAGAAAATAATATGAGAAATAATACAATAGCAAAGGGGAGAAAGGAATAAAAGGTTGTGCTGATTAGGTTAGATTAAACAGGAAAGAACATGATACACATGCTGCATACCTTCTGGCAAAGACTTGGTGGGCACAATGGCCTGTTAATGCACTATTTGGGCATCTGTTAGTCTTGAGAGACTATGGATTTGCACCTTGGAAAGTTTCCAGGGCGCAGGCCTGGGCAGGGTTGTATACCATGCTGCAAGTCTCCCCTCTCCACACCACCGAAGTTGTCCAAGGGAAGGGCAAGGGCTGATACAGCTTGGCACCGGTGTCATTGCAGAGTAATGTGTGGTTAAGTGCCTCGCTCAAGGACACAACATGCTGAGGGGTCGAACTAGCAACCTTCTGATCACTAGACCAATGCCTTAACCACTTGGCCACACTGATGCCCTCTATGTAACAAGTAATTGCTAACATTTCTTCCCTCAAGCAAAGCTGACAGCCATGGTTCAGTTGCTTACAATTTTTCCATTAAGTCTGAAGATACTGCCGTCAAATCCCACTCTATTAACCTGAGCATTATACGAAACTGGAATTATATTGGTCATGGCCAGGGGGTGCAGTTTTCCAGGTAATGTTGTATATCTGTTTACTCAAGTAAACAGAAGAACCTCATGCCACATTTTTAATTATCAAAATACATATAAAAGGCAAAAATGCTTAGAGAGACAGGATTGTTTCCTTAAAATTATTGCTAAGCCATTTTGGAGCATAGTGTAAAGTACTTCTTCTGCTCAAAGGTTTGTTCAATTGTGAAGCCTATTCCCCCATAAGAATAGGCGAAGGGTCCTGACGAAGGGTCTCGGCCCGAAACGTCGACAGCGCTTCTCCCTATAGATGCTGCCTGGCCTGCTGTGTTCCACCAGCATTTTGTGTTTGTTGTTGTCCCCCATAAGACCCCCAGAATAAAAATGAAAAATTCAGAATTTTATATCATTCAGAGTTTTAAGGATTATGAACCATTCTTACCTCTGAATTACACATCATCCCTGATCAAATCAAATGCTCTGCAGCCAAATATCAGGAGTATTTTCCAATCACAAACAAGAGGAAATCTAAGCAACACACACGGAAATGCTGGAGGAACTCAGCAGGTCAGGCAGCATCAATGGAAAAGAGTACAGTTGACTTTTTGGGCTGAGACCCTTCAGCAGGACCCTCCAGCATTTTGTGTGTGTTGCTAGGGTATTTTCTACATAGAGAGTGGTAAGTGGATGGAACGCACAGCCTAGTGAGATGGTAGAGGTGGACACGCCGGGGATATTTGAGAGACTCTTAGATAGGCACATGGATAAAAGAAAAATGAAGGTCTATGTGGGAGGGAAGGGTTGGATTGATTTCGGGGTAGATTAAAAGGTCAGCACAGCATTGTGAGCTATAGAGCCTATACTCAGCTACACTGCTCTATGTTCTATGTAAACTCCCATTATTTGCGTCACTTTTTCATCAATTTCAAGGAATCTAAATGACAATGGCAAACGCACAATTTCACTGCAAATATTTTCACAACAAATCTCATTAATGCTCTACTTCAGGGTTGATTCCAGGATTGAGATGTTTATCATATAAGGAGTGTTTGATGGCTCTGGTTCTCTACTCACTGGAATTCAAAAAAATGAAGAAGGACCTCATTGTACCCTATTGAATGTTGAACGATAGAGCAGATGTTCAGAGAGTATGTTTCCTATGGTGGGAGAGTCTAAGACTAGAGGACACAGCCTCTGTATAGAGGGACATCCATTTAGAAAAGAGATAAGAAGGAATTCCTTTAGCCAGAGAGTGGTGAATCTGTGGAATTCATTGCCTCAGGCAGCTATAGAGGCCAAGTCATTGGGTATAATTAAGGCAGCATTTGATAGATTCATGATTCGTCAGGCATGAACGGGAAGAAGGCAGAAGACTGGGGGGGCTGAGGGGGAAATGGATCAACCATGATAAAACGGTGGAGAAGACTCGATGGGTCAAATGGGCTAATACTGCCCCCTATGTCGTATGGTCTTATGGTCTATTTGTGACAAAGTCAGCACCTAATAAGCAAGGCCGACAGAAAATATTTCTAAACCTGACACACAAAACTATTAAATCTACAAATATAGAAAATACCGTAGATGTCGGATTATAAGCCGCTACTTTTTTCCCACATTTTGAACAGCTTTGAACACTGCGGCCTTTACTACGGTGCGGCTAATGCATGATTTTTTTCATGCCGCCAAAAACATTTTGTCTCGTAACAGTAGACCAATAAAATTGATGAGTAGTTCACAGAGGTCCAATGAAATTGTACGATAAATCAAGCGCACTTTCACAATTAAATTATTGTAAATCAGTCATTTGTACTCACCCTCATCAACATGGAAAACACTCGAAGAAAAGCATTGTGCTGCCTTTATGGCAGTCAATTAGTTTATAATATTTTCGCTTAGTAATTCATTTGTTAGTAATTTCTAGTTAAAGTTAGAAGTGTTTTAACTATATTTGTTTTCTGTACTACATCCCGGGATGCTATGACGTCACACCCGGTTTCGCCGCATCTTGTGGGAAATACTGGTTTGCGATAAACGGGAAGGTGGGGGCGAGCGGCATTAGATCTGAGCAAACGCTACTTTTAAGTTAAAGGCGATCAATAACTTTTCCTGGTAGGCTGCAGTATATATATTTTTTACCAGTCGTTAGGAGATATTGGAATGTTGTTCAGTAAAAAAGTATACACAACGTAATTTGTGTTACCGATACGTATGTATATTTAAAAGTAGCCGCATTACAGGCACAGTTCGAAAAAAAGCATTTGCAATATGTATTTGTTTATGTTACCATATGGATTTAATTAAAAGTTAAAAAATCCTCACGTGTAATATCTTTCTGTGTAAATATCTCATATTACAACGTGGGACACCTGCGGCCGAAAATCCGGTGCGGCCTAAAATCCGGTGCGGCTTGTACAAGTACAAAATTGATTTTCTTTCTAAAATTAGAGCCAGCGGCTTTTAATCAGGTGCGCTCTGTAGTGCGAAATCTACGGTACTTATTTAGCTTCGAGGAAAGATAATAGCCTGAACATTGCAATGATTTTGAGCATGAGATTGTAGATAATGCTGGGGCAGCTTAGAATAATATGTACAATGATACATCTTTCTTCATAATTAAGAGCTCTAAGGCTTCATCTCAATTTTTGGGTTATCCCACCAGTAACTTGGAAATGGCTGTCCACAGTTGAGCAGGTTGGTGAACAGGTTAGCTGAGTAAGAGGAATATATCAGCCAAAGATTTCTAATCAGAATGTTCCAGTACACATATCTACTTTAAGCACTTAATATTGCCGAGGCAGCAAAAAAGAGGGATGTACTGTAAAAGGTTTCTGAAATTGTTTGCAGAGTGGTTGATAATGCTGAGTGAAGATTTCCATATAAGCATTCAAAATTATATGGAAGAACTTAATGACTTTGCCACTGAGATTGGTTCCAAGGCCAACGCAGTCATTACACCTCACAATTCTTTCTCTCTACCCACTCAGCAGAGAGTTCAGCATCAGCACCAAGTTTCCAGAGGCAAGCGACCCATACTCTTACCTGGCACAGCAAGCCACACCATACCTTCAGCCGATAAATGCCAGTCTGTTGCTGAGTGGTGTGATCTGTGTAGCAGATGCCACTACCAGGAGTGGAACTGATCAAGTACTACTCAGAGAGCCATTAAAAACTAAAAATGACAACCAGTTAAGACCCCTACCCCCATCTACCCCTACCTCACCCTCAGGGATTAGCCAGCTGTCAAACCTTGGAATATTTAAATGTTTCTGAATGTCACAGATGTGTTCAGTGCAATAAAATCACTTAATATTTATTTAAAATATTTAGCATCTTTAAAATTTATAACATTGAACTAAACAAATGGTGCCAGTGACCAATTGTGACATTTGTAGATGGCACACAAAACTATTAGCTACTCTTGTAGATATACTGTACTTCTGAACTGCAATCACTGCAGTCTGCAGCCTGTGATTTCCCTCTTAAGGATGTTCTTTCGAATTGCCTAAACAATCTGGCACCTTTGCAGTCTCCTGGGGTATTCAGCAAACTAGACTCTCGAGAGCGCAGGTATGGCTGAGGCGAGGGTAGACGGTGTGTCAAAGCCTGATGGCAGAAGATGAATCTGTGTTTGGTTCCATTACTCCACGCCAATTAATCATCAAGAGATTATAATCACCAAGGATAAGAGTGGAAAATGAACAGGTATTCAGTGCCATCTGCCTGCATTTGACTAGTCTCCCTCTCTTCTTACTACGGCTGTCAGAGGGGAGTCTCGGGTCCCACGCTGCCAGGTTCAGCAGTAGTTGTTGAACCTGGATTCCCGGTTGGGCTTCACTCACCTCAGCACTCAGAGTCCTGGGCTCCTTTGCCACGACTCTGCAGTTCGTGTTCCATGTATTTTTGTTTACTTGGTTTTAACTATTTGTGCAATTTGATCAAGGCGTCAAGGCTGAGGGCAAAAGACAAACCGGTGTTCATCTCACGGCTCCATGAGGTTTATTCACCACAGTGCTGAACTGGCCCCATGCCTGTTGGCTGCGGCCTCTGGGCTCCTGCACTGACTTCACTCACCTCAGTCACTTTCAGAAACTCTGCAGTTCATATTCTGTATGTTATTTGTTTATTTTTTTATTGTTTGCACAATCTGTTCATTTTTCGCAGACTGGGTGTTTGATGGTCTTTATTGTGTGGGATTTATTAGTGGTTCTCTTGTGTTTGTTCTGTAGCTTCCTGTAAGGAGATGAATCTCAGGGTTGTATACAGTATACATACCGTAAATTCCGGACTATAAGCCACTACTTTTTCCCCACGCTTTGAACACTGCGGCCTATACTACGGTGCGGCTAATGCATTTTTTTTTCATGCCGCCAAAAACATTTTGCCTCGTAACAGTAGACCAATAAAATTGATGAGTAGTTCACAGAGGTCCAATGAAATTGTACGATAAATCAAGCGCACTTTCACAATTAAGTTATTGTAAATCAGTCATTTGTACTCACCCTCATCAACATGGAAAACACTTGAAGAAAAGCATATGATGCATCTTTTAATTTAAAGGCGATCAATCTGGCGGTTGAAGAAGGAAATCGAGCTGCTGCACATAATCTTGGCATAAATGAATCGATGGTGAGACGGTGGAGACGCCAGCGTGAAGAACTGAGTCAATGCAAAAAGACGACAAAAGCTTTCAGAGGTAATCATAGCAGATGGCCCGAACTTGAAAACTTTCTTGAAGACTGGGTTAACACATAGAGAGCAGGCGGCCGCGGTGTTTCCACCGTGCAGATCAGACTGAAGGCTAAAGCAATCGTCACCAAAATGAAAATCGAAGATTTTAGAAGTGGGCCATCGTGGTGTTTTAGATTTATGAGACGAAAAGGCCTGTCCGTCAGGGTACGCACGACTCTGTGTCAGCAGCTCCCTCCCGACCACGAGGAAAAACTTGCTAACTTCCGCACATTCACTCAAACAAAGATAGTGGAGAATTCCATCGGGCCAGATGAAATCATAAATATGGATGAAGTACCTTTGACGTTTGACCTGCCTCTCACTCGGACTGTTAATAAAAAAGGTGACTCGTCCATCATACTGAAAACAAGTGGCCATGAGAGAACGCATTTTACTTGAGTTCTGAGCTGCACAGCATCCGGACTAAAGCTTCCACCGATGGTGATTTTTAAGCGGCTGACAATGCCAAAGGAAAAATTCCCAAAAGAAATCATGGTGAAAGTCAATAAGAAAGGTTGGATGATGGAGAATCTAATGAAGGATTGGCTGAGAGAGTGCTACGCCAAGCGACCAGGGGGATTTTTTCACAGAAAAAAAGCATTGCTCGTTATGGACAGCATGAGGGCTCATATAACAGATTCAGTGAAAGCTGCCTTCAAGAGTACAAACTCAATTCCAGCTGTGATTCCTGGGGGCACCACGAAGTATTTGCAGCCACTGGACATCAGCGTGAACCGGGCATTTAAAGTGGCACTGCGCATTGAGTGGGAGACTTGGATGACGAGCGGCGAGAAATCCTTTACCAAAACAGGCCGCATGCGAAGAGCATCTTTAACTCAAGTCTGCCAGTGGATCCTAAATGCGTGGAGCCGTGTCACAACATCCACCATCACCAACGGGTTTCGAAAGGCTGGACTGCTGCGTGATGAAGAGGACCGCGTGCACTCAAGTGAGAGCGACAATGAAGAGACTGAAGTGAGTGACGAGATCCTGAGGTTGTTCAATTCGGACACTGAAGAAGAGGACTTTGATGGTTTTAGTGCGCAGGAGGAAGATGAAGAAGGCGATCAATAACTTTTCCTGGTAGGCTGCAGTATATATTTTTTTTACCAGTCGTTAGGAGATATTGGAATGTTGTTCGTGCACTGTTCAGTAAAAAAGTATATGCAACGTAATTTGTGTGTTACCGATACGTATGTATATTTAAAAGTAGCTGTGTTACAGGCACTGTTCGAAAAAAAGCATGTGCAATATGTATTTGTTTATGTTACCATACGGATTTAATTAAAAGTTAAAAAATCCTCACGTGTAATATCTTTCTGTGTAAATATCTCATATTACAACGTGGGACACCTGCGGCTTAAAATCCGGTGTGGCCTGTACAAGTACAAAATTGATTTTCTTTCTAAAATTAGAGCGTGCGGCTTTTAATCAGGTGCGCTCTGTAGTCCGGAATTTACGGTACTTTGATAATAAATGTACTTTGAACTTTGAACTTAAACTCAGTGCATTCAGGGATTCAAGAGCAGAATTAGGCCATTCAGCCTATTGTGTCTTTCTGGTATTCCATCATGGCTAATGTATTATCCCTCAACCCCATTCTCTGCCTTCTCCCCGTAACCTTTGACACCACTACTAATCAAGAACCTATCGACCTCCTCTTTAAACATTCCCAATGACTTGGCCTGCACAGCCATCTGTGGCAATGAATTCCCCAGATTCACCACCCTCTGGCTAAAGAAATTCCTCCTCATCTGTCCTACATGGTCCCTCTATTCTGAGGCTGTGCCCTCCGGTCCTAGACTCACCCACTGTAGGAAACACTCTATCTAGGTCTTTCAACATTCGATAGGTTTCAAGGAAGTTCCACCCCTCTCCGCTCATTGTTCTAAAGTCCAGCAAGTACAGGCCCAGAGCCATCAAACTCTTCTCATACATTAATCCTTGTATGTAAATTACCCAGATCCCTCACAGCATTTCCTGTCCAAGGAAATAAATTTAGCTGTTCACCCAACATGAGTTCCAGACAATTTATACCACCTGATCAGTAAATTTCTGAGAATCAGATTTCAGAATACAGTTAGGAAATGGCAGGTGCAGACTTTCATAGTGCCAGTGGACTGTACGCCATAGAAATTAGGTTCTTAGCCCATCATGTACATGCCAGTCACAAGCAAGAGAACATCTGCAGACGCTGGAAATCCTAGAAAACACACAAAATGCCGGAGGAGCTCAGCAGGCCAGACAGCATCTATGGAAAAGTGTACAGTCAATGTTTTGGGCAGAGACCCTTCATCAGGACAGGTCCTGCCAAAGGGTCTCGAACCAAAACATCTACTGGTTGGTCTTTTCCATAGATGCTACCTGGCCTGCTGAGTTCCTCCAGCATTTAGAGTGAGTTGCTTGTACAGGCCAGTGTTTTTCACATTGCTATTGATACTGATTGATTATTGACATAACATGATACAGGTTCTGCAACAGGTGTCATCTTTGCTGAAAAACTCCCAGACTAAAAGTTATTCGAGCAAATACAATTGTGGGGGATGAAAGGATTTTGTTTCAAGCACGTATGATGTATGTAAAAATAGATGTCTCACAATATGATTAAGTTATTTCAAAACTATTGTCAAGAATTTCGAATAACAATTATCAACGGAGTTAAATTAACAACTGCACATGAACTGAGTGATATGTTTTGAGATGTCATTCGCTCCACTGATGGCATCACCGGCGATTTGGAAAACATTTTGAACGTGTAAAGCACAGCCACCCACACAATAATGCTCCTCCACTTTGCTCAACTACGTACTTACTTTGATCTCTGAAGATCACCCGATGCATAATTAATACAATGTTTCCAATTTATGATTAAGTTCATTTTTGGAAAGATATTTCCTGTTTATTATCAGAGAATGTATACAGAATACATTCTCGAAAAACGGAAGAGCCCCAAAGAATGAACAACTGAAAAATGTTAGAACCCCAAAGCCCTCTCTCCCGCACAAAGGTCGATGCATCGACCTCCCCTCCCCACCGCCCGTTTCACCAGAAGTGTCCGCATGCACCCCGAGACCGTGATCTATAGTCAACAAAACTATTGTTTACACAACAGTTTGATATGCCACAGTGCTCCTCTCCCCCTCTCCAAAGAACTATCATTTATTTTCAGAGTGAAAGGGGAGAGAGTCTCCCTTCGCTCTGCAAATCGCTGGCCTTCGCTGTTTAGATGTTACAGTCTGCTGCATCGGTCTCTATTCCGAGATTGTCCAACTCCAGAACCGGCAGCAAACTCCACTCCCCCCTCCCCCTCTGACTGATGATGCTGATGTCCTGGCTGTAGAGGACGCGTGTGAAATTCCGGACAAGATAAATATGTTAAAAGATTAAAATTTAAAGGCATAGGATATTTGAAACGAGATACATAACTAGTCCATATGAAGCATATCTCATGATATTAAAAGCATACAATTGCAGAGTTTTAAATGACAATTCTTTTTTCAAACCTCCATCCCCTTCTCTCCAACACACATGACCCTTCCACTTCTCATCAGTGTAGTTATAAAGAAGGCAAGAGAGCTGCTATATTCTGTTAGGAGTTTGAAGAGATTTGTCATGTCAACAAATACACTCAAAAACTTCTTTAGTTGTACCGTAAAGAGCATTCTGACAGGCTGCATCACTGTCTGGTATGGGGGGGGTGGGGGAGGGGAGCAACCGCACAGGACCGAAAGAAGATGCAGAGGGTTGTAAATCCAGTCAGCTCCATCTTGGGTTCTCGCCTACAAAGTACCCAGGTCATCTTCAAGGAGCGGTGTCTCAGAAAGGCAGCGTCCCCATTATTAAGGACATCCAGCTCCCAGGGCATGCCCTTTTCTCACTGTTACCATCAGGTAGGAGGTACAGAAGCCTGAAGACACACACTCAGCGATTCAGGAACAGCTTCTTCCCCTCTGCCATCCGATTCCTAAATGGACATTGAACCCTTGGACACTACCTCACTTTTTTTAATATACAGCATTTCTGTTTTTGCATTTTTTAATCTATTCAATATACGTAATAGATTTATTTATTTATTATTATTATTTTCATTTTATTTATTATTGTTTTTTTCTTTTCTCTGCTGGATTATGTGAACACTGTGAAATGGTGACCCTCTGGATGAAAACTAAAATGACAGACAGCCAAATAGAGACTGAGCAACTCACAGGCAGTGGGAAGTCCATAATAGCTACCTTTGACTGCAGAGATGTGATGGCCGAGAAAGTCAATGGCTGACAATCCAAACTGGCATTTAGCAGGGTTAATAATCAACCCGTGTTGGCTTAAGCACTCAAAAAGTCTGCTGAGATGAGATATGTGTTCAGATTTGGATGCACTGGCAGCAGGTACGTCATCCAGGGAAACAAAAAGAAGATCTAAGTCTTTTAATAAAGAGTTCTTCAACCTGCTGGAAAATCTGTGCTGCACTTTTCGGGCCAAACGGTATGTGCAGATATTCAAAGAGGTTCAATAGGATTATCACAGCCATTTCTGAAAAGCACACAGGCACATGATGCTAGCTCCTAAATAAATTGACTTTGGAAAAAATTAACTATTCAGCTAAACATGCAAAAAGTCTTGGATGTCTGTGAGCGGGTAACGATTGGGGCTGGTGACCTCGTTAAGGTGTGGTAATCATCACATGGGTGGCAGTCACCATTGGACTTAGAGACTGTTTGAAGAAGTAAGGCCCAGAAGCTAACCAGCTGGAGGACAATGCCAAGGCTTTCCATGTTGGCAAACTTAGCCTTCACATTTGCCAGCTTTTCCGGGTCCAGTCTACGCGTGTAGGCATGGACAGGTGGGCCAATTATGGAAATGTGGTGCTCAACCCCATGTTTTGTGACTGTAGTGGAGATGTGGGCTTGGTGACGTCTAGGAATTCACTCAGCAGTCAAGTAAACTCCCATGTGGTGAGGGTATGCACTTGACAGAGTCATTGTGCAGAACTTACTGGGGGAGCAGGGTAATGACCCAAAGTCCATAAGACCATAAGATATAGGAGCAGAAGTAGACCATTCAGCCCATTGAGTCTGCTCCACCATTCAATCATGGGCTGATCCAATTCTTCCAGTCATCCCCACTCCCCTGCCTTCTCCCCATACCCTTTGATGCCCTGGCTAATCAAGAACCTATCTATCTCTGCCTTAAATGCACCCAATGACTTGGCCTCCACAGCCACTCGTGGCAACAAATTCCACAGATTTTCCACCCTCTGACTAAAGTAATTTCTCTGCATCTCTGTTCTAAGTGGACGTCCTTCAACCCTGAAGTTGTGCCCTCTTGTCCTAGACGCCCCTACCATGGGAAATAAGTTGCCATATCTAATCTATTCAGGCCTTCTAACATTCGGAATGTTTCTATGAGATCCCTCCTCATTCTTCTGAACTCCAGGGAATACAGCCCAAGAGCTACCAGACATTCCCCACACAGTAGTCCTTTCATTCTTGGAATCATTCTTGTGAACCTTCTTTGAACCCTCTCCAATGTCAGTATATCCTTTCTATAATAAGGAACCAAAAACTGCACACAATACTCCAAGTGTGGTCTCACGAGTGCCTTATAGAGCCTCAACATCACGCCCCAGTTCTTATATTCTATACCTCTACAAATGAATGCCAACATTGCATTCACCTTCTTCACAACCGACTCAACCTGGAGGTTAACCATTAGGTTAACCTGCACAAGGACTCCCAAGTCCCTTTGCATCTCTGCACTTTGAATTCTCTCTCCATCTAAATAATAGTCTGCCCATTTATTTCTTCCACCAAAGTGCATGATCATACACTTACCAACATTGTATTTCATTTGCCACTTCTTTACCCATTCCCCTAAACTATCTAAGACACTCTGCAGGCTCTCTGTTTCCTCAATACTACCCGCTCCTCCACTTACCTTTGTATCATTGTCAAATTTAGCCACAAACAGATTAATCCCATAGTCCAAATCATTGACGTACATCATAAAAAGCAGCGGACCCAACACCAACCCTGTGGAACTCCACTAATAACCGGCAGCCAGCCAGAATAGGATCCCTTTATTCCCACTCTCTGTTTTCTGCTGATCAGCCAATGCTCCACCCATGCTAATAACTCACCTGTAATTCCATGGGCTCTAATCTTGCTAAGCAGCCTCATGTGTGGCACCCTGTCAAAGGCCTTCTGAAAATCCAAGTACACCACATCTACTACATCTCCTTTATCTACCCTGCTTGTAATTTGCTCAAAGAATTGCAGTAGGTTAGTCAGGCAGGGTTTTCCTTTCAGGAAACCATGCTGGCTGTGGCCTATCTTGTCTTGTGCCTCCAGATAGTCCATACTCTCATCCTTAACAATTGATTCCAACAACTTCCCAACCACTGATGTCAGGCTAACAGGTCTATAGTTTCCTTTCTGCTGCCTCCCACCCTTCTTAAACAGCGGAGTAATATTTGCAATTTTCCAGTCATCCGGTACAATGCCAGAATCTATCGATTCTTGAAAGATCATCATTAATGCCTCTGCAATCTCTCCAGCTTCTTCCTTCAGAACCCAAAGGTGCATTTCATCAGGTCCAGGAGATTTATCCACCCTCAGACCATTAAGCTTCCTGAGCACCTTCTGAGTCGTAATTTTCACTGCACAAACTTCACTTCCCTGACACTCTTGAATGTCTGGTATACTGCAGATATCTTCCACTGTGAAGACTGATGTAAAATACGCATTCCGTTCCTCTGCCATCTCTGCATCCCTCATTACAATAGCTCCAGCGTCATTTTCTATTGGTCCTATATTACTCAGAGAGTGGTAGCTGTGTGGAACGAGCTTCCAGTAGATGTGGTAGAGGCAGGTTCGGTATTGTCATTTAAAGTAAAATTGGATAGGTATATGGACAGGAAAGGAATAGAGAGTTATGGGCTGAGTGTGGGTCAGTGGGACTAGGTGAGAGTAAGCATTCAGCATGGACTAGAAGGGCCGAGATGCCCTGTTTCCGTGCTGTAATTGTTATATGGTTATATGGTTATATCTACCCTCAACTCTCTTTTACTCTTTATATACTTACAAAAGCTTTTAGTATCTTCTTTGATATTAGTAACCAGCTTCACTTCGTAAGTCATCTTCTCCTTCCTAATGACCTTCTTAGGTTCCTTCTGCAAGTTATTAAAAGCTTCCTAATCCTCTATCTTCCCATTAGCTTTGCCTTCTTTATATGGCCTTTCTTTTGCTTTTACTTTGGCTCTAACTTCACTTGTCAGCCACAGCAGTGCCCTTCTTCCATTCAAAAAATCTCTTCCTATTTGAAATATATCTTTCTTGCACTTCCCTCATTTTTCACAGAAACTCCAGCCATTGCTGCTCTTCTGTCCTTTCTGCTAATGTCCCTTTCCAATCAACTTTGGCCATTTCCCCTCTCATGCCATTGTAATTTCCTTTATTCTGACACGTTGATTTTTAATTCCTCCTTCTCAAATTTTAAATGAATTTGATCATATTGTGATCACTGTTCCCTAAGGGTTCCTTAACCTTAAGCTCTCTTATCACCTCTGGGTCATTGCACAACCCCAATCCAGCACAGCCAATCCCCTAGTGGGCTCAACAACAAGCTGTTCTAAAAAGCCATCCCATAGACATTCTACAAATTCGCTCTGTTGAGGTCCAGTACTGGCCTGGTTTTTCCAATCCACTTTAATGTTAAAATCCCCAAAAATTATCATGACATTGCCCTTCTGACATGCCTCTTCTACCTCCTGCTGTAATTTGTAATCCACATCCCAGCTGCCGTTTGGAGGCCTGTATACAACTGTCATTAGGGTTCTTTTACCCTTGTTATTTCTTAATTCAACCCATAGAGACTCTACACCTTCCGATCCTATCTCATCCCTTTCTAATGATTTAATATTATTTCTTATACACAGGGCCACACCCCTGCCTACTAACCTATCTTTCCGATACACCGTATATCCTTGGGCGTACAGCTCCCAATGGCAGCCATCCTTTAGCCAAGTTTCAGAGATGGCCACAATGTCATACTTGCCAATCTGTAGCTGTATTTCAAGATCGTCCATTTTATTTTTTGTGCTGCGTGCATTCAAATATAACGCTTTCAGTCCAGTATTTGTTGCTTTCTGTTTTAACTGCACCACACCTCTATTGCCCTGTAAATCATCCCACTGGCTGTGATGATGCCTCATCTGCCTGTCCTTTCTATCATCTCTGTTACATACCATCTTTGATTTATTTCTGTTTCCCCTTCCTCAGCCCTATCACTCCGGTTCCCATCTCCCTACCAAATTAGTTTAAACCCTATCTAATAGCTCTATTAAACCTGCCTGTTAGGATATTGGACCTATTTGGGTTCAGGTGTAACCCATTCTTTTTGTACAGGTCGTACCTCCCCCACAAGAGGCCCCAGTGATCCAGGAACCCGAAGCCCTGCCCCCTACACCAGTCTCTCAGCCACACATTAATATGCCCAATCATGCTATTCTTGCGCTCGTTAGCACTTGATGTCCACAAGCTGGCAGTTCTTAAGATTGACTAACAGTCCTTGGACACATAGGAAATCTGCACCAAGCAGAGGTCTAGTCACTTTAGCCAGACGAGGTCCCGTGTGTAACGTCACCCATTGGGTCCTGTAGGTCTGAATCCTGCTGCTGTTGGTAGCCTCCAGCGAGGCTTTGTCCCTCTCTGCCTTCTCCTCAGTAGGTGATACTGGCACCACACTCACATCAGCACCGGAGTCACACAGGAAGCATCGCCCCGAAAGAATGTCCATATTAACAATAGACCTCTCTGGCAGCTGGAACCCACAGTGTTCACAGACCTCTGATATCCCGATGCACTGGCAGTGTCGAAGCAGCAAGGCGTTGGTATTTCCTAGCATTTGTACAAAAGCAAACACTGATGCGCGGTAATCTGTCTTGCTGCGTCTGTTTTGCATGCTTATGTTGGGGGCCTTGTTGACAGGGCTTAGTGAGGTAGGGCAAAGAGATGGAATTATGCACTACTGCCCAGCTGAGTGTAGGCTATTATCCATTTTAGAATGTTCCATCTAGTCCTTCAAGGGTGTATTAGCAAGGGCGATGCAAACTTGATCAGGCATTTGCTGCATAAAGAGTTCTTTAAAAATAAAACAAGGTTGGTCATTTCCCAGGAGAGACAACATGTGGTCCATTAGCTCTGATGGCTTAGCATCACCGAGCTTAGGCAGGGGAAGAGCAACTGTTTGATGTGATCAGACTCCTATGGTGAATTTTCAGTGAGTTGTATTTATTGTGTTCAAGCACTCACCCCTCCCACCACAACTCTCAAAAGAGCACGATTTAGATGGCTGGTGGATTCAAAGTGGCAAATACCAAGGATGCTTACCAAACGCAAATATGACAAAAATAGAAAATATTTTTATTTAATAGACCATAAGATGCATAGTTTCCATATTCATTTTTCAGTTCCGTGTTGTTCCATTGAGAATACAATTTATTTGATCAGTTATACAATTAGCAGGAAAATTATTTTTACATCAATAAATGCCAGTAATCACTTCACACCTACTGCAAACTAGCGATAATAGTTTTCATGATAAATTCCCCTAAGTGGTTTTCAGTGTCATTCTTCATTTTGCGTGTACTCATTTAGCACCAGCGCTCGTGCTGCAGATTATAACACTGGGATTGTAATTTTTGCAAATTAGATTTTTCCTCCTATTTTACAGTTATATTTACAATAGTGTTCTTGCAATATTATATATCTGCAATTCAGGATCCATTTAGGCAACATTCTAAGAGCCATATCTTTATTGCTCGTCTCAAAGCTTAACCTCTTTTCTGTTGCATGACCCTAAAAAATTCAACTGTCTATAAACACAGATATGTCATTCCTTCCAAGAAGTGCAATGCTTCCTTTGATCAATAAAACCATGACTTCATTCCATCCCTCATCCTTTCAAAATATATTACAACCAGAAATTTTCAAAGACAATTCCTGTCCATATTTAAACTTGGCCTCACTTGTAGCTCACTAGCCCCAATAGCAGGTTGTCTCTGTATCTTACTGATCTCAGTGGTCACCACATTAACACCTGTACCTGTATGATCGAGCTGTGCTCATGAACTGTTTTGTTGTGTCTGTGCACAACTACATATCAATTTAGTGAAGGTATGCATGCAGGAGAAAGCCATCATGGGGACTAGCAAAGGCATGAGTACAGCATAGTACGCAGTGAAAGACGCGCTGAATTTAAAGTGAAAATAGCGAGGCGATGGCTTCAGTCGGGGAAGTTGACAAACTTGATAGAACTAATGAAGGCTGAGAGTCGTATATCGAGAGGGTGGAACTGCATTGTAATGCAAACAACGTGGAGGAGCAAAAGAAAGCTCTTACGTTTCTAAGCTTAAAAGTCTCTTACACAACTTAGTAACCCCTGCAAAGCCAGCAAGCAAGACGTTCAATGAAATTGTTACGATTTTACAAAATCACTTGAGCCCTAAACCGTTAGTAAAAGGAACCAGTCAAAGGATGAAAGTGTTTCTGTGTATGTTGAAAAACTGTGCAAAACTTCCCAGTACTGTGACCTTAGAGGTGAACCTTCTGATGCATTGAGGGAGAGGTTTGTATGTGGCATATGTAGTCAAAGCACTCTAAAGAGACCCAACCTTAGAACAGGCATTTACCATTGTCGTATCATTAGAGACTGCTTGAAGGATGCAGCAGAACTACAGAAAAGAAGGTTAAAATGTGAAATGCACAAATTATCCCTGAAGGGTGCAAGAAGCCAAGAATGTTATCAATGTGGCAGATCCTCCCATGATGCAAATGACTGTTGGTTCAAAGAAAAGGTCCGCAGTAAGAGTCAGAGGCAAGGGCACAAAGAGGGAATGTGCAATGCAGAGTAGAAGCTCAACTAAGTGACTAGACTCAAACATAGAACTAAGCAAATGCATACGGTTACCGAATGTAAAACAGAATCAGACAACACAGAGTCTGACAAAGGTGAACTTTCATGCCTAGAACTGTATAGTAGAACTGAAGCAGATCACAAAAACATCTGGATCACAATAGATGTGTCCAGAGTAACTGAAAATGGAGCTGGATACAGGGTTAGATTTGTCCATAATTCCAGAGGCTGACTATGACAGACTATTTTCTAAGATACCATTAGAGAAGACCTCAGTGATACTAAAAACCTACATGGGCAAAAAAGTGTCTCCTAAATGGAAGGAAATGTGATGTATGGAGGCCAAACACAGCAGTTAGAGCTTTATATATTGAAAAGTGGAGAGCCAGCACTTTTCAGATGTGAAAGGTTGAGAAAAATCCAACTAGACTGACACTCATGACATGTAGTTGTGCACTGTCCCCTTTCTGTCTATATTGTTACTGCTTGTCCTTCCTGCCTACCTATGCACTTTCTTTTCCACCTCAGTTGCCATGTCCTAGTTCCTCTTCTGCATATCGAGTAAGTTGAAACCTCCCCACCTATCTCTCAGCACTATGTTGGGCTTCCCATTATGACATGGACAGATGAATTCTGCCCAGTCTGTGAAGGTCCCTGATCCATAACTGGATCCAGTGCCAAAGGAGTTTGAAGTTTCATCCCTCTGACAGTTTTGCAGAGATATTCATTCACATATTTTCTAAGTTTACCTGCTCATCAGCTCTGCGAGCCAATCAGAGATCATCACCTTTAACATTCTGATCTTTAAAACTCTATCTGTGGACCTCATACTTTTTGCTACTGATGCTATTCATTCCAAGATAGTGTGAAACTTCCTGCAGTTCACTTTCACCGATAAAATTCCATGCACCAGTTTGCTCAATAAATGGACCTGGCATAGACACACAGCACACTCTTTAGGACTCGTATCTACATTCAGACCACATAACAAAAACTATTACGGATTTTTAGCACCTTATATCACCACCTTATTACTGACATCATCCAAATAGCACCCCAACACTGATACTACCTCCCTTCACCACCCTGACACTGACACCACCTACCCTAGCGATGCAGGTTCACTGTTCCAGATACCTTGCTCTCATCTGAAAGGCAGTACATCTTAAGACTTGAGGGGTAGCATTCACATGGGCCCCAGCTCTGCCTGCCTTTGGTTGGCTATGTAGAGCAGTCCATGTTCCAAGCCTTCACTGGTAATGCTTTCCAACTCTTTCTGTGCTACATTTATGACTGCATTGGTGCTTCTTCACGCTGAGGTTCATCAGCATGCTAAGCTTGTCAATTTCATCAACTTTGCTTCAAATTCCACCCAGCCCTTAAATTCACTTAGTCCATTTCTGACACCTTCCTCCCCTTTCTCAATCTCTCCATCTCCATCTCTGACAAAAGCTGTCTACCGATACCTTTTATAAACCAACCGATTCCCACAGTTACCTTGACTGTAGCTTTTCCCACCTGTAAAACTGCTGTTTCCTTTTTGTCAGTTGTATCGTTTCCACTACATCTATTCCCAGGATGAGGCTTTCCTTTCCAGAACATCTGACCTGTCCTCCTTCTTCAAAGAAGATGATGTCCTTTCCTCCACCATTTCTGCTGTCTCCTGCATCTACCCCATTTCCTGGACATCCAGGCTCACACCATCTTCCCACTGCCTCAACAAGGATAGAGTCGCTCTTGTCCTCATCTTCTACCCCATGAGCTTCCGCATCCAACACATCATTCTCTGCAACTTCCGCCATCTTACCACCAAACATATCTATAACTCCCACACCAACACCCCCCCCCAACTCTCTGATTTTGCAGGGATTGCATCCTCTGTAATTCCCTTGCCCTCCCCACTTATCTTCCTCCTGGCACATATACCTGCAAGTGACAGATATGCTACACTTGACCATTTCCCTCCTCCCTTACCTCCATTCAGGGCTCCTAACAGTCCTTCCAGGTGAGAAAACACTTCACCTGTGAACCTTTTGTGGCTGTCTATTGTATCCAGTGTTCCTGACGCAGCCTCCTCAACATTGGTGAGACTGATGTAAAATAGGGGACAGCTTTGCCAAGCAACTCCACCATCTGCCTAAAGCAGAATTTCCAGATAGCCAAACATTTTAATTCCTGTTCCCATTCCTGTTTTGATATTATGAAACATGGCCTTCACTTTTGCCACAATTATGCCATTCTCAGGGTGGAGGAGCAACACGTCATATTCTGTCTGGGTAACCTCCAACCTGATGGCATGAACATTGATTTCTCCTTCCAGTATACCAACCCCCTTCCCTTCTCTCTTCTTCATTTCCCCACTCTGGCCTTTTACCTCTTCTGCTCACCTGCGTATCACCTCCATCTGGTGCCCCTCCTTCTTTCCCTTTTCCCATGGTCTACTCTCCTCTCCTATCAGATTCCTTCTTCTCCAGCATCTGCAGAATCTCTCAAAGGCATGACCAAATTTATTTCCCATTCATACTTTAAAAGGGGTGGCTAGCTTAGTGCACTTAAGAATTAACTCTGCAATGATTTATCAATTCCCAAGCACTGTAACATTTTGGATATCTAACTTGCAGTATATACATAAATTGCTACATTAGTAAGTATAATGTGACTCATAATTATACCAGTAAATTTATAATAGTAAATTATAGTGGAGCGCCATGGTAGCATGGTGCTTAGCACAACACTCCACCAGCTCAGGTTGTCAGAGGTTGGAGCATAATTCCAACATCATCTGCTCTCAGCAATCCCAGTCTTTTAGCCCCTTACTTTTCAAAAATCAGAAGTCCCTTACTTTTTGATTTGGCCATAGAGTCACTGGCGATTGCGTTTTGTAGCTGTGTTGAATTGATGGGGATTTGGAGGGGAGGTGTTGAGCATAAAGTTTTGCTTTATGCCAATGATCTTTACTTTTTATATCAAATCTAAATACTTCCTTACGCCCAATATTTTTACTTCTTAATAAATTTAGTCAGCTTTCCAGTTACAAACTTAATTTACACAAGAGCGAACTCTTCCCAATCAATAGAGAAGCACAAACATTAGTATTTCATGACCTCCCTTTTAAACTAGTTAATAATCAATTCACTTACCTTGGTATTTCAGTAACAAGGAACTTCAAGAATCTTTTTCGAGAAAATTTTGCTAATCTTTTAAATTCTACTAAACAGGGTTTGACACAGTGGTCACCCTTGTCCATGTCTCTGGTAGGTCGAATTAATGTTATTAAAATGTATATCCTTCCTAAGTTTTTATACTTATTTCAATCTTTACCGATTATTATTTCTAAAGCTTTTTTTGATTCATTAGATTCTATTATTTCATCCTATTTATGGAAGGGCAAACGTGCCAGACTTAATAAAGCTCTCCTTCAAAAAATCTAAAAAGGAAGGTGGTATGGCCTTGCCTAATTTTCGTTTATATTATTGGGCAGCTAATATTCGTTGTCTTACTTTTTGGTCCTTTTTTCATAATCAGTCTGACTGCCCAAAATGGGTGGCAATGGAGTTGAACTCTAGTGAGGATCTGTCAATTTCTGCACTTCTTGGATCTGCACTTCCTTGTCACTTGCCTAGACTAATTGTTAATCCTCTCATTAGACATACTCTGAGAATATGGGCTCAGTTCAGGAAATGTAATGGCCTTCATGGTTTCTCTCTCTCTAGTCCTATCTTACACAATCATCGTTTCCTACTTTCTACACAAGACTCAACATTTCATGATTGATACAGAAAGGGCATTAGACGCTTTTCATAGATAATCATTTTACAACTTTTCAACAACTGTCTGCAAAGTTTAACCTACCTAATACTAATTTCTTTAGATATCTTCAAATCAGACATTTCATTAGCCCTTTAATATCAAACTTTCCTGAGATGCCCAAGGAAAACGTTGTGGACCTGTTTCTTTGTATTAATCCATTGGGTAAAGGTTTAATATCTGCTATTCGTGATAAGTTAGTGATCTTGAGTCATGCCCCTTTCAATAAAATTAGAACTGCCTAGGACCATGATTTAAATATTTCTTTACCTGATGTGGTTTGGGTTTCAATTCTTAAGTCAGTTAACTCAACCTCTTTTATGTGCTCACCATGGCCTTTTGCGGTTTAAAGGCAGATTTATACTTGTGCGTCGCATCGGCGCCGTAGGTAACGCGTACCCTACGCTGTAGGGTGAATTTCACCTCTCCAGAAAAGTTACTCACGTGTCGCGGTGACGCAGACCACAGCAACTCTGATTGATCCGCTTGGTAGCATCGCATTTCCTCCTACACATTTCCCGTTGCTTCTTCTCCGCCATGTCTGTACACCGATGTGAAATAGATGAATCAAATCGTCAAATCTACCTGCCGACATACAAAAACGTTTGAAATGCTTTTCCTCGTCCATGTCTCTCAGGAAGGAACTCAACAGAGTGGCATAGGAACCTCACCGCCAACTGGCATTTTGGCACACACCAATGCATGCCCGCTACGGCGTACAGTGACGCAGAAGTGACAATCAGGGTTACAATGTAGGCTGCAGCGTAGCCCGTATGCACAAGTATAAATCAGCCCTAAGGTTGTACATAGGGCTCATATGTCTAAAACTAAATTATCACGGTTTTATCCTGACATTAGTCCCTTTTGTGGCAAGTGTAAAGGGGGCAAGGCTCTTATCCATATGTACTGGGCTTGTCCTAGTCTAGAGAAATTCTGGAGAAAAGTTTTTTTAACTTTATCCCATATTCTGAATTGCCACTTAGAACCTAACCCTCTGATTGCTCTTTTTGGCACCTTGGGTGAAATAGATATGCATTTCAGTCCGACTAAACATCGAACATTATCTTTTGCCTCTCTTTTGGCTAGACGGTTAGTTCTTCTTGGGTGGAGAGATGTTGCCCCATTCACTCATGCTCAATGGCTTAGTGATATTATGTCCTGCTTAGACCTTGAAAAGATTCATTATTCACTTCTCAATTCAGACATAAAGTTTCATAAGGTGTGGGGACCTTTTCTTGAATACTTTCATAACTCCTCTTTAGATTAAGTTTATCCTTTTTTTGTACTATAATCAGTCCACAGGAAAGATGGAGGTCAAGTTGAGGTCTGGAAGACCAAGAAAGCTATCCAAGAGAACTGCTTGTAAGATTGCTAGAAAGGCAGATCAAAACCCCTGTTTGACTGCAAAAGGTCTTCAGGTCTTAGCAGACTCTGGCGTGGTGGTGCATAGTTCTACTGTGCAGCGACACCTGCACAAATACGACCTTCCTGGAAGAGTCATCAGAAGAAAACCTTTCCTGCATCCTCACCACAAAATTCAGCGTCAGAGGTTTGCAAAGGAACATGTAAACAAGCCTGATGCACTTTGGAAACAATTCCTGTGGACTGATGAAGTTAACCTAGAACTTATTGGCCACAATGAGCTAAGGTATGTTTTGAGAAAAAAGGTGCAGAATTTCATGAAAAGAACACCTCTCCAACTGTTAAGCACATGGGAGGATTGATAATGCTTTGGGCTTGTGTTGCAGCCAGTGGCACGGGGAACATTTCACTGGTAAAGGGAAGAATGAATTCAATTAAATACCAGCAAATTCTGGAAGCAAACATCACACCGTCTGTAAAAAAGCTGAAGATAAAAAGAGAATGGTTTCTACAACAGGATAATGATCCTAAACACACCTCAAAATCCACAATGGACTACCTCAAGAGGCACAAGCTGAAGGTTTTGCCATGGACCTCACAGTCCCCCAACCTAAACATCATTGAAAATCTGTGAATAGACCTCAAAAGAGCAGTGCATACAAGACAGCCCATGAATCTCACAGAACTAGAAGCTTTTTGCAAGGAGGAATGGGCAAAAATCCCCCAAACAAGAATTGAAAGACTCTTAGCTGGCTACAGAAAGCATTTACAAGCTGTGATACTTGTCAAAGGGGGTTTTACTAAGTACTGACCATGCAGGGTGCCCAAACTTCTGTTTCAGGCCCTTTTCCTTTTCTGTCATTTTGAAACTGTAAAAGATGGAAATAAAAAAAGTGATCTTGCTTAAAATATTGAAGAAATGTGTCATCTTTAACTTTATGCCTTTTGGAAATTAGGTCATCTTTTACTCGCTTAGCTATTCACAGTAACAGAAAATTTGACCAGGGTGCCCAAACTTTTGCATGCCACTGTATTCTTATTATTTTGGTTTTTCTTTATTTTGTTTTTGCACAATTTGTTGTCTTTTGTGCATTGGTTGCTTGTCCATCTTTGCTGTGTACAGTTTTGCATAGATTCTATTGTGTTTCTTTGTATTTATTATGGATGCCTGCCAGAATATGCATTGAAGTAGTATATGGTGACATATATGTACTTTGACCATACACTTGCTTTGAAATTTGGACTTTGAGGAGAGGCCATGTCTAGAATGGTGAGAATGGAACCCACCTTCTTCAGACACCACTCCATGAAGATGTCTTCAATGGTGAGGTGTGTTGTGCCCAGGATGAATCTGGCTGAGTCTACAGACTGCTGCAGCCTCTCGTGATCCTGTGCATTGGAGCTTCCATGCCAGGCTGCGGCGCAGCCAGTCAGAATGCTCTCACCATACACTTATCAATGATTATAAGAGTCTTTGGAGACATACCAAATCTCCTGAAACTCCTAAAGAAATAGAGCTGCTGATGTGCCTTCTTCATGTTCGCTTTTGATGTGTAGGGCCCTGGATAGATCACCCAAGATGCTGACACCCAGGACCTTCAGGCTTCTTGCTTAAAAGCAATTCATCATATCCAGTCATTTATAGATAGGTGTGCAGACCAGGGAGCTTGTTATTGTTGGGCTGTATCAGTCAAACATTTAGTTGAAGTGGTCACTTGAAATCAATTCTGAATCCACTCTATTAAGGTCTAGGTGCCTGAACAGGCACTGCTATGAACATTCCCCCTCCTATTGTTCACAAGTGTGACTGTACTTGATAAAATACAGTAGCATACATATCTGTTCCCTTTTGACCCTCTCCCTCATTTCCTACCTGATCCCAGAATGGATGGCCTTGTGGGTGCTTGCATGAGTGGTGTACTTCCTGCAGCTTCCTAAGGGCAATCTTTGGAAGCCTTTCTATAATCAGAAAGAGATATTGAATAATAGTGGTATGCAGTAAAGGCTGGGTACATCATACTTTACTGCATACAATAACATTACTGTATCTATAAAGTTCCTTGCAACAGAAGCAGATGTTCCTGCTTACCAGTTCACAAATGAAATAATAGCCTGCTTGTTGACCTAAAGTAATCTATTAACAGTCCTTCCTAACAGGCTTTGCGTAAAATGCTCGTATGATCCACCTATCTTCCAGTTGAAGCAATGGGCATTGCAGAGTTCATGATCTAAGCAGATCCTTTCACAACTGAAAGCCTTAGATGCCTGTTCAACTAAAACTTGCTTTCACTAATAATACTGTCCTTTGAATATATAATTACCTGAAGAGCAATGTGCTCAATATTTTGCAGTATACAGTGCCTATAAAAAATATTCACTTCTCCTTGGAAGTTTTCATGTTTTATTGTTTTACATCATTGAAGCACAGTGAATTTATTTTGGCTTTTTTGACACTGATCAGCATAAAGAGACTCTCTCACATCAAAGTGAAAACAGATCTCTACAAAGATATCTAAATTAATTACAAATATAAATCACAAAATAATCGATGGCATAAGTATTCTCCCCCTTTAACATGAAACACCAAATCATCACTGGTGCAGAAGTCACATAATTAGTTAAATAGAGATCATCTGTGGCAGTCCTGGTGTTTCAATTGATTGTAGTAAAATACACCTGTGTCTGGAAGGTCCAACTGCTGGTGAGTCAGTATCCTGGCAAAAACTACACCATGAAGCCAAAAGAACACTCCAAGCAACTCTGCAAAAAGGTTATTGAAAACCACAAGTCAGAAAATTTCCAAGTCACTGAATATAGTATCCCTTAGAGTACAGTTAAGTCAATCATTGAGAAATGGAAAGAATATGGCACAGCTGTAAATCTGCCTAGAGTAGGCTGTCCTCAAAAACTGAGTGACTGTGCAAGAAGGGGACTAGTGAGGGAGGCCACCAAGAGACCCATGATGACTCTGAAGGAGTTACAGGCTTCAGTGGCTGAGATGGGAGAGACTGCCTGATGCACCATCAATAACTCACTCTGAAACGTAAAAGTGAGGTATCGGCTTTTATTGACTGGAAGAAGGAACAAGCAGTGAGTGACCACCATACTACATCCTGGAGACTGAGAGGCCGGGCTCAGACCTCCATCACCTTTATACAGGGGTCTGTGGGAGGAGGCGTGTCCAGACAGGTATATGTAGTTCACCACACTGTGCATACAACAACTGTTGCCCGGGTGCTTCACCAGCCACAACTTCTTTATGGGAGAGTGGCATAGAGAAAACCACTGTTGAAAAAAACTCTCATGAAATCTCAACTAGAGTTTTCCAGCAGGCATGTGGGACACTCTGAAGTCAGCTGGGAGAAGGTTCTATTATCTGATGAAACTCAACTTGAGCTTTTTGGCCATCAGATTAAGTGCTATATTTGGTGTAAGCCAAGCATCACACCATGTGAATGGCAGAGTAGACTCGATGGGTTGAATGGCCAACTTCTGCTCCTATATCTTATGGTCTATTATCAAAAACACACCATCCCTACCGTGAAGCATGGTGGTGGCTGCATCATGCTGTGGGGATGCTTCACTGCAGCAGGCCCTGGAAAGCTTGTGAAGATAGAGGATAAAACCTGGAGGAAAATCTGATGCAGTCTGCAAGAGAACTGCAACTTGGGAGAAGTTTTATTTTCCAGCAAGAAAATGAACCCCAAGCTTAAAGCCAAAGCTACACAGGAATGGCTTAAAAACAGGAGTGGCCAAGTCAGAGTCCAGATGTCAATCCAGTTGAGAATTTGTGGCTGACGTGAAATTGGCTGTTCACTCATGATCCCCTTTGCAATCTGACTGAGTTTGAGCAGCTTTGTAAAGAAGAATGGGGAAAAATTGCAGTGTCCAGATGTACAAAGCTGATAAGAGACCCATCCACACAGACTCAAGGCTGTAAATGCTGCCAAAGGTACATCTACTAAAGCTTGAAAGGGGTGAGTAATTATGCAATCAATTATTTTGTGTTTTACATTTGTAATTAATTTAGTTCACTTTGTAGAGATCTGTTTTCACTTTGAGTCTTTTTCTGCTGATCAGTGTTAAAAAAGGGTGGGATTCAATCCGGGGGTGGGGGGGGCGGGGTGAATGCTTTTTATAGGCACTGTATGTGATAACGTTTGGCTGTGGCTTACTTTTTTTTATTTGCAGCCTTGATCTTAAAGTTTCTTTCCACAGAACTGTCTTTACTCAGCACTTTTCTTCACTGACAAGCATGCTACATGCTTCATGAGCAAGTATATGGCACGGATTCTGTTTGCCACCTTCTACAACAAGGCAAGTTTGTCTTGGTCTTGAACGTGGCCTCTCTCCAATCCATCCGTCAAGACCTTTGGGTTCCCTTCTCTGATTTGGAAGCTTCTGAAGCTCGTCCAGCTATCCTTCTTAACAATCAGGCTTTATGTTCTGCAGAGGTCATGTTTAACCTCGGTTATGCCCTCACCAGTCAAAAGTGGTGCTACCTACACACATGAGAGCACACCCTGGGAGCTCTTTTTAAACATCCTTTAGCTAAAGGAATCCAGCCTCCTAAACTAACGTTGTGCATGTAGATTTCAAAAAGGTGTTTGAAATAGTTCCACAGTAGAGCTCCCAGTGTAATGATAATGTTGTATTTAGCAAGTCCACATACATGTGTCTGCCTTGGTGAGATATTATTGTTTTAACTGGTATTCAAATGGATAAAATCCCTAGTTATTAAGAAATGTGCAATATCCGAATCTGAGTCTGTGGGGACAGCCAGGAGGATTGAAAAGGCAGGGTGCCAGGACCAGAGGCAAGGGTCGAGCTGATTCTGCTCTGCAAAATTTTACCCTGCTCTCCTTGGCGCTGAGGCTGTGAGACTACTCCAGTTCCTACACGTTTTGGGACAGTAAGCTTCATGGTGATTCGCCTCGCCGTGTGATGAACTGAGACAGAGGCTTTGGGCCTACTCCAGCTGCTGTGGGATGTGGGTCTATGGACTCTATTTGGTTTGGAATAGTATTGTTTGCTTTTGTTGTTTGTATGATTTGTGGGGTTTTTTTGGCTCTTCCCCTGCGCATTGGTGGTTGTTTTTTTTTTAATTGGGTTATTTTGGGTTGCTTCTTTGTGGCTGCTTGTAAGTGGACAAACATCAAGGTTGTATAATTTGTACGTACTTTGATCATAAATGTACTTTGAATCCATCGAATATTGCCTAATCAAGGAAGGGTCACTCTAACATACTATATCTGTGAGAGATAAAATAAATTGGTAAGCAATCAGTAAATTGATAGCTTGTTTACTACAATCACAGGTACTGAAATGCAGTTAAACAAAAACTTTGTTTTGCATGCCGTCCATGCAAATTATTTCATTACAACAGTGTATTTGAGGTGGCCCGAAGTAAAACAGTAATAGAATGCAGAGTAAGTGTACAGTTACAGTAATGGTGCAGTTCTGACAGACAAAAGATTCAAGGCCATAACGAGGTAGTCTGTAAGATCAGGAGTCCATCCCATCATACCAGTCAACTGTCCAATAGTCTTATAAAAGTGAGATAGAAACTGTCCTTGCGTTTGATGCTATCTGCTTTCAGACTTTTTTTTAATCTTCTGGCTAATAGGAGGGTGTCCAAGGTGGGTAGGATCTTTGATCTTGTCAGCTTCTTTAACAAGGCAGCAGGATGTGTAGACAGAATCCATGGAGCACAGACTGTCTTCTATGCTGTGCTGCATCTTGTCCACAAATCTCTACAGTTTCTTGCAGTCTTGGGCAAAGCAGTTGCCATGTCAAGCCTTGATATATCTGAATAATATTGTCGTGTCAGTGGAGCTGAACTAAACAATGGGGCTGAGAGAAGATAACGATGAGAGAAAATGCTGGCACTTACTGAGCAAATGTCCAGCATCATTGGATGTGGCCAGCTAGACTCCTCCATTGCTTCAAGGGTTTCAAAGATGCATTTAATGTCAGAGAAATGTATACAATATACATCCTGAAATGCTTTTTCTTCGCAACCATCCACCAAAACAGAGGAGTGCCCCCAAAGAATGAACGACAGTTAAATGTTAGGATCCCGAAGTCCCCCCCCCCCCAGCTCCCTCCCATGCGTAAGCAGCAGCAAGCAATGATCCCCCCCCACACCAGCAAAAAAAAAGCACCAGCACCCCCCACCGATCACTCAAGCATGCAGCAAAGCAACAGCAAAGACAGACTTGCAGTACCCGAAGATGGATGGGAGGGGTCACTGACAATACGAAGAAGCCCTTTGTGTGCAGCACTCTGGATAAAGATCTGTGAGTGGAAGAGAGATCACGATAATCCTCTCAGCCGTCCTCGTAATCCTTTCTTGGGTCTTGTGGTCAGATAGAGAGAAATGTGGGAGAAGGCTGTTTTCCAAAGTCCTAAACGTCTCCTAAGTTAATTGGATACACAATTGGCTTGTTGGTAGAAAGCAAGCCAATAGGAATATGATGATAGAAGTTGTTTCTTGGGCTCAAGGCCTGTAACTAAAAATGCGCTTCAGGAGTTGTTGCTGGGCCCATTGTTGTTTGTCATCAATATCAGGATATTGTACAAGAATGTACAAGGCATGGTCAGTAAGTTTGCAGATAACACTAAAATAGGTGGTATAGTAGACAATGAAGAAAGTTAAAGGGGTGCCTTGATCAGCTGAGTCACTGAGCTGAAGAGTGGCAAATGGACTTCAAATTGGAGGTGTTGTACTTTGGAAAGTCAAACACAGGTGGAGTGGCAGTGAACAGTAGGGTCCTGGGTAGTGTTGCAAAACAGAGGGACCCTGGAGTACAAGAATATAGTTCACTAAAAAGCAGACAGGGTGGTGAAGAAGGCTTTTAGCATGCTGGTCTTCATAAGTTAGGGCACTGAATATCAAAGTTGGTATGACTGTGCTGCACACTGGTTGCATTTGGAGTGTTGTATTCAGTTTTGATTCTCCTACTATAAGAAAGATGTTATTAAACTGGAAAGAGTGCAGAAGAGGGTGACAAAGGTACTGCCAGAACTCAAGGGACTGAGTTTAAGGAGAAGTTTGGACAGGTTACAATGTTACTCCATGGAGCATAGGAGATTGAGATGTATAAGGTGATGATGTACAATAGCAACTTGTAAAAGAAGTTGAACAGGTACATAGATTTGAAAATTTTAGCAAGTTATACCCAACACTGACAAATAAAGTTAGTTTGGATGGGGCACCTTGCTGGTCATGCACCAGTTTCATCAAATGTGCTGTTTCCAGGTTGACTATCTGGGGAGTAACTTTCAATGTTGCTTGTTTTGGAGGTTGTTCATTAAAACTGGGGTTATGATGGTGTTGACCACTGCAATGTAATCAATAAACAACAACCTGATGTACTGTGGGTATTGCTATTATCCAAGGCCAAGTGGAGAGCCAGTGAGATTGCATCTGCTGTAGACCTAATGTGGCGATAGGCAAATTGCAGTGGGTCCAGGTCCTTGCTTAGGCAGGAGATGATTCTTACCATAACAATTTCTGAAAGCACTTCATCACAATAGATGTACCCCATGGAAAGCTTATTGAGAAAGTAAGGAGGCAAGGGATCCAAGGGGACATTGCTTTGTGGATCCTGAACTGGCTTGCCCACAGAAGGCAAAGAGTGGTTGTAGACGAGTCTTATTCTTCATGGAGGTCGGTTACCAGTGGAGTGCCTCAGGGATCTGTTCTGGGACCCTTACTCTTTGTGATTTTTATAAATGACCTGGATGAGGAAGTGGAGGGATGGGTTAGTAAGTTTGCTGATGACACAAAGGTTGAAGGTGTTGTGGATAGTGTGGAGGGCTGTCAGAGGTTACAGTGGGACATTGATAGGATGCAAAACTGGGCTGAGAAGTGGCAGATGGCATTCAACCCAGATAAGTGTGAAGTGGTTCATTTTGGTAGGTCAAATATGATGGCAGAATATAGTACTAATGGTAAGACTCTTGGCAGTGTGGAGGATCAGAGAGTTCTTGGGGTCCGAGGCCGTAGGACACTCAAAGCTGCTACTCAAGTTGACTCTGTGGTTGAGAAGATGTATAGTGCATTGGCCTTCATCAATCATGGGACTGAGATTAGAAGCCAAGAGGTAATGTTGCAACTATATCAGACCCTGGTCAGACCCACTTGGAATACCATGCTCAGTTCTGGTTGCCTCACTACAGGAAGGATGTGGACACCATAGAAAAAGGTGTAGAGGAGATTTAGAAGGATGTTGCCTGGATTGGGGAGCATGCCTTATGAGAATAGGTTGAGTGAAGTTGGCCTTTTCTCCTTGGAGCGACGGAGGATGAGAGGTGACCTGATAGAGGTGTATAAGATGATGAGAGGCATTGATCGTGTGGATAGTCAGAGGCTTTTTCCCAGGGCTGAAATGGCTAGCACGAGAGGGCACAGTTTTCAGGTGCCTGGAAGAAGGTATGGAGGATATGTCGGGGTTAAGTTTTTTTTATGCAGAGTGGTGAGTGCGTGGAATGGGCTGCCGGCGACAGTGGTGGAGGCGGATATGATAGGGTCTTCTAAGAGACTCCTGGATAGGTACATGGAGCTTAGAAAAATAGAGGACTATGGGTAACCCTAGGTAATTTCTAAGGTAGGGACATGTTCGGCACAGCATTGTGGGCCGAAGGGCCTGTATTGTCCTGAAGGTTTTCTGTGTTTCTATGTGAGTGCAATTGGGTGATGGTCATTGAGGCAGCTCACCCTGCTCTTCTTGGGTACTGGTATGGATTTTGTCCTTTTGAAGCAGGTGGGAACCTTTGACTGCAGCAGTAAGTGATTGAAGATGTCCTTGACCACTCCCAAAGGCACTGGTGGCGCCAGAGATTTTTTTCCTACTGGTGCTACAGTGGGGCTGAATTATTCAGTGATGGTGCTGAGGCATGTATTGTGTGGTAATATGTATTCACAAGGCCAGACCGGTGGCGTTCAAAAGTCAGTTTCAAGCATTATGTGCCTCTGTTGATTCACAAGCAACAGCAATTGATAGAGCTAATGTAGAAGTGAACTGTGACAGTGTCAACAGCATCGGAGACAACACAGAGCATAAACAAACAAACCGACAGAGCATCCGACCCACAGCGCACAACATGAATCACGCCCCAGTCCCGCAATCAGTGTCAAATGTGTGCTTTTCAACAGAAAAACAACACTAACCCACAATGTCCACTGCTGTTCGCATTACATAGACAGACAATTCCAAAAGGTACACTGTTCTTAAAGTCAAATAAGGCAAACAACAGATGCAAGGCTTTACCAGGAGATGGACAAATTGTACTCTGACCATGCAATACCTCAGTTAATTCGGCTACTGAATTTAAAACAAATCAACAGAATCATCACTTGGAAGTCTAAGCAAAACCAGTAGGTTTAATAGTGGAATATGTAATATTATACTCATGATTTTCTTGGGCAATCTTTGCATGTCCTTTATCAAGCATATTTCCCAATCTTGAACCAACTTGTTTTCTCAATCTGAATTTGGCCCATGCCTCCATAGCAAACTTATGAGCTGCACTTACGTGGTGGGTTTTGAAAGCTGTTGTAGCTTTCCGCCAGTTGCGGTAACCGGTGACAGTGAAGGTAGACTTGGAATTGGAACCCATGGCCTCCACACAGGAAATGCCTGCATGCGAAGCAGAACGTAGTGTCTTTCGTGATTGAATATTCCAGCCAGGAGTACGGGTCAAACCAGCCACAAATAAAACTCCTTTGCTGATTGCCAAATTGTTGCGAAGGGTACTTTTTCAATGCTGGCCGATGGGGTTCTTCCTCAGGCTGCTGACTAACATCACTAACAGTATTCCCACTAGCACTAAGAGCAGCTTCATCCACGTTCTCTTCCGAATCCCACTGCATCTCTAGTTCCTCTACTTCGCCCTCACACTCCTTCGATGAACTGCTGTCGTCCTCATCCCCACTCACTTCTTTCTGCGTGTCACTTTCAATTAGACAGGCTCAGGCTGAGACAGCACTGATTCCTCTGGATGAGGTCGTTTTCTCACTAAAAATCGATCCATTTTTCACGCCGGCCAAAATAATGCACGTGCCAGGCCCACCCTAGCTTGTAAAAGCACAATGTGTGTGTGGCATCCGTTAGTCTCACGAGACCATGGATCTGTGCCTGGATCCTGCACAATGTATGTATACCATCAATCTCTCACGTGAGTGACATCACCACCTGAAGTGATGTCAGATCAGCTTAACTGATCTGAGTGAGGACAGCAACAGCAAGACATTGACAACGAACGAATAAGCAGAAGTGTAGAGTGGATCTGACCTTAGACCTGCACAGAGCCTATAATTCTATTGCTGCGTGGGTGCTACGGTAATTGGGAGCACTGTTTCACTAGATCAACTGGAGAAACAAGCTGTATTCAAAACTATAAAGAGAAAGCAGCTGCAATTTGTATGTCAAATTTCAGTTCATTTCTTGGTGGTGCTGTTGTAATTTCTGCTGGTGCTACCTCAGTGCCGCCACTGCCCAAAGGATTATTGGCACAGGCTTTCAGTGTCTTACCAAGTACATCTTTAGGGCCTAACACCTTGTGAGGGTTCACCCTCTTGAAAGATGTTCTGACACCAACCTCCAAGACAGAGATCACAGGATCAACAATGTTGCAGGGATTCACACTGGGGTAGTCCTGTTCTCCCTTTCAAAACGTGCATAAAAGGCATAGAGTTCATCTGGGAATGAAGCATCACAGCCATTCATAATGTTAGGTCTTGCTTTGTAAGAAGTAATGATATGCAAACCCTTTCTGGTGTACGTCTGATTCTGTCTCTAACTTCAATTGGAAATGTTTTACAATAGCCATCTGTAGGTTGTACCCGGACCTCTTGTATAGTTCTGAACCACCATTCTTGAATGCCACAGATCTACCCCTTAGCGCACTACGTATCTCCTGCACCAAGATAGAAACATAGAAAACCTACAGCACAATATAGGCCTTTCAGCCCACAAAGCTGAGCTGAACATGTTCTTACTTTAGAAATTATCTAGGGTTACCCACAGCCCTCTATTTTTCTAAGCTCCATCTATCTATCCAGTGCCTCTTAAAAGACCCTATCGTATCCGCCTCCACCACAGTCACTGGCAGCCAATCCTACACACTCATCACTCTCTGTGTATAATTTTTTTAAAAACTTGCCCCTGACATCCCTTCTGTACCTACTTCTAAGCACGTTAAAACTATGCCCTCTTGTGCTAGCCATTTCAGCCCTGGGAAAAAGCCTCTGACTATCCACACAATCAATGCCTCTCATCACCTTATACACCTCTATCAGGTTACCCCTCATCCTCCGTCACTCCAAGGAGAAAAGGCCAAGTTCACTCAACCTATTTTCATAAGGCATGCTCCCCAATCCAGTCAACATCCTTTTAAATTTCCTCTGCACCCTTTCTATAGTTTCCACATCCTTCCTATAGTGAGATGACCAGAACTGAGCACTGTACTCCAAGTGGGGTCTGACCAGGGTCCTGTATAGCTGCAACATTACCTCTCTGCTCTTGAACTTAATCTCATGATTGATGAAGGCCAATACACCGTATGCCTTCTTAACCACAGAGTCAACCTGCACAGCAGCTTTGAGCGTCCTATGGACTCAGACCCCAAGATCCCTCTGATCCTCCACACAGCCAAGAGTCTTACCATTAGTATTATATACTTTATGATGAATTAATTATAAAGTATACTCCACCTCCTCTACCTTTAAAAGCCTGACCTGTCCTGTCTGTGCAGAGAATGGTGAAGCTTTCGGACTGCAGCACGGCATCCAAAGTGATGAGTGCAAGTCATGTTACCATAAAGCAAATACACACCAATGGTACTGCAATCTTGCTCTGAGGTCTTCAGTCATGTTATCCAGAGATTGTACGTTCAACAGAAGGATAGTTGGGAGTGCATTTCAATTGTACTAGTGTGCTTTCTTTGCTTCTGTTTTCTTAAAGTGGAACTACATTTGCGACCCAAGACTGCCGTTCGGGGTTCATGGATTTTGAGTATCAATAATTTTTAAATGTCTTTAAACAATGCTGCTTACTGACGTACCCATAGCTGTGACTGTGGATTTCAGCTGTAGTAGTCCCAAACGGGAATATTTGATGATTTCTATCAGGACTGCATACAAAGAGTCGCCACTTAACAATGCCATCTTAAGTCTTTTTCAAGGAATTGGTCCCCATTTAATAAGTAATCAAGAAAGAGTAGGAGAGAATTAATGGACACTGTATTAGGAGGTGTTAGAACAGGAACAAGTGCAGTTAACTCCTTGAATATTGGAAATTGATTTATTCTTGTCACATAGCAAAATACAGTGGAAAACCCTTTTCTGCATGCCTATCATTTCAAATCATAAATGTGTGGGAGCATTACAAAGGGGAAAGCTGAGGGGTGCACTGAAGCTTGGTGCAGCCAACAAGGAGACTCTGTGGGGAAAGACCACATGAAGTGACTGAACTGGGGGGGGGAAAGCCCCTCAAAGAAGTAAAGGCGGTATCGCCCCGGGGGGTCTATATGAGTGGCAATGGTGCAATGATCAATAGTGTTAACTACTAAATGTATTGGCCAAACAAAACTAAGACTGTAAAAGGTTTTGCACTGCTTTTTCCTTTTGCATATATATTTTATTACCTATAAATTTTATTTTTGGAATAAAGATGAGAAAAACAATCACAGAATACAGAATGTTACAGTTGCAGAGCAAGTGTGGTGCAAACAGACAATAAGGTGAAAGTCCACAGCAAAACGGATCGTGAGTCAAGAGTTCATGATATGAAAAGTCTGGTAACAGTGGGATCAAAGCTTCCCTTGAGCTTTGTGGTGTGTACTTTCAAGCTTTTGTATCTTCTGCCTGACGGGAGGGGGGGAGAACAGAGAATGGCAGGGATGGGTGGGGTCTTTGGTTAGAATCCGAATTGGAATCCAAATCAGGTTTATTGTAACTGACCTATGTTGTGAAACCTGATTATGTTGGCTGCCCTAAGAGGCAGCAAGAAGCATGTCGATGGCTGGGAACCTGGATTTTGTTATGGACTGACCTGTGTCCAGAACTTCTGCAATTTCTTACAGTCTTGTGCAAAGCAGTTGTCATACCAGCTGTGAGCATCTGGAGTCGATGTCTTCTATGGTGCATCTACAGAAACTGACGAGGGGACATGCTGAATTTCCTTCCGCTCCTGAGGAATTGGAGGTGCTGTTATGCTGGTGCTGTTATGGTATCCATGTGGTTGGACCAGGACAGGTTACTGGAGAGATATACTGTACACTTAGAAACTTGAAACTCATGCCAGGGTGTCACCTGTTGCATCCGCCGAGGAGAGGAGACACCAGAGCTGGTGTGGGAGAGAGCAGTGGCCTCTGGTTATTCTGGATTCCATGCTAGGTTGGGCACTGGTTCCTCCAAACAGTGCTGCTCTCTAGTGTTCGCTCAGTGGAAGACAAGCTGATCTGCACCAACACTTGATAAGGAACTGCTTCGCACTTGTTCTTGCAGAAACATGGCTCCAGGACAGCATCCTGTGCACCATCAATGTGCAGAAACATGGCTCCAGGACAGCATCCTGTGCACCATCAATGCGCAGAAACATGGCTCCAGGACAGCATCCTGTGCACCATCAATGCGCAGAAACATGGCTCCAGGACAGCATCCTGTGCACCATCAATGTGCAGAAACATGGCTCCAGGACAGCATCCTGTGCACCATCAATGCGCAGAAACATGGCTCCAGGACAGCATCCTGTGCACCATCAATGTGCAGAAACATGGCTCCAGGACAGCATCCTGTGCACCATCAATGTGCAGAAACATGGCTCCAGGACAGCATCCTGTGCGCCATCAATGTACAGGCCAGGACACTCGAAGAATTGGGCTATGTGTTTTTTTGTGTGACTGTGCTTTTCTGCTATTGTAATTATGTGCTGTGTGTGCCTGCTGGTTCTGTTTTCATTTGAGTCCCAGAGGAACACTGTTTCATTTGACTTTATAAATGTGTATGCTTGAATGACAAATAAACTTGAGCTTTACCTCCACCTCAACACCATGTGTGCTTCACCCCACTTCCTGAAACTAACAATTTGTTTTGGTGACATTTTGCTGAGGGGAAAGATTATTATTATCAAGGCCACCCATGTCACTTGGTTCTCTATATCACTTAGGTTCTGTCTCATTGGTATTTGAGATTTGGCCCACTATAATGATATCATTTGCAAACTTGTAGATAGAATTAGGGCAGAATCTGGCCACACAGTCACGAGAATACAGGGACTGAAGAAGAGACTGAGGTGGGTGCCTTGAAAGATACCAGTGTTGAGGGTAATTGTGGTGAAGGTGATGTCAACCACAGCAGAACTGTTTCAGCAGAAAGTGAATTACAGTGGTTCGAGGTTGTCAGGGATGCTGAAGTTGATATGTGCCACAACCAGCCTCTTCAACAACTCAATGGTGGATGTCAGATACCAGGCGGTAATCATTAAGACATGTTACTTTACTTGTTCACCACGATAATAGTGGACTTTGTAAAGCAAGTGAGATCAGACTGAACCAGGGAGAGGTTAAAAATGTCTGCTATATGTCAAACCCAGCCATCTTTTCTGTGCAGGATCTGAGGACATAGCCAGGGACTTCATCTGTGCCAGTTGCTTTCCATAGACTGGCCTGCAAGTCTGAGTATAGGTACAGGAGCACTGTTGAGGTGGGTGGTGTCATTTCACTACCCTTCTGTTCAGAATGTGCATAGGATGCATTGAGCTCATCGGGGAGGGAGCAATGCTGCCTGATTTCATTTTATATTCTGTTAAAGCACTTATGTCTTCCCACAACTGACAGCTTGTCTGGACCTTTTTTTCAGACTGGTACTGTTTCTTGACACCCTCATGCCTTAATTTCCTGTACAGATCTGGGTCATCCAATTTCAACACTGCAGACCTGGACTTCAGTAGGGAATGGTCCATACATGGTTCCTGATGAGAACACCATGGTTGACCTTCTCATCAGCAACTGTGTGCCGAACTCTGTGACCGTGATGATATAATGCTCCTATTGTCTTGTATTCTTGATTTCTTACTGTGCTAACCAGAGTTAGATGTTGGAACCCTGAGTTCTAAAACGGTAGCTCTGGTCCCAAGTCTGGATTACATTCTGATTAATGTCAATATCTGCCTTCTCTGCAGAGCAGTGATTGGCTACGTGCATGCTATCAGCCTTCACATTTTGATATCTGATTTGACCTACATTACAAATATACAGCACCAAAGGTCATCAAATGCCAATTGGAATCAAAACAGTCAATACAACAGCCCATGAATGGAAATGATAGAACCAAATCTTGCAATGACTTCAGTCTCAAAAACTTCACTTATTCTCTGGACTGTGGTTCCTGATAATGAGCGAAATAACTTTCTCGCTCAGAGCTCGCCATCTGGTTTTGATATGTATCTTTTAACCACCTACCCCCAAATGTACTCCTTGTGGATACAGTGGCTTATATTTAAACAACTGCTTTCATATTCTAAGACTTGTGGTATGTGGCTTCATTGTGGTAAATACCGTCAAGATGAGTTGAACAATTTCCAGTAAGAAGTTCAAAAAAGTCACAGCTATCATGCACAGCTGGTAAGACCTATTAACAAAAAAAATGTCTGCAAATGTAAGTTTGTCTTAAAACGGAAAACTGATTGAAGTAGTGCAACATTTGCAAGGGGCAAATTGCCTTTGTATTTATATGAGATTAGACTCTTGGTTTTGTATTCATTCAAACCATTGAGGGAAATAATAATTTTTTAAATCATTGCCATTCCACAGTGAGGAAAGATGATCACTGAAATTTCACACATGGAATTTTACTAACCAAAGCTTGACATTAACCCTTCCCTACTATTGGAACTATCACATTCGTGTTGTTGAGATGATCATGGTGCTTTCCCTCTTTAATGTTCCTAATATCAGTTCACTACATGCCAGTGTCAAAGAGCAGAGATAAGATAAGATATTCTACAGATGATGGAAATCCACAGGAATCCATGTAAAAGGCTGGAGGAACCCCGCAGGTCACGCAGCTTCTATGGAAAGAAATGAATAATCTTGAAGAAGGATCTCGGCACAAAATGTTGATTGTTTATTCATTTCTCTAGATGCTGCCTGAGTTCCTCCAGGGTTTTGTAGGTATTACTCAAAGAACAGACACCTCTTGATGATGTCATCGGAACCTGTGTTTCCATGGCTTGAGACAGGCCAGCAAAATTTGTCAGCCACTCATGTTCCATCCACCAAAAATTCAGATTTGTATAATTTCTTCTACTTTTTAAACTTCCTTACAAGGTAGTAAGTCAAAGAACAAACCCTACTATTCCTTTCTTACCTTACCTTGGTGAGAATTGTTCTTATGGTGACTTGAGCACCCCTTGGGTCCATTAGATCCTGCTGTTGGTGGTATACGCAGACATTTTAACTTCTCACTTCTTCAATATGAAGTTCCCAGATGCTTTACAAAGACCACTATCCTCCTGGTACCTAAGGAAAATGCCTTAAAGACCACAACCTGGTGCCTCTGACATCCACTATCATGAAATGTTTCAAGAGACTGGTCTTGGCATGCATCAACTCTAGCCTCCCAGACAACCAAAATCCACCGCTATTCACCTATGACTGAAACACGTCCACAGCAGACACATCTCCCTGGCCCTACGTGCCTCTGGATCATTGGGACAGTAAGGACAACTACATCAAACTATTAAAAACACAAAATGCTGGCAGAACTCAGCAGGCCGGACAGCATCTATGGGAGGAGGTAGTGACGATGTTTCGGGCCGAAACCCTTCATCAGGAGTGAAGTAACATGGGATGGTCAAGGGGGGATAAGAAGTGGGGGGAGGGATGAAGTAGAGAGCTGGGAAGTGATAGGCTGGAGGGAAATGGGCTGGTGGAAGGTGGAGATTATAGTGAGGGGGGAAAAAAGAAAGAGAACCAGACTAAAATTATAGATAGGGATGGGGTAAGGTGGGGGCAGGGGTATCAATGGAGGTCAGTGAGTTGGATGTTCATGCCGGCAGGTAGGAGGCTACCTAGGCGGGAGATAAGGTATTGTTCCATCGACATGCGTGTGGCCTCATCTTGACGGTAGAGGAGGTCATGGACAGATATATCGGAGTGGGAGTGGTCTGTGGAATTGAAGTGTGTGTCCACAGGGAGATCCCGCCACTGCTGGAGGATTGAGCGCCGGTGTTCAGCGAAACGGTCTCCCAGTCTGCGGCGGGTCTCCCCAATGTATAAATGGCCACATCGGGAGCAACAGATACAGTATATCACCCCAGCTGACTCGCAGGTGAAGTGGTGCCTCACCTGAAAGGACTGTCTGGGGCCTGGGATGGTGGTGAGGGAAGAAGTGTGGGGGCAGGTGTAGCACTTCTTCCGTTTGCAGTGATGAGTGCCTGGAGGGAGATCAGTGGGGAGGGATGGGGGGAATGAATGGACAAGGGAGTCACATAGGGAGCGATCCCTGCGGAAAGCCGAGAGTGGGGGGGAGGGGAAGATGTGGCTGGTGGTGGGATCACGTAGGAGGTGGCAGAAGTTACGGAGGATTATACGTTGGATCTGTAGGCTGGTAGGGTGATAGGTGACGACCAGGGGGACTCTATCCCTGGTGGGCTGGCAGGGGGATGGGGTGAGGGCAGAGTTGTGTGAAATACGGGAGATGCGATGGAGAGCAGAGTTGATAGTGGATGAAGGGAAGCCCCTTTAAGCCCCATGTCTGTCCATGGCCTCCTCTACTGTCAAGATGAGGCCACACACAGATTGATGGAGCAATGCCTTATCTCCCGCCTAGGTAGCCTCCTACCTGCCAGCATGAACATTCAACTCACAGACCTCCATTGATACCCCTACCCCCACTTACCCCATCCCTATCTATAATTTTAGTCTGGTTCTCTTTCTCTCTCTTTCCCCCCCCCCCCCCCCACTATAATCTCCCCCCAGCCCTACCTTTCTTTCTCTTTTATTTCCCATAATTCTCCACCTTCCCCCAGCCCATTTCCCTCCAGCCTATCACTTCCCAGCTCTCTACTTTATCCCTCCCCCCCCCCCCCACTTCTTATCCCCCCTCGACCATCCCATGTTACTTCACTCCTGATGAATGGTTTTGGCCCAAAACGTCGTCACTACCTCCTCCCATAGATGCTGTCTGGCCTGCTGAGTTCTGCCAGCATTTTATGTTTTTATTTATTTCCAGCATCTGCAGATTCACTCGTGTTACATCAAACTATTGTTTATTGACAGCTGCTCTGCTTTCAATACTATAACTCCAATCACCAAACTCCTAGACCTGGAATTCTCACATTCCTTTTTAAATTATCTTTGAATTCATGCCTTCCCATAATAAGTGAAGAAAGGGACCAAAATGCTGGAAACACCTATCCTCATCACAAATGCCACACAAGGCTGCGTATTAGCCCCCTGCTCAGCTGCCTGTACACTCAGGAATGCGCAGCCATATTCTGCTCTATTCCTGTTTACAGGTTTGCAGATCATACAACTGCTGTTGCTGTTTTCCTGCACCCATCATATAGCACTCCACCATCTAGGCCATGCTCTCTTCTCACTGCTGCCATCAGGAAGAAAGTACAGGAACCTCACCACCAGTTTCGGGAACAGTTATTACCCCTCAACCATCAGGCTCTTGAAGCAGTGAGGATAACCTCACTCAAATTCACTTGTGCCATCTCTGAACTCCTCCCCGCAACCTATGGACTGGGGGATTTTTCATCTCATTCTCAGTATTTATTGTTTATTTATTATTATTCTCTTTTGTATTTACACATTGGTTGTTCGCCTGCCCTGTTGGGTGTGGTCTTTTGTTGATTCTATTGTGGTTCTTGGATTTATTGAGTACGCCCACAAGGAAGTGATTCTCAGAGCTGTGTGTAGTGAGATGGATGTAGGTTGATATAAATTTATTTTGAACTTTAAACTTTGAAGTTGGCCATACCTCAAATAATGATATAGAGTCAGAGTACAGGAAGGGAGATGGAGGCCTGCCAGAATGGTGTCATAACAATAACCTTTCCAACCTGTTTGTCAGCAGAAAAAAAGAATGGATCATTGACGTCAGGAAGTTGCGGGGGTGGGGGGGGGATTGCTAGAGTCAGTTCACATATTCCTGTTAACATCAGCAATGCTAAGCTCAAAGGGGTTGAGAGCCTCAGGCTCCTAGGAGTGAACATCACTAATACCCCATCCTCATCCAACCATGTGGATGCCACAGCCAAGTAAGCCACAAACGCCTCTACTTGCTCAGGAGTCTAAGGAAATTTGGCATGACCCCTTTGGCCCTCATTAGTTTTTATCGATGCACCGTAGAGAGCGTCCCATCCAGATCCATCACAGATTGGTATGGCAACTATTTTGCCCATGTTCCTATAAAACGACAGAGAGTCGTGGACATAGCTCAACACATGACATTAACTAGCCTCCCCTCCGTGCACTCTGTCTATACTTCTCACAGCCTGATAAAGTAGTCACAGACCCCACCCACCCTGGACATTTTCTCTTTTCTGCTCTATCATCTGTCGGTGCAGGCAGCGGAGCGGGAGTAAGGAGTGCTCGTGATCGACATACGACTGGAGATCGGAGGATCAGCCGTTGTAGGTAGGCCGAGACCCTCGGACCTACCTGGAGAATACCTGAGGAAGAAGGTAAAGCTGCGCAAGCGCGGGTGATGTCAGCGGCGAGCGCGGGCTTTAAAAAGCGGCCCACTTTCAGGAGCGGGCAGCGTCGGTGCGGGCAGCAGAGTGCGCAGGAGCAGAGTGCTGGGCTTTGGCTCAGCAGCCTTCGGCGCAAGAGGACTTCGACAAGAAGCCTGTTTTTCATTTATTCTGACTAATCTAGGATCAGGTAATGGGGGAGACAGTTAGAGCAATGCTGTGCTCTGTATGCAGTATGTGGGAGGTCAGGGTTAACACAGTTGTCCCTGAAGACCACACCTGCAATAGGTGCATCCAGCTGCAGCTCCTATCAGACCGAGTTAGGGAATTGGAGCAGGAGCTGGATGAACTACGGATCATTCGGGAGGCAGAGGCAGAGATAGATAAGAGTTATCAGGAGGCAGTCACACCGAAAAGACAGGAGGTAGGCAAATGGGTGACAGTCAAGAGAGGCAGGGGGAGCAGACAGAGAGAGAAGAGCACCCCTGTGGCCGTTCCCATCAAAAATAAGTATACCGTTTTGGATACTGTTGGTGGGGATGACCTACCAGGAACAAGCTGCAGTGGTCCTGTCTCTGGCACTGAGGTTGGACCCTCGACTAGGAAGGGGAGGAGGGAAGAGAAGAGAACGGTATTGATAGGGGATTCTATAGTCAGGGGGGCGGAGAGGAGATTTTGTGGGGAAGATCGGGAGTCTCGGATGGTATGTTGCTTCCCTGGTGCCGGGGTCCGAGACATCTCAGATCGGGTGCAAGTTATTCTCAAGAGGGAGGGCAAGAATCCAGGTGTTGTGGTCCATGTAGGGACCAATGACGTGGGTAGGATGAGTGAGGGGGTCCTGCGTAGGGAGTTCAGGGAGTTAGGTGTGAAGCTGAAGAGCAGGACCTCCAGGGTAACAATCTCAGGATTGCTACCTGTGCCACGTGTGAGCGAGGCAAGGAACAGGAGGATTATAAAGATTAATACGTGGCTGAGAGGATGGTGCAGGAGGGAGGGCTTCAGGTTTGTGGATAATTGGGCCTTGTTCCAGGGAAGGTGGGATCTGTTCCGAAGGGACGGTTTACACCTGAACTGGAGCGGTACTAACATTCTTGCAGGGAAGTTTGCTAGAGCTTCTTGGGGGGGTTTAAACTAAATTTGCAGGGGGCAGGGATCCAGAATGTGAGAGAGGATAGCGAGAGGATGAATAAAGGACAGGTGGGGACTACACGGTTCCGGAATATTAAGTGTGTAGTAGAGGAAGGTGGGGCGGAACAAGTGATAAGGAGGACTCGTGTACAGAGGGATGGTCTGACGGAACATGGAGTTAAATGTGTTGCAATAAGTAGATGTAGGAAGGACAACAAAATTCTAGGGGTGTATAGCCCGATGGGAGTTCGGGGAGCTGGGTTAAGCACAATAGGCAGCAATTCAAACAGAGTGAGGAGAAATGGGTTAAAAATTCTATATCTGAATGCACGAAGTGTCAGGAATAAGGCAGATGAGCTTGAAGCCCAGGTGCGAATGGGTAACTATGATGTTGTTGGGATAACGGAGACATGGCTGCAGGGAGATCAGACCTGGGAAATGAATGTACAAGGGTATACGTGCTATCGTAGGGACAGAAATGTGGGCAGAGGGGGTGGGGTGGCCCTGTTGGTGAGGAATGAGATTCAGTCCTTTGCAAGGGGGGACATAGGGTCAGGAGAAGTAGAGTCTGTGTGGATAGAACTGAGGAACAGTAAGGGCAAAAGGACCCAAATGGGTGTTGTCTACAGGCCACCAAACAGTAGCATGGATATTGGGTGCAAGTTGAATAGGGAGTTAACATTGGCATGTGGCAAAGGTAATGTCGCAGTAGTTATGGGGGATTTCAACATGCAGGTGAACTGGGAGAATCAGGTTGGTGCTGGACCACAGGATAGGGAGTTTGTAGAGTGCCTACGGGATGCGTTCTTGGAACAGCTTGTACGAGAGCCGACCAGGGACAAGACTATTCTGGATTTAGTGTTATGTAATGAACAGGATTTGATAAGCGATCTCGCAGTAAAGGAGCCATTAGGAGGTAGTGATCACAATATGATAAGCTTTTATCTGCAATTTGAGAAGGATAAGGGCAGCTCGGAGGTGTCAGTGTTGCAGTTGAACAGGGGAAACTATGGAGCCATGAGGGAGGAGCTGGCCAAAGTTGACTGGACAGATAGCCTAGCAGAAAAGACAGTGGAACAGCAATGGCAGGTATTCTTGGGAATAATGCACAAGGTGCAAAATTAGTTCATCCCCCAGAGAAGGAAAGATTCAAAGGGGGGAAAGGGGCCTCAGTGGTTGACAAAGGAAGTCAGAGACTGCATAGCATATAAAAAAAAGGAAATATGACAGAGCTAAGGTGAGTGGGAGGACAGATGATTGGGAAGTTTTTAAAGAACAACAGAACTTAACTAAAAGGACAATACGGGGAGAAAAAATGAGGTACGAACGCAAGCTAGCCAGGAATATAAAGGAAGATAGCAAAAGCTTTTTTAGGTATGTGAAGAGAAAGAAGATAGTTAAGAACAATGTTGGGCCCTTGAAGAATGAATTGGGTGAAATTGTTATGGGAAACAGAGAAATGGCAGAAGAATTTAATGAGTACTTTAGATCTGTTTTCACTAAGGAAGACACAAGCAATCTCCCAGATGTATGGATGGGCCAAGAACATAGGGTAACAGAGAAAATGAAACAGATTGACATTAGGAAGGAAACGGTGATGGGAAGACTGATGGGACTGAAGGCTGACAAATCCCCAGGTCCAGATGGTCTGCACCCTAGGGTACTAAAGGAGGTGGCCCTGGAAATTGCAGATGCTTTGGTAATCATTTTCCAATGTTCCTTAGATTCAGGATCAGTTCCTGAGGATTGGAGAATGACTAATGTTATCCCACTTTTTGAGAAAGGAGGGAGGGAGAAAACAGAGAACTATCGACCTGTCAGCTTGACATCGGTGGTGGGAAAGATGCTAGAGTCCATTATTAAAGATGAAATAGTGGCATATCTTGATAGCAGTGATAGGATTGGGCCGAGCCAGCATGGATTTACCAAGGGTAAATCATGCTTGACTAATCTGTTGGAGTTTTTCGAGGATGTAACCAGGAAGTTAGACGGGGGAGATCCAGTGGATGTAGTGTACCTCGATTTTCAGAAGGCATTTGATAAGGTCCCACATAGAAGATTGGTGGGTAAAATCAAAGCTCAGGGCATCGGGGGGAAGACATTGACATGGATAGAAAACTGGTTGGCAGATAGAAAGCAAAGGGTAGCGGTGAATGGGTGTTTCTCGGAATGGCAGGTGGTGACTAGTGGGGTGCCACAGGGCTCGGTATTGGGACCACAGCTGTTTACCATTTATGTTAACGATTTGGATGAAGGCATAGAAAATAACATCAGCAAATTTGCTGATGATACTAAGCTGGGTGGCAGTGTGACATGTGATGAGGATGTTAGGAGAATTCAGGGTGACTTGGAGAGTGGGCAGATACTTGGCAGATGGCGTTTAATGTGAGTAAGTGTGAGGTCATCCACTTTGGGAGTAAGAACAGGAAGGCAGATTATTATCTGAAAGGTATAGAGTTGGGTAAGGGAGTAAGACAAAGAGATCTTGGAGTCCTTGTTCATCAGTCACTGAAGGTGAATGAGCAAGTGCAGCAGGCAGTGAAGAAGGCTAATGGAATGTTGGCCTTTATTACAAAGGGAATTGAGTACAAGAGCAAGGAAATCCTCTTGCATTTGTACAGAGCCCTGGTGAGACCACACCTGGAGTATTGTGTACAGTTTTGGTCTCCAGGGTTAAGGAAGGACATCCTGGCTGTAGAGGAAGTGCAGCGTAGATTCACGAGGTTAATTCCTGGGATGTCTGGACTATCTTATGCAGAGAGGTTAGAGAGACTGGGCTTGTACACGCTGGAATTAAGGAGATTGAGAGGGGATCTGATTGAAACATATAAGATTATTAAGGGATTGGACAAGATAGAGGCAGGAAATATGTTCCAGATGCTGGGAGAGTCCAATACCAGAGGGCATGGTTTGAGAATAAGGGGTAGGTCATTTAGGACAGAGCTAAGGAAAAACTTCTTCTCCCAGAGAGTTGTGGGGGTCTGGAATGCACTGCCTTGGAAGGTAGTGGAGGCCAATTCTCTGGATGCTTTGAAGAAGGAGCTAGATAGGTATCTTATGGATGGGGGAATCAAGGGATATGGGGACAAGGCAGGAACCGGGTATTGATAAGGAATTGATCAGCCATGATCTCAAAATGGCGGTGCAGGCTCGAAGGGCCGAATGGTCTACTTCTGCACCTATTGTCTATTGTCTAAAAGATACAAAGACCTGAATGTACATGCCGCTAGACTCCAGGACAGCTTTCCATCACACTGTTCGAAGGCTATTGAATAATTTCCTAGTAAAATAAGGCAGACACTTGACCTCACTATCTTCCTCACAATCAACCTTTCTCCCTATTATCTACCTGCAATGCACTTTCTCTATAACTATTACACCTCTATGTTCATTCTGCTGTTGTTTTACCTCAATGTTCCGTTGTATAATGAAATGATTTGTATGGATGGTATTCATGCTTTTCACTCTATACCATTGTGTTTCCAGCTGGTAGCACAGTGTCATCAATGCTGGACTTCGGGGTCAGAGGTCCCAAGTTCAAATCCGGCCGGCTCCCTTGCACAGTCTCCATCTGTGCTGGGTTAAGAGCTGGTGATATAAAAAAAACTCACCTGGCAGAAGGCAAAGGCAAACCACAGCTGTAACCTGCCATGTATATGATTTCCCAACATGTCAGAGCGGCGTGGAGGGAAATCGTCTGCCAACTGGAAATTCCAGATGCGACCTTAGTACATGCGACAACAGCAAATCAATTTATCTATTTACTGCTCCTAAGTGCTCCTCAGACATGATACGTTTCCTTCTGTATTCAGCTGGGAGTATCAGGAAATGGCAATTAAGGACTTGGGAAGTGAAACCATCTGATTTTCATACTGCAGTGATCAGAAGGCCCAGCAAAATCTTGCCTCCTATAACACTGTTATAGTTGGATCTTCCTCTTGCCTGTTTGTATGATTTTACATAAATAATCCTGAGAATGTTGCACATCAACTCATTTACTGTATTCAATATAATACTTGCAAGTTCTTCAGTTTCCATAGTACATTATCTACATATAGTTCATGATTAGTCCTGTTGCACTCCTAATACTTACATGATGATTAAACATTTAGCTAGCCAGCCTTTTGGCCTAACATCATTCAGGTCTGAAATAGTCTGTGAAAAATGAGTAACTAATGTGGAACCCAAGAAATTTCTCTTCCCATTACCCTAAATTTAACAATCCAACTATTATTAATTCAGAGCACCACTTCAACCTTATAGTTTTAAGCAAACTCTCCTGTAAACTGGTTTAGGAATTTTCATATTGAGTACAGATTGAACTCCACTGTAAATAGGAAATTTAAATAAAACTTTTTTGTGTGTGTGTTTCGCAGATATTTTTCTCTCCGGATTGCAATAAACAACTTGCGCAAAACAATTCACAAATTTTGTTTGTGGACACGCTGCATTTTTAAAAATTTCTGCCCAGGCTTTTGGGCCACTAATCGTGAAATAACACATTAAATATTATTTTAATCAGCTAGGTTTAGAAGATGAATTTAAACCAAGCCTTTGTCAGCATTATGCTATTCAAATTGTGGTGCTAAATAATGTCCAGTATTCGGAAGTCTATAAATCCATCATAAAGGCCAAGTTATCTTCCACACATCATGGATAATCATAACAGAAATTGGAAGTATGCAGGAATATGTAACTTCCCCAATAGTTATGCAAAACATAAGGTTACAAATGCAAACATGAGGTAATCGGCAGATGCTGGAAATTCAACCGACACACACAAAATGCTGGTGGAACGCAACAGGCCAGGCAGCATCTATAGGGAGAAGTACAATCGACATTTCGGGCCGAGACCCTTCATTGGGACTAATGAAGGGTCTCGGCCTGAAACATCGACTGTACTTCTTCCTATAGATGCTGCCTGGCCTGCTGTGTTCCACCAGCATTTTGTGTGTGTAGTGTTATGAGTGATGAACAGACCTGATGGTCAATGGGGTGCAGAGTTAACCATTCCCAACCCCCCCTCCTGAGAATTACGAACCATTGCTGTTGCTATGCTGCTCATAAGAGAGAGAGATAAAGCCCAGGCAAGAACATTTGCTACAGATAAGAGGGGGAGAGATACTGTTGATTTACTGTTTTGACTCTTCCTGGATTATTTACCTTCCACTACAAGGACTTTACATTCCTCAGGAGATAGCAGGAGTGGCCTGTGATGCACCATCAATAACTCACTCTGAGACGTAAAAGCGAGGTATCGGCTTTTATTGACTGGAAGAAGGAACAAGCAGTGAGTGACCACCATGCTACATCCTGGAGACTGAGAGGCCGGGCTCAGACCTCCATCACCTTTATACAGGGGTCTGTGGGAGGAGCCACAGGAGCAGTCATCAGGGGGTGTGTCCAGACAGGTATATATAGTTCACCACAGCCTGATTTGATGGACACAGTCATTCAGAGTTGATGGATAGCTGAGACCCCGTGAGTGGGGATAAAAGACAGGTCTGGAGAGACACCCTTCAGACACACCAGTGGACACTGACTGAGTGTTGGGAACCCACAGAAAGGTGGGGGCTTCGGAGACCAAACCAGGAGATCGGTCAGTAAAGCTCACAGTGTTACAGCAGGGCCGGTGGGGACTTGTGTGTGTGTCCACTCATGCCAGAGTGACGAGTCCACCACAGAAGAACGGTCTAGCTGAAGACCAGAGAGGTCATAACTGAATGGCCACAGCAACACGACGGATAAAGAAAGCCACAAAAGGTTTGCCTGCCACAGCTGTTGCTGTTATATATATATATATATATATATATATATCTCCCTCTCCCTCTCCCTCTCCCTCCTTCCACCCCCCCCCCCCACCTCAGCATTTATGAACTGAACTCTATACTTTCCTATGACAATTCATTTACCCCTAGACATCAATGGAGCTTGTTTATTATTATTCCTACACTTTCAGGTTTATTACTGCTAACTTGTTTTATATGTATATTTGCATTTTTAATATTGTATTGTGTAGTTTACTAATAAACACCTTTAGTTTGGTACCACCAGACTCCAACGGATTCTTCTTTCTCTGCTGGTCAGACACCCAGTTACGGGGTACGTAACAGTAGATTACATATGCCTTTGTTTCACAACAATTGGATGAGATGATAGGTTTCGTTTTGATGTAAAATGAAAGTAGTCAGGTTGCTTGTAATTTCGTGTTTTGGTTTTGATTCTTTAAAAATAAGTACTGAAATTTAATTTGTAGTACTTTAGAGGTAAATAGTGTACTAATTATTAAGTATTACTCTTAGAGTTATAGAAAAATACAGCATCAAAACAGGCCCTTCGGTCCATCTAGGCTGATAGGTTGTGCCAAACTGTTTAAACTGCCTACTCCCATCGACCTGTACCACTGGATCATAGCCCTCCATACCCCTACCATCCATGCACCTATCCAAACTTCTCTTCAATGCTGAAATCGAGCTTGCATCTCCACTTGCACTGTCGGCTTGTACCACAATCTCGTAACCCTATGAGTGAAGAGGTTTTCCAACATGTGCCCCTTGAACTTTTCACTCTCAGCCTTAACCCATGACCTCTAGTTGTCCCACCCAACATCAGTGGAAAAAGCCTGCTGGCATTAAGCCTGTCAATACCCCTCATAATTTTGTATACCTCTATCAAATCTCCCTTTGATATTCCACATTCCAAGGAATTACAGTTCTAACCTATTTAATCTTTCCTTGTAACTCAGGTCCCCAGTCCGGGCAACGTCCTTGACAATTTTCTCTGTATTCTTTCAACCTTATTTACATCTTTCCTGTTGGTAGGTGTTACAGGGAAAGGTATCTTACTTTCAACCTTAACAACACCTCTCTTAGTTTGTATACCATGAAGATGTAGCCCCTCAGCCCCCTACACTTCAATGAAAAGCAAAGCCAGTCTACCCCGTACCTCCTCATAACTAAAGCATTCTGTCCCATACATTGTCAGCTAAATAGCTTTTTCAGTATAATAACATGTGGCAGCTGGAACAGCACACAACACCCTAGTTGTGGCCAGACTGATATCTTATAAGTTTGTACCACCACGTCCTAGCTAATAAAAGCCAGCATCTTGTAAATTTTCCTCTTCCTTGTCGTCATATCTACCTGTGCTCCCACCTTTGGAGATCATTAGAGGTGAAAACTAAGGTCCCTTAGTTCCTCAAAACTCACCAGAACATAAATGCTCATGGTGTATGTCCTACCATTTTGGACAGTCCAAAATGAATCACTTTGCACTTATCAGGATTGGATTCTTTCTCCCGCTGCTCTACCCATTGATCGGCTGATCAATATTGTTCTGAACCCTATGACTATCCCCTGCATACTCAACAGAGCTGCTAATTTTTGTGTCATCTGCAGACGTACAACTCATACCTCCTACATTCCTATTAAAATTGCCAGTGTATATATAGGATGATCTTTAAGGGACCAGCAGCAAACTGCATGGTACACCACTGGGCATTGGTTTCTACAACCCTCCACCATCCCTCCTACTTTGATATCCCAGCTTTCGCCTTATAAACCCAAGTGGTGGTGTGTCATCATATCAATTGCTAGGTCTTATCAAAGGTTAATCAGGTGAGTCAGTCAGGATATCCCACCAACAAATATCAATGACCCATGTATTACAAGGAGGCTGCCTTGCTGTAAAGCAGTTCATATTACTATTTTCCATAAAGTGAATCACTGGCTCGTACATCAAGAAATGTGAGCTGAACAATACAATTTTTTTTTATTAATTTACTTTTTAATCACATGAATTATGTAAGAGTGATCTTTATCCAGTATCTCAAAATCTTGAGCCGTGTTGTATGAATTCTGTGAAAGCAGTTCTTCCATTATTGAAATGGTCTGAAAGCCAGTGCCTCCTGTGCTTGTTAACTGTCCCTGATCTGACACCAGCCTTTCCAAGTTTTGTTTCATCCTGACTCGCTGAATTTGCTGACAACTTATTCATTTAAGAGCAAAATGTACAGAGTCACCAAGATGACTGATGTGATTTTTTTTTTCATTTGGCCTTCTATCTCAAATGCACATGTAGAAGGGTATTACAAGAACAATACCATATCTCACTCATTTATCAATATTTTAGATTGATCATCAATTTCTTGCTGTAATTACTGTCATCAATGTCATATATAAACTAAATTGACTATTGCTTAATAATGATCATCCTTAAATTGTTTTGAAGCAAGCAACTTTTTAGTTTAATATTTTGTATTGTTCTAATAAGATCTACTGACTTTTTTCCATTACTGGAATTTATTTAAAATGATATGGTATATGTGCTTTTACTTTTAAAATCTCTTTAATCTTTAGAACTACTTTTAATTAATTTTTCAAAATATTTTACAAGGTTGATTAATTTTGATAGTTTAATGGTTTGGTTCTGAATTAATTTTATGTATTTCCCTTCTGTCAGTTCAATCCATGGAGCTACTGAATACTAGGCATTCACACCAAGTCTGATAACCCCCTGATGATCTAACTCAACTAGCAACCCTGCCTGAAAGTATTGGGACTAGATGTTAAATTAGACAGTTTCAAACTGGCTGACAGTATCATCATGTGAGGTGCTTTAACACCCACTTCCCTTGATGCACACAGAGCACCTATCTTTATGCTGCCCTCTCATTAAATCTTCCAAGTAAAGCAGAGATTCGTGTGCATCTCCTCCAGCCTGCTCTGTTGCATTCGGTGCTCATGATGTGGCCTCCTCTACATTGACAAGATCAAGCACAGACTTGGTAACCTTCTGTAGTGCATGTGTGCTCTGACCACTATAGAAGTGAAACATAGAGACATGAGACTGGAGGTACTAGTATCAGGACCATAATACAACCTGCTGGAAGAAGGTTCTCATGCAGCCTGCCCAGTGTTCACAATGTGGTATCTATTGCATTGGTGAAACCATGTGTAAACTACATGACCGTTCTGCAGAGGCCCAGCAGCATGTCCACCTTGAGTTTTTCTGGTTGCATGTCATTTGAACTCTTCATTGCACTCCCAAGCTGACCAGTCTATTCTCAGCTTCCTCCACTGCCATGGTGAGGCCAGATGTAAAGTAGAAGAAAAAAATGAACTTGTATTATGCTTGGCTAGCCAATAACTCAATATCATCAACATTGGATGTTCCAATTTGAGTAACAACCTCCTACTATGTTCCTTCATGCTCCCAACTACCCAGCTAGATTCATTCTCCCTCAACTAGTCCAAATCAATGGTCTTCAGTCCAGGTGAAGTGTCTTGCCCAGAAACATTGACTGTCCATTCCCCTCCACAAATGCTGCCTGACCTTTTGAGCTCTTTCAGCAGTTTGTGTTTTTTTTTTACTATTAAAGAGAAGACTGGAGCATCTGGTAAGCACCGACTAACAGTACCAGCTGATTTTCTCCTGCCCCCACCCCCCTTCAGATCACAATATTCTGACTCAGAAATATGTGGCTGATTCTTCTTGGTATTTAATTCCAGGAACTCAGTCCCTGTTAACAAGATGGGAGCATTTTTACCAGCAGGACAGCAGGAAGATGATTCATCAACATTTCAAGGTGAGTTAAGAATGAACAAAAAACACTGGCCTTACTGGCAATGGCCAGATTCCAAAGAACACCGACATTTTAAAACAGCTTTCTGGATTTCTATTAATTTTATTGAGATACAGAACTGACTAAGCCCTTCCAGCCCCTCAAGATGTGCCACCCAACAATCCCTTATCTTAACCCCGGCCTAATCAAGGGACAACTTACACTGACCAATTAACCTACCAACTGGTAAGTCTTTGCTCTGTGGGAAGAAACCAGAGCACCTGGAGGAAACGCATGTGGCCGTGGGGAGAACGTACAAACACCTTACAGGCAACGGTGGGCCACCTCAATTGTGAAGCGTTGTGCTAACCACCTCACTCATTTTAGGCAGAATATATTGATGGACCATACTCAGTGTGGACTCCACAGATCTTGTATCCACAGTGGCCTGAAGACCCTCCAGGCGTACATTTTGCAAATAGCTATTGTAATCCATATCAGGAGTTGAGCAACAAGGGTGTGGGTGCAGTGCAGGAAGAGCTTGCCTTGCTGACAGGACAGAGAATAGGGCAACTCCAGTACTGGGTACAGAACATAGGACCAAAATGGATGGAAGATTCAAAGGAGAATTTTGGTGGAGCAACCCACAGTGGGAGGTGAAACTGCACAGCGAAGGGTATGGAGTAGTGCAGGCCTGGCATAGTCAAGGTATCATTTTGTTCTTCTTTACGCTTGTGTTCTGAAGAATGACTATCTTGAATCTTACTGATCAGCTTCTAAATGCAGCACTGTCCTTGAGTTGTCTGCTTTAGCATTCATAAGTGAAAAGGAAAGGCAATGCCACAAGCACTCTGGGTATCATGCTTGATAACTGAGCTTGCACCATGCCCTCAGAGTAAGGTAAGGCGCTGGACGTGTTTTCTCACATCCACCTCGATGACCACTGTGCTTCAATTAATAATCTTATCTGGGAATCTCTTATCTTAACAATGGGGCCAGGCCTATCGCTACATTAGGTTAACAGCAGATAAAGTCTCAATGGTTCTCCACGTGGCTTTAGACCACCTGGACAACACAAATACCTACGTCAGGATGCTGTTCATTGACTATAGCTCAGCATTTAATATCATCATTCCCACACTCTTCATTGAGAAGTTGCAGAACCTGGGCCTCTGTACCTCACTCTGTAATTGGATCCTCATCTTCCTAATCAGAAGTCCACATTCTGTGCAGTTTGGTGATAACATCTCCTCCTCGCTGACGATCAACACTGATGCACTTCAGGGGAGTGTGCTTAGCCCACTGCTCTACTCTCTCTATACACATGTCTTTGTGGCTAGGCATAGCTCAAATACCATCTATAGATTTGCTGACGATACAACCATTGTTGGTAGAAACTCAGATGGTGACGAGAGGGCATACAGGAGTGAGATATGCCAACTAATGGAGTGGTACTGCAGCAACAACCTGGCACTCAACATCAGTAAGACGAAAGAGCTGATTGTGGACTTCAGGAAGGGTAAGATGAAGAAACACATACCAATCCTCATAGAGGGATCAGAAGTGGAGAGAGTGAGCAGCTTCAAATTCCTGGGTGTCAAGATCTCTGAGGATCTGACCTGGTCCCAAAATACTGATAAAGAGGGCAAGACAGTGGCTATACTTTATTGGGAGTTTGAAGCGATTTGGCATGTCAACAAATACAATCAAAAACTTCTATAGTTGTACCATGGAGAGCATTCTGGCAGGCTGCATCACTGTCTGGTATGGAGGGGCTACTGCACAGGACCAAAAGAAGCTGCAGAAGGTTGTAAATCTAGTCATCTCCATCTTGGGTACTAACCTACAAAGTACCCAGGACATCTGTAGGGAGCAGTGTCTCAGAAAGGCAGCGTCCATTATTAAGGACCTCCAGCACCCAGAGCATGTCCTTTTCTCACTGTTACCATCATACAGGAGGTACAGAAGCCTGAAGGCACACACTCAGCAATTCAGGAACAGCTTCTTCCCCTCTGCCATCCGATTCCTAAATGGACATTGAAGCTTTGGACACTACCTCACTTTTTTTAATACACAGTATTTCTGTTTTTGCACTTTTTAATCTATTCAATATACGTAATAGATTTACTTGTTTATTTATTATTTTTTTTATTTTTTTTATTTTTTCTTTCTCTGCTAGATTATGTATTGCATTGAACTGCCGCTGCTAAGTTAACAAATTCCACGTCACATGCCGGTGATAATAAACCTGATTCTGATGTTCATGTCTCCCTCTGATGAGAGAGTAGGAATGTAAGTGCAATAAAACCTCAGAGCCCCAAACGAGAGAGAATCTGCAGTTGCTGAAAATCTGAGCATCCCACACAAAATGCTGGAGGATCTCAGCAGGCCAGCAGCATCGATGGAAAAGAGTAAACCATCGGTGTTTTGGTCCAAGACCCTTCAGCAGGATTGGGGAAAAAAGATGAGAAGGGGAGTGGAGGAAGAACATACAAGGCGACAGGTGAGACCAGGAAAGGGGGTGAAGTGAAGAGCTGGGAAGTCGATTGGTGAAACAGATAAAATGCTGGAGAAAGGGGATCTGATAGCAGAAGACAGAAGTCCATGGAAGAAAGAAAAAGGGGAGAGGAGCACCAGAGGGAGGTGATGGGCAGGTAAGGAAATAGGTAAGAGAGCAAAATGAGAATGGGGAATGGTCAAGGGGCAGCATTAGTTCGACAAATTGCTTTTCATGCCACCAGGGTGCAGGCTACCAAGGCAGAATAGATGGAGTTAATCCTCCATCCTAAGTATGGCCTCCTGGTGACAACCGAGGAGGCCATGGACTGACATGTCAAAATGGAAATGGGAGGTAGAATTACAGTGGGAGGCCACTGGGAGATCCTAATTTTTCCAGCAGATGGAGTGTAGGTGCTCAGCGAAGCCATCTTCTAACCCTCATACAGGAGGCCGCACCGGACCCAGTGTATGATCACAACATACTCACAGGTGAAGTGTCGCCTCAACTGGAAGGAATGTTTGGGGCCCTGAATGGTATTGAGGAAGGAGGTGTAGGGGCAGGTGTAGCGCTTGTTCCACTTGCAAGGGTAAATGCAAGGAGGGAGATCAGTGGGGAGGGACGAATTGTCAAGTGAGTTGCATAATGAGTAACCACTTTAGAAAGCAAAAAGTAGGGAGGGGGTGAGGTGGGGGAGGGAAAGATATGCCTGGTATTGGGATCCTGTTGGAGATGCTGGAAGTACAGCAGTACTGTACAGCAGCTTCGATATCAATGTGATCCTTGAGCCTGATGGTTTTTAGCAAGAGTTGAAATATCTGTTTCAAGCTATGACAGCAAAAGCTTCAAGTCACCTAGCATAACAAAGTCCAAATGGTTTATTTTTTTTGTGAGTGTGTGGTTCACTGCACTGAAGCTTCTTTTAACAAGGTAGAAAGATGGAAATGCAATAAAGAGCAGTTTGGCTTTTCTCCAAAGACCGGGAAACTTCATATGACAGTGTAGCTACACTGAGCACAAAAAGAGACATTTTTGAAAAGCAATTCTGAATTTCAATAATTTCTTTTTGCAAGCTCTCTTCCTGTTCCTCCATCCACTTGCAAAAAAATGACTTAATTACTCAGTTCGGTATTTTTTTGATTGTTCAGGTCCTTAAATCGATTCAGAAAATCCTTCAGTGACTGCAGGTGTAAGCAGTACTATTGCAAATCACCATCTGTGAAAGAGAGTACCATACTTTTCATGCAGGGGAACTGTGAGAACATTCTTCTCCCAATGGCTTGCTTACATATTTCCAATTTTCCAATAAAAGTGGACACTGCACTTCTTGCCAGGATTAAATTGATATTCTCACCCTGCAGTTCCATATCTGCGCTAAACTGAAGCGGTGATCTGTAAGTAATGGACTTTGATTCAGATGCAATGATGCCTGGTTTCATGAACTTCAGTTCTGAATGCTAGTTGATTACTTTTATTGTTTGCACAATTTGCTTTTATTTCTCTCTGTACATTGGGTGTCTGACAGTTTTCTTCTGTTTTAATGGGTTCTATTGGGTTTCTTTGTTATGTAGCTGCCTGTAAGGAGACAAATCTCAAGGTTATATAAAGTACACATGCTTATAATAAATATACTTTGGACTTTTATGTAATCAAATTAATTGGAGGTATGGTTGGAGGGTTTCATGGTTTGTTAAACTGCATAATCCTTCATCGTTCCTTTATGTTTTCTGGTTCACTGTTTCACATTCAGCTTCTAAACCTCTATTCCGTCTTTCTGATCTTCTTGGAGATAATAGTCAGCCAGTAGGAGGCAATGGTCAGTGACATGAGTTAGGTGGATATGACTGTAAGTACTTGGGCTACAAACTCGGAAACTGTCAAGGATCAGACTATCTGGTTTTGACCAGATGTATTGCGATCTTACTCCATCTGCAGGATTGTTGGGTATTGCACAACCTAGCAACTTAATAGATACAGTGCAAGTGAATTAAAGACGCTGTTAAAATCGCTGCCCATCACAAAGATTTAGATTTCCACAGAATATAGTAATGGGAATTGCTGGAAATTGCTAGCCATTCATTCTACAGATTAAAGGCAGTAATGAGTCAAATGTACATTGCATCTCTGTCAGAAAGCAAATAAAAAATGCAGGTTCTACAAATCTGTTTTTTTTTTAAATAACAAATTGCTGGAAACCTTCAGCAGGTTAAGCAATAGTTGTGGTAAGAAGAATAGTTAGTGTTTATGTGCCAGAGCACTGATCTCATAAGAAGAAGTGTTGAATTTGAATTTATATTGTTGAAGTGGCCAGAGAGACAAGCTAACACTCAGTGGCCAGAATGAGGAAAGTTGCACCAGCATATTGCTTTATGCACAGAGATACTGGAAACCAAGAAATATTTGTTTAGAGCTTATCTATAACTACAGTAACTATTTCTAAAATCAGGTGTAAATAAATCGAGAAAGTTCATCCTTCATCCTTGTATTGTTTTGGAAGAAATGATTCAAGACAAAAGTGCATGAACAATTATGCTTATGTCATGTTTTTTTTTCTCTGATGTCATAACTTCCTTTGTACTTGCAGATAAATACAAGTCTGATACGCCAAACCAAGACACTCTGAAGGTTGCCAGCTGCTGACTGAAGAACAAAAGTCATACAGACTTGCTGACGATGAAGACTCAGACCATGTTTCTGTTGGTGGCGGTAGCTGTAGTTTGCCTAGCTGCTCATGGTAAGTACTAGCCATGCAGTTTCAATTAAAACTGGAAGATTGGCAATTATGATTCACGAAGGATTTAATTGTTTCTGGAGCAAGATACATGTTTATGTTACTACTGCAAAGTAAGTGTGAATGATCATTGTAAATATTATTCAAAGACTTTCTCTTATTCAAAGTCCACTCTGTATCGAGCTGGTGCCCAAAACAGGATAGCAACCAATTCAATGAAATACTGATTTGTTTTGCAAATATTTTCTGTTAGCAGACAAGGTTTCTGTCAATGGCAGATACTCAAAGTTATGCTTCTTGCCTTTATAGAAAGCAGCAGGAAGACATGTATTTTCCCTTTTATTTGTGGATAAATTGATGAAGGATTGTGCATATTAAGAATAAGTAGGCCATTATATACATTTAGTAACTGCATAAGATTTTGGAGCAGTATGGGAATTAGGAAAACTTCATCTAAAACTGAATTTTCTATATTGTATTATTCAAGGAAGCAGTTTGCAACATGTCAGCAATTTCTTTCAGCTACTTTTAATTTCCTTGGCACCATTGTAGACCTTTCTTTTTCTTTTCATTTCGTAAAAGGATTGTGTGCAACCGGTCAAAAAATCACAAGATGCAGATGTGTGAAAACTACATCTCATCCCATTCATCCCAAAAAGTTTCAACATATCGAGATCTTTCCTCAGGGTCCCCACTGCAGTAAGGTGGAGATTGTGTAAGTACAAATTTCAGCCTCCTATAGTGAATCTAAGAATTTAAGTGCACAAGTCTGAAAAACTATAGTTTGTTTGATTTTTGCAGAATTAGCAGGTGGATTAATACATTTTACATTATCTTAAATAAGCTTCTCACACTGATAAGATTGAAATCACACATTTATGTCGACTCCTTACTCAGTAAGTGTGCGGAAATGTTGATATAAACATATCAGAATATATTTTAATATCTAAGTTTGTCCTTAACATGATCTATTTTCATTCAGTATTTTAAAACAACAGACCTTACAGCTGTATAAGGTATGCCTGTAATTTATCAGAATTTTACATCTGTTTGCATAATGGTCCTTCTTTCTGAAATTCCCATTGAATGTATTCGTTTATTGGCTGTCTTTTGTTCAACGTATGTTTTAAACCACTGTTCATATAAATTATGAAAGAAAACTCATTTACAGGAAACAGTGCCATATCATCTTTATTTTAACCAAAACATTTTCTTGTTGTGCATTACAGAATTACCCTGAAGTCAGGGGCAAAGGTCTGTGTGAATCCTGAAACCCAATGGGTCAAAAGAGTTATTAAGATCTTGATTGAAAGGTAAATCCTGTTCATTTTGGCAAAATTATTCACTTTTTTTGTATCATCTGAATTTTATTTGCATGCTGGACCAGTTATCTACACGTGCATAATGCACTAATTAAGTTCAATTAAGCACATTATTAATGTGAGAAAAATACATAGAATTATAGAATGTCTTTCAGGACATTAGAACAACACTTTACAGTACAGGTGATCCGGGTTCAATTCCCGCCACTGCCTGTAAAGAGTTTGTACCTTCTCCCTGTGTCTGCATGGGTTTCCTCCCACAGTCCATTGGTAGGTTCATTGGTCATTGTAAATTGTCCTGTGACTGGGCTAGGGTTAAATCGGGAAATAGTTGAGTGCTGTGACTCGACGGGCCAGAAGGGCCTATTTTGCACTCTACTTCAAGAAATAAATATTTCAAAAGTCATTGCAGCCTTTGTGTTATCACAGTTGTTACATGGAAAACACAGTAGCCTATTGCGCTTGGCAAGTTGCCTTGTGAACATGATCAAATAATTTATTTTTATTTCAGTCGTCTGAAGAATAAGCCATTGTGATAATACTGATAAAGTATTGAATCTTCTATGTCCACCCAAGTGAATACTTTAATGTCTGATCTCCCAGCAGAAATCAATAGGTATCTGGTAAATTTCAATTACAACCAAACTAATGTTTCAAACTCACTTTATCTCTCATTCTGGTATTTCCTAGAAAGAAAAGCGATGAAGCCTCTCTGCCAACCACTGAAGCAAGTCTATTGGCCGAATGAAACAAAGTGTCCCTTGCAAAAAGCAGATTAATGAGCCAAACTATTGTCGTTAAAGCACATCGTAATAGTCCTGTCCATAGCTGAAATGTTCTGTTTGTCTGTTGACTACATACATGGAAATGTATGAAATCCTCACAAATCTTTGTCATTTGTTCATTGTCTTTAACTCCTCTATGTAGCACCTGAGCCATAAATTTTAATATACCAATATATGTTTGTCAATAATTTACACTGATACAAGTGTAGAAATGCAATGGAATTTTATTTTTTATTGTTGATAAATATCAAACAATTATTTCTTCAATAGAGTTAAATCGATGGAATGCTTGAAGATGCATGTTTTAAGCTATTAAATTTGAACAGTAAGCAGTGTTTGACTACTAGATGTTAAGGTTTATAGTGTAATTGGATGCAATGATAACATGAATTCAATGCATTGAGCTAGAACATGACGAGCTTCTTAAAAACAGTGAGTTAAAGTGTCTCTGTTTATGAGAGGGGCAAATGTGTTTACTTTCTGTTGGGGCACCTCGAATATCTCCATCCCTCCCCCTCAGCCCCAACTACCAGAAGCCAAACAACAGAAAGAGCATTGTGTCACTGCTGGAGGAAGCCAGGAGGATTGAATTTTGTGGCTGTGTGGGGTAGTCTGGTTTGAAAAGGTGATCATGATCAGTTGGACATGAGGTGAGTGGGTATAGCTTCAGGAACACGTAAAGAGCAACTAACTTCTCTGAAAACAAAAGCAGAAGCATTTTGGAGGGAAATGGAGACAAGGAAAAACACTTAACTTGGGGCCTACCCAGAAGGGAAAATACACAGTCCCTCTTTTAGGCTCAACCTGTATCAGCATGCAAAACCCACATCATCTTTCACAAGCATGAATTGATCATCAATGATCAGGTTTATTATTAAAATCACCTGAATCGTAAATTTCTAGCCCATTCTTCCATGTCCTGAATGGAAGGTAGCACCTGATAAATTGTTACACTGTTAGAAACCATATGACAAATTATTTTGTAACCAAGATTTTATAGTTTAAATAGTTGAAGGTGCATTTATTAATTAGACTGTGTTAATGTACAATTGCAGTAACTGCTCTTTTTTTTTCAATATTTCATTCCACTTTTGTATGTATAAGTCCTTACACATATACCTGGGTTATGTTACCACTATGAGTGTAGAATGTGAGTGTATGTGTATCTTCAAAACCAGTGTAACAATTGATATAAATGTTGATGCTTTGATAAACCATGCACTGCTCTTAATTATCTACACTCAATAAAGTCTTTTATTTTGAAGCTCTATCCTTGTCAATCACTCTACTGACCAGTAATGTAATGTACAGATCCTCAGTGTAAAGACCAGTATAGGTTGTTGCTGCTTGGGGAAGTAGCAGGGCACAAACAGAATGCAAAGTTTGTGAGGTGAATTTTCAGTTCCCAACCTGGGGGCCACAGACACCTCAGTTAATAGTAGGAGTCCGTGGCATAAGAAAAGTTTGCAACTCCTGAGTTACAGTAACATTAATGATAGGCAGTGGACAATGTGCATTTGGTGATTAACCTGAGAAGTATCAGAAGCCTCAATGATTTACCCTGTGGCCAAATAAGTTGAGATATTCTTGAGCATGAACAGTATAGTCGGGGCCCCGAAGGCAGAAAGGAGGTTTAATATTACTATCACATGAGCTAGAGACATTCGGATCATCTGTGAATTTATTAACTTTGTAACATGAGGCTCCTTACAAGAATGTTGTGAAAATTTTGAGATATTTTAACAAAGTGTCTTCAAAAGTTTTAAGAGTTGCAAATTAAACAACTGCAACCAGTGACCAGAAAGCACATATGCTAAAACATGAGATTTTCAGATATTTTAGATCACGTGCTATGGCTTCAATAATGTGTGCTGTTAGCAAAACAGGATTCAAGCAAAACTCTTTGAACTTAAACTTCAAAGGAGAGAGAGAAATAGCCATCAGTGTGGAAATATTAAGCAGAGTTGCTGAAGGCACTATGCTAAGGTGCAGATGGGAAGCAAGTCCACAGAAATTATAGTGACACCATGATCATCCACAATCAGGTCACGCGGATGCTGTAAATGCAAGTAGATAAAATGAGTAAACTCGTCATGTATTCTCTGGAATTAAGAAAAGTAAAATAATATCCCATTAAAGCTCACAGCATTCCTATAAGACTGGAGCCAAGGAGGCTATTTTCCCTGTTGAGTGTATAGGAATTGGTTACAACCCAAATAAAGGATATGGAGCGAGGGAGGCTGTTTCCCCTTTTGTGGAGAATATAACGAGTGGATACATCCCCAAATAAAGGATAAACTATATATAATTTAGATGAGGAGAAATTTCTTCACAAGGCTGTGGGGTGATTAATCCTCAAAATTTTCAATCCCTGGATAAATGTGGAAGCTCAATCATCTGTTAGACCCAAATTCTGATGCCTGAGCAATAAGGAAATCAAGTGACATGAAGATAATTGCAATAAAAGTTTAGTAAGAATCTTGTCTGGTTCTGCTCCACTTTTGCATGTTCTTATGCACAGGGCATATTGAAGTGCAAGCTGCAGAGGAGGACCTGGATCTGTTGACAAAGATAGTGGTCCTTGTGTGTCTCAACTTCATAGGATACATTTGCGGGGTGGCATGCTAGCATAGTAGTTAGCACCAGCAGCCACAGCCTGTAAGAAGTTTGTATGTTCTCCCTGTGACCTCACAGGTTTCCTCCCATTTCTCTGGTTTAATCTAATAGTCCAAAGTCATACCAGTTGGTAGGTTAGTTGGTCATTGTAAATTGCCCCCTGATTAGGCTAGGATTAAATCTGGGGGATGCTAAGGGGGGATGCCTAGAGGGCCAGAAGGATCTACTCCACACTGTATCTCAAAAAATAAGTACAAAATATAGACCAATATCTTTGTGGTAAAATCCATACAATGGAAACAGGGCAAAGTCATGGAGACAGGTATGAGAAATGGAATTTACTGGGAGAAATGAATGAATGAATGAATAGGAGATTCATAACTGTACACTGATAATTATACACAATGATCCAAGCAAGTTGTTTTATCATGAATCACATTGTCTATCACAAATACCTCAAATATTTTCCTTAACACAAGAGTAACCTGCTGATGGACACACATACAAGAAGTTCAAAGTACATATTCATGTCACCATATACTGCCATGAGATTCATTTTCTTATGGCAATTCGTAATAGAACAAAGAAACACAATAGAATCAACAAAAATCTATATACAAACATAAATGGACAAACAACTATCATGCAAAAAACTACAAATGGTACAAATAAAAAAACAAAAACAAAAAAACAATAAGTGAACAAATAAATAAATAATATTGACATGAGTTGTAGAATCTTTGAAAGTGAATCCATAGTTTGTGGAATCAGTTCAGTATTGGGGTGAGTGAAGTTATCCACTCTGGGTCAGAAACCTGATGATTTACGAGTAATAATGGTTCCTGAACTTGGTGGTGTGTCACCTAAGGCTCCTGTACCTCCTGTCCGATAACCACACGGATAGAGAGAATGGCTTGGATGGTGGGAGTCCTTGATGATACACGTTGCTTTCCTACAGCAGTTCTCTTTGCAGGTGTGTTCAATGGTGGGGAGGGCTTTATCTGTGATGGACTGGGTTATGGCATAGACAAACTTTTGGTTCACCTGTGCACACTTACGCATCCAGTTACCTATTGCTGGTAAATGGATTCAAAAACACATGCGGACCACAGATTGCCAAAGATCTAATGATAGGGAACCAAGATCTTTGGGGAAATTGAACAGCACTGAATGGCCAATTTTACCATAGGTAGATTTAGAAGAATCAATAAAGTATACATTTTGAGAATTTACAAGTGTTTTTTTTTATTAAACACACACATTTACTGTGTTAACTGTTCAGCTGTCTGGTTGCAAAGGCAGTTAATTCACCAGTGGGTTGATGTGGCAATACCTTCAGAAAGTCATCGTGAGATGGAAAAGCAAAGTTGCAGAGGACAACATGAGGAGAGCCAGAAATTCAGATCAAGGTGAAACACTGTAAAATGAAGAATAAGCCATTTTGTTCAATGCATCATTTGGACAGCAGATAATTACACGGCACAGCAAGTAGTTTAGAAGAGGAATCTGACTGGCTCAAAAGTTACAAGAAAGCCATTTCACTGGAAAGTTAGGCCAACAGATGTAATGTGGCAAAAATCCACATAGGGTGAAAGGCAGTAAGCTTGGTGCAGAATTTGTAGCAAGTTCTGAACGAGGCTGTTTGAATCTTGAGAAAAACTGCATGATTTAGAAAACCTGACATTCACTGAATTACTAAATAACTAATTTAAGCTCAGGATGACGTGAATGATTTGGAGGAGGATTGTAATATGCCATGCAGGTGAGTTACTCGCTCCAAAGGTCCTGTGAAATATATATTCTTCAGTCCTCGATATAAATTGTCTCCAGACATTTTAACATAAGAGCAGAACAGGCAGTTGAAAGCAACAATGACTAACACGAGTCCACTGGAAAATATCGAGAGAGGGAAGGTTAGAGCAACAACTTTCTATCTACACAAATTTTGAGTCTCCCCTTTCAAAGGGAATCTGGTGGTCCATGTTGCAGTAATATAGCAGTAATCAGTATGTCCACATACACGTATACTATCTGATTTAGTGTGCTAGCATGGCATTCACGTTGGTTGTTAAAACCCCGTTTATTGAGAGAAGTGCAGTGTATTCTCTAAACAAAGGAATAGTCGATGTAACAATTGTCATGCTCAATCGGTGAATGGTACCAAGATAAAGATGACACATTTACTCATGAAATGGCAGATAGACACCAACACACACCAACTGCTGGAGGAACTCAGCAGACCAGGCAGCATCTATAAAGAGTAAACAGTTGACATTTCTAGTATTTGCAAGTTCTCTGCCTGAAACATTGACTGTTTACTCTTTTCCATAGATGTTGCCTGGTCTGCTGAGTTCCTCCAGCATTTTGTGTGTGCTGCCTGGATTTCCAGAATCTGCAGAGATTCTAATGTTTGAGACAGACACCAACACTACTTAATGGAATAAACAAAAATACATTAAGTAAACCTACGGGATGTAAAGTGTAACAAGTTATGTGAAACTTGGACTGACTAGAGAGATTAAAACACTGAGAGAAAGAGAGGGGTTGGGCCCAGCTGCTTGGTTCAGTATGGTTAAAAACTCTCAACGTCCAAGGACAAGAACTTCATTCAACATCAACACGTGCACTCTGTTGGAAGCCTGGACAGTGAGATGCTGACTGGGACATTCCAGGCTACAGGAGTACATGCTGAAGGATGTACTGAAGCTTGGTGCAGCCAATGATTAGGTTTTATGGGGAAGAAACACAGTCTAGTGTCCTTCCACTACCAGATATTGAAATATTGAATATTGGAAGTGTGTATTAACTGGGGGGGGGGAGGGGGCAGGCACATGAATGGCAATGGTGTTAAGGTTAAAAATAAGTGTTTACATTATCATACGTAATGAACAAATGACACTAAAAACGTAAATACTTCTTGTACTGTGGTTTTCTCATTCTACAGTAGAAATACTTCATTATCAATTATTTTGAGCACTGGTCATCTGAGATCGGTTAATATCAAAAACCTCAAAATAATTGGAGCTTGTCACAATAGAATAAATTAATTTGACATGAATATAAGCTCTTGATTATTTAAAAGCAAGATTCCTTTTGGGAAACACACACAAACTGCTGGTGGAATGCAGCAGGCCAGGCAGCGTCTATAGGAGGAAGTACAATTGACGTTTCAGGTCGAGACCCTTCGTCAGGACGAATAGAAAAAAGAGATAGTAAGAGATTTGAAAGTGGGAGAGTAGGGGGGAGACCCAAAATGATAGGAGAAGACAGGAGAGAGAGGGATGAATCTAAGAGCTGGGAAAGTGATTGACAAAAGGGATACAAGGCTGGAGAAGGGGAGTATCATAGGATGGAAGGCCTTGGAAGAAAGAAAGGGGGAGGGGACACCAGAGGAAGATGAAGAACAGGCAATGAGTTATTCTGAGAGGGAAAGAGAGGGAAAAAGGTTAGGGATGGTGTAAGAAGGGGAGGAGGGGCATTAATGGAAGTTAGAGAAATCAAAGTTCATGACATCAGGTTGGAGGCTACACAGACGGAATATAAGGTCTCGTTTCTACAACCGGAGTGTGACTTCATCTTGACAGTAAAGGAGGCCATGGATAAACATATCAGAATGGGAATGGGATGTGGAATTAAAATGTGTGGCCACTGGGAGATCCTGCTTTCTCTGGTGGACAGAGCGTCAGTATTCAGCGAAACAGCCTCCCAGTCTGCATCGGGTCTCACCAATATATAGAAGGCCACACCGGGAGCACCAGACGCAGTATATCACACCAGCTGACTCACAGGGGCCCTGAATGGTAGTGAGGAAGGAGGTGTTGGGGCAGGTGTATCGCCTGTTCCACTTGCAAGGGTAAATGCAAGGAGGGAGATCAGTGAGGAGGGATGAATGGACAAGTGAGTCACATAATGAGCAACCCCTGCAGAAAGCAGAAAGTAGGGAGGGGGTGAGGTGGAGGAGGGAAAGATGTGTTTTGTGGTGGGATCCTGTTGGAAATGCCGGAAGTACAGCAGTACTGTACAGCAGCTTCGATATCAATGTGATCCTTGAGCCTGATGGTTTTTAGCAAGAGTTGAAATATCTGCTCAAGCTATGACAGCAAAAGCTTCAAGTCACCAAGCATAACAAAGTCCAAATGGTTTCTGTTTTTTGTGAGTGTGTGGTTCACTACATTGAAGCCTCTTTTAACAAGGTAGAAAGATGGAAATGCAATGAAGAGCAGTTCAGCTTTTCTCCAATTTACTCAGTCCGGAATTTCCAGATTGTTCAAGTCCTTGAAACAATTCTGAAAATCCTTCTTCAGTGACCGCAAGTGTAAGCAGTACTCTTGCAAATCACCATCTGTGAAAGAGAGTACCATACTTTTCATGCAGGGGAACTGTGAGAACATTCTTCTCCCAATGGCTTGCTTACATATTTCCAATTTTCTTATAAAAGTGGACACTGCACTTCTTGCCAGGATTAAATTGATATTCTCACCCTGCAGTTCCATATCTAGAATGGTCATTTTGTCATGTGGATCGCCTAGGTGTGCCACATCTCCACATAGAAGTTCGATCTTGTTTCTGAAGCTCTTGATGGCTTTGAGCAAAGATTCAATCACAGTGTCTAAAAGATCAAAGAAACATTTTAAGCGGCAGCCTTTTGACAGCCAGTACACTTCAGTGTGAAGAAGCAAGCGTCCAAACTCTCATCATTATTTTGGTGCTCCAGCTGTTGCACAAGAATTCTATGTTCCTCAAGACCTGAGGTTTGATCAATTTATATTTTGAGCCAGATTCGAAAGGTCAGGTATGGGCTGAATTGAGGGAGTGGGGCCCGGGCATGAGACTGTATGGATGTGGCAGGGCCCCAGTCCAACAGCAAAGAACGACAAAAGCTTTGGACGATTTCACTTCTGGGCCAGATTGAAATGGTCAGGGTGTCGGGGCCAGAGGTTTACTCATCTCTGGGCTGAACTGAGGCTGTGATCCGTAAGTAATGGACTCTGATTCAGATGCAATGATGCCTGGTTTCATGAACTTTAGTTCTGAATGCTAGTTGATTACTTTTATTGTTTGCACAATTTGCTTTTATTTCTCTCTGTACATTGGGTATTTGACAGTTTTCTTCTGTTTTAATGGGTTCTATTGGATTTCTTTGTTTTGTAGCTGCCTGTAAGGAGACAAATCTCAAGGTTATATGAAGTACACATACTTTGATAATAAATATACTTTGGACTTTTACATAACCAAATTAATTGGAGGTATGATTGGAGGGTTTCATGGTTTGTTAAGCTGCATAATCCTTCATCATTCCTTAATGTTTTCTGTATCACCAGTTTCACATTCAGCTTCCATACCTCTATTCCATCTTTCTGATCTTCCTGGAGTTAATAGTCAGCCAGTAGGAGGCAATGGTCAGTGACATGAGTTAGGTGGATATGACTGTAAGTACTTGGGCTACAAACTCGGAGACTGTCAAGGATCAGACTATCTGGTTTTGACCAGATGTATTGCGATCTTACTCCATCTACAGGATTGTTGGGTATTGCACAACCTAGCAACTTAATAGATACAGTGCAAGTGAATTAAAGACGCTGTTAAAATCGCTGCCCATCGCAAAGATTTAGATTTCCACAGAAATCTAAAATTGTACAAGGCATTGGTAAGGCTGAATTTGGAGTATTGTGTACAGTTCTGGTCACTGAATTATAGGAAAGATGTCAACAAAATAGAGAGAGTACAGAGAAGATTTACTAGAATGTTACCTGAGTTTCAGCACCTAAGTTACAGGAAAAGATTGAACAAGTTAGGTCTTTATTCTTTGGAGCATAGAAGGTTGAGGGGGGACTTGATAGAGGTATTTAAAATTATGAGGGGGATAGATAGAGTTGGCATGGATAGGCTTTTTTCCATTGAGAGTAGGGGAGATTCAAACAAGAGGACATGATTTGAGAGTTAGGGGGCAAAAGTTTGAGGGTAACACGAGGGGAAATTTCTTTACTCAGAGAATGGTAACTGTGTGGAACAAGCTTCTGGTAGAAGTGGTAGAGGCAGGTTCGGTATTGTCATTTAAAAAAAATTGGATAGGTATATGGATAGGAAAGGAATGGAGGGTTATGGGCTGAGTGTGGGTCAGTGGGACTAGGTGAGAGTAAGCGTTCAGCACGGACTAGAAGGGCCGAGATGGCCTGTTTCCGTGCTGTAATTGTTATATGGTTATGTAAGTAGTAATGGGAATTGCTGGAAATTGCTAGCCATTCATTCTACAGATTAAAGGCAGTAATGAGTCAAATGTACATTGCATCTCTGTTAGAAAGCAAATAAAAAATGCAGGTTCTACAAATCTGTTTTTTTTTAAAATAACAAATTGCTGGAAACCTTCAGCAGGTTAAGCAGCAGTTGTGGTAAGAAGAATAGTTAGTGTTTATGTGCCAGAGCACTGATCTCATAAGAAGAAGTGTTGAATTTGAATTTATATTGTTGAAGTGGCCAGAGAGACAAGCTAACACTCAGTGGCCAGAATGAGGAAAGTTGCACCAGCATATTGCTTTATGCACAGAGATACTGGAAACCAAGAAATATTTGTTTAGAGCTTATCTATAACTACAGTAACTATTTCTAAAATCAGGTGTAAATAAATCGAGAAAGTTCATCCTTCATCCTTGTATTGTTTTGGAAGAAATGATTCAAGACAAAAGTGCATGAACAATTATGCTTATGTCATGTTTTTTTCTCTGATGTCATAACTTCCTTTGTACTTGCAGATAAATACAAGTCTGATATGCCAAACCAAGACACTCTGAAGGTTGCCAGCTGCTGACTGAAGAACAAAAGTCATACAGACTTGCTGACGATGAAGACTCAGACCATGTTTCTGTTGGTGGCGGTAGCTGTAGTTTGCCTAGCTGCTCATGGTAAGTACTAGCCATGCAGTTTCAATTAAAACTGGAAGATTGGCAATTATGATTCATGAAGGATTTAATTGTTTCTGGAGCAAGATACATGTTTATGTTACTACTGCAAAGTAAGTGTGAATGATCATTGTAAATATTTGAGAAGTATATGATTGTGCCATATACTGTTTGAATACTTTCATAGAAATAGTTTGTATCAACTTCTCATTTACTGTCTCATATATGAAATAAAATCCATTATACCTTAAACATCCAATAAAATTAATCTATGTTGGCACTACTCTGATTATAAAGAATTAAAATAGCTGACCTTTTCGGGGAGTTTCAGTGGCCGATTATAAAGCCTTGAGATGAGTCATTGTAGATAAGATTGGATCCAATCAAGCTGGTAATCTAGACTGAAGTGAGTAGCAATCACCACTGATAATTTATCATGTTGTTACGGTATATTTTCATCTACAGTTCCAAATTATTCAAAGACTTTCTCTTATTCAGAGTCCACTCTGTATCGAGCATGTGCCCAAAACAGGATAGCAACCAATTCAATGAAGTACTGAGACCTGTTTTGCAAATATTTTCCGTTAGTAGACAAGGTTTCTGTCAACGGCAGATACACAAAGTTATGCTTCTTACCTTTATAGAATGCAGCAGGAAGAGATGTATTTTTCCCTTTTATTTGCTGGTAAATTGGGGAAGGATTGTGCATATTAATAGGCCATTATATACATTTAGTAACTGCATAAGATTTTGGAACAGTATGGGAATTAGGAAAACTGCATCTAAAACTGAATTTTCTATATTGTATTATTCAAGGAAGCAGATTGCAACATGTCAGCAATTTCTTTCAGCTACTTTTAATTTCCTTGGCACCATTGTAGACCTTTCTTTTTCTTTTCGTTTCGTAAAAGGATTGTGTGCAACCGGTCAAAAAATCACAAGATGCAGATGTGTGAAAACTACATCTCATCCCATTCATCCCAAAAAGTTTCAACATATCGAGATCTTTCCTCAGGGTCCCCACTGCAGAAAGGTGGAGATTGTGTAAGTACAAATTTCAGCCTCCTATAGTGAATCTAAGAATTTAAGTGCACAAGTCTGAAAAACTATAGTTTGTTTGATTTTTGCAGAATTAGCAGGTGGATTAATACATTTTACATTATCTTAAATAAGCTTCTCACACTGATAAGATTGAAATCACACATTTATGTCGACTCCTTACTCAGTAAGTGTGCGGAAATGTTGATATAAACATATCAGAATATATTTTAATATCTAAGTTTGTCCTTAACATGATCTATTTTCATTCAGTATTTTAAAACAACAGACCTTACAGCTGTATAAGGTATGCCTGTAATTTATCAGAATTTTACATCTGTTTGCATAATGGTCCTTCTTTCTGAAATTCCCATTGAATGTATTCGTTTATTGGCTGTCTTTTGTTCAACGTATGTTTTAAACCACTGTTCATATAAATTATGAAAGAAAACTCATTTACAGGAAACAGTGCCATATCATCTTTATTTTAACCAAAACATTTTCTTGTTGTGCATTACAGAATTACCCTGAAGTCAGGGGCAAAGGTCTGTGTGAATCCTGAAACCCAATGGGTCAAAAGAGTTATTAAGATCTTGATTGAAAGGTAAATCCTGTTCATTTTGGCAAAATTATTCACTTTTTTTGTATCATCTGAATTTTATTTGTATGCAGGACCAGTTATCTACACGTGCATAATTCACTAATTAAGTTCAATTAAGCACATTATTAATGTGAGAAAAATACATAGAATTATAGAATGTCTTTCAGGACATTAGAACAACACTTTACAGTACAGGTGATCCGGGTTCAATTCCCGCCACTGCCTGTAAAGAGTTTGTACCTTCTCCCTGTGTCTGCATGGGTTTCCTCCCACAGTCCATTGGTAGGTTCATTGGTCATTGTAAATTGTCCTGTGACTGGGCTAGGGTTAAATCGGGAAATAGTTGAGTGCTGTGACTCGACGGGCCAGAAGGGCCTATTTTGCACTCTACTACAAGAAATAAATATTTCAAAAGTCATTGCAGCCTTTGTGTTATCACAGTTGTTACATGGAAAACACAGTAGCCTATTGCGCTTGGCAAGTTGCCTTGTGAACATGATCAAATAATTTATTTTTATTTCAGTCGTCTGAAGAATAAGCCATTGTGATAATACTGATAAAGTATTGAATCTTCTATGTCCACCCAAGTGAATACTTTAATGTCTGATCTCCCAGCAGAAATCAATAGGTATCTGGTAAATTTCAATTACAACCAAACTAATGTTTCAAACTCACTTTATCTCTCATTCTGGTATTCCTTAGAAAGAAAAGCAATGAAGCTTCTCTGCCAACCACTGAAGCAAGTCTATTGGCCGAATGAAACAAAGTGTCCCTTGCAAAAAGCAGATTAATGAGCCAAACTATTGTTGTTAAAGCACATCGTAATAGTCCTGTCCATAGCTGAAATGTTCTGTTTGTCTGTTGACTACATACATGGAAATGTATGAAATCCTCACAAATCTTTGTCATTTGTTCATTGTCTTTAACTCCTCTATGTAGCACCTGAGCCATAAATTTTAATATACCAATATATGTTTGTCAATAATTTACACTGATACAAGTGTAGAAATGCAATGGAATTTTATTTTTTATTGTTGATAAATATCAAACAATTATTTCTTCAATAGAGTTAAATCGATGGAATGCTTGAAGATGCATGTTTTAAGCTATTAAATTTGAACAGTAAGCAGTGTTTGACTACTAGATGTTAAGGTTTATAGTGTAATTGGATGCAATGATAACATGAATTCAATGCATTGAGCTAGAACATGACGGGCTTCTTAAAAACAGTGAGTTAAAGTGTCTCTGTTTATGGGAGGGGCAAATGTGTTTACTTTCTGTTGGGGCACCTCGAATATCTCCATCCCTCCCCCTCAGCCCCAACTACCAGAAGCCAAACAACAGAAAGAGCATTGTGTCACTGCTGGAGGAAGCCAGGAGGGTTGAATTTTGTGGCTGTGTGGGGTAGTCTGGTTTGAAAAGGTGATCATGATCAGTTGGACATGAGGTGAGTGGGTATAGCTTCAGGAACACGTAAAGAGCAACTACCTTCCCTGAAAACAAAAGCAGAAGCATTTTGGAGGGAAATGGAGACAAGGAAAAACACTTAACTTGGGGCCTACCCAGAAGGGAAAATACACAGTCCCTCTTTTAGGCTCAACCTGTATCAGCATGCAAAACCCACATCATCTTTCACAAGCATGAATTGATCATCAATGATCAGGTTTATTATTAAAATCACCTGAATCGTAAATTTCTAGCCCATTCTTCCATGTCCTGAATGGAAGGTAGCACCTGATAAATTGTTACACTGTTAGAAACCATATGACAAATTATTTTGTAACCAAGATTTTATAGTTTAAATAGTTGAAGGTGCATTTATTAATTAGACTGTGTTAATGTACAATTGCAGTAACTGCTCTTTTTTTTTCAATATTTCATTCCACTTTTGTATGTATAAGTCCTTACACATATACCTGGGTTATGTTACCACTATGAGTGTAGAATGTGAGTGTATGTGTATCTTCAAAACCAGTGTAACAATTGATATAAATGTTGATGCTTTGATAAACCATGCACTGCTCTTAATTATCTACACTCAATAAAGTCTTTTATTTTGAAGCTCTATCCTTGTCAATCACTCTACTGACCAGTAATGTAATGTACAGATCCTCAGTGTAAAGACCAGTATAGGTTGTTGCTGCTTGGGGAAGTAGCAGGGCACAAACAGAATGCAAAGTTTGTGAGGTGAATTTTCAGTTCCCAACCTGGGGGCCACAGACACCTCAGTTAATAGTAGGAGTCCGTGGCATAAGAAAAGTTTGCAACTCCTGAGTTACAGTAACATTAATGATAGGCAGTGGACAATGTGCATTTGGTGATTAACCTGAGAAGTATCAGAAGCCTCAATGATTTACCCTGTGGCCAAATAAGTTGAGATATTCTTGAGCATGAACAGTATAATCGGGGCCCCGAAGGCAGAAAGGAGGTTTAATATTACTATCACATGAGCTAGAGACATTCGGATCATCTGTGAATTTATTAACTTTGTAACATGAGGCTCCTTACAAGAATGTTGTGAAAATTTTGAGATATTTTAACAAAGTGTCTTCAAAAGTTTTAAGAGTTGCAAATTAAACAACTGCAACCAGTGACCAGAAAGCACATATGCTAAAACATGAGATTTTCAGATATTTTAGATCACGTGCTATGGCTTCAATAATGTGTGCTGTTAGCAAAACAGGATTCAAGCAAAACTCTTTGAACTTAAACTTCAAAGGAGAGAGAGAAATAGCCATCAGTGTGGAAATATTAAGCAGAGTTGCTGAAGGCACTATGCTAAGGTGCAGATGGGAAGCAAGTCCACAGAAATTATAGTGACACCATGATCATCCACAATCAGGTCACGTGGATGCTGTAAATGCAAGTAGATAAAATGAGTAAACTCGTCATGTATTCTCTGGAATTAAGAAAAGTAAAATAATATCCCATTAAAGCTCACAGCATTCCTATAAGACTGGAGCCAAGGAGGCTATTTTCCCTGTTGAGTGTATAGGAATTGGTTACAACCCAAATAAAGGATATGGAGCGAGGGAGGCTGTTTCCCCTTTTGTGGAGAATATAACGAGTGGACACATCCCCAAATAAAGGATCAACTATATATAATTTAGATGAGGAGAAATTTCTTCACAAGGCTGTGGGGTGATTAATCCTCAGAATTTTCAATCCCTGGATAAATGTGGAAGCTCAATCATCTGTTAAACCCAAATTCTGATGCCTGAGCAATAAGGAAATCAAGTGACATGAAGATAATTGCAATAAAAGTTTAGTAAGAATCTTGTCTGGTTCTGCTCCACTTTTGCATGTTCTTATGCACAGGGCATATTGAAGTGCAAGCTGCAGAGGAGGACCTGGATCTGTTGACAAAGACAGTGGTCCTTGTGTGTCTCAACTTCATAGGATACATTTGCGGGGTGGCATGCTAGCATAGTAGTTAGCACCAGCAGCCACAGCCTGTAAGAAGTTTGTATGTTCTCCCTGTGACCTCACAGGTTTCCTCCCATTTCTCTGGTTTAATCTAATAGTCCAAAGTCATACCAGTTGGTAGGTTAGTTGGTCATTGTAAATTGCCCCCTGATTAGGCTAGGATTAAATCTGGGGGATGCTAAGCAGCACACCCTAGAGGGCCAGAAGGATCTACTCCACACTGTATCTCAAAAAATAAGTACAAAATATAGACCAATATCTTTGTGGTAAAATCCATACAATGGAAACAGGGCAAAGACATAGAGACAATGTAAAAGATGGATTGACCCGATGCCAATGGGTGAATTGTACCAAGATAAAGATGAAACATTTACTCATGAAATGGCAGATAGACACCAACACACACCAACTGCTGGAGGAACTCAGCAGGCCAGGCAGCATCTATAAAGAGTAAACAGTTGACATTTCCAGTATTTGCAAGTTCTCTGCCTGAAACATTGACTGTTTACTCTTTTCCATAGATGTTGCCTGGTCTGCTGAGTTCCTCCAGCATTTTGTGTGTGCTGCCTGGATTTCCAGAATCTGCAGAGATTCTAATGTTTGAGACAGACACCAACACTACTTAATGGAATAAACAAAAATACATTAAGTAAACCTACAGGATGTAAAGTGTAACAAGTTATGTGAAACTTGGACTGACTAGAGAGATTAAAACACTGAGAGAAAGAGAGGGGTTGGGCCCAGCTGCTTGGTTCAGTATGGTTAAAAACTCTCAACGTCCAAGGACAAGAACTTCATTCAACATCAACACGTGCACTCTGTTGGAAGCCTGGACAGTGAGATGCTGACTGGGACATTCCGGGCTACAGGAGTACATGCTGAAGGATGTACTGAAGCTTGGTGCAGCCAATGATTAGGTTTTATGGGGAAGAAACACAGTCTAGTGTCCTTCCACTACCAGATATTGAAATATTGAATATTGGAAGTGTGTATTAACTGGGGGGGGGAGGGGGGCAGGCACATGAATGGCAATTGGGTTAAGGTTAAAAATAAGTGTTTACATTATCATACGTAATGAACAAATGACACTAAAAACGTAAATACTTCTTGTACTGTGGTTTTCTCATTCTACAGTAGAAATACTTCATTATCAATTATTTTGAGCACTGGTCATCTGAGATCAGTTAATATCAAAAACCTCAAAGTAATTGGAGCTTGTCACAATAGAATAAATGAATTTGACATGAATATAAGCTCTTGATTATTTAAAAGCAAGATTCCTTTTGGGAAACACACACCAAACGCTGGTGGAATGCAGCAGGTCAGGCAGCATCTATAGGAGAAAGCGTCAAGACCCTTCGTCAGGACTAACTGAAAGGAGAGATAGTAAGAGATTTGAAAGTGGGGGGGAGGGGGAGAACCAAAATCATAGGAAAAGGCAGGAGGGGGAGGGGTGAAGCTAAGAGCTGGGAAGTTGATTGGCAAAAGGGATACAAGGCTGGAGAAGGGGGAGTATCATAGGATGGAAGGCCTTTGAAGAAAGAAAGTGGGAGGGGACACCAGAGGAAGATGAAGAACAGGCAGGAAGTTATTGTGAGAGGGAAAGAGAGAGAAAAAAGTTAGGGATGGTGTAAGAAGGGGAGGAGGGGCATTAACAGAAGTTAGAGAAATCAATGTTCATGCCATCAGGTTGGAGACTACCCAGACTGAATATAAGGTGTTGTTCCTACAACCTGAGTGTGGCTTCATCTTAACAGTAGAGGAGGCCATGGATAGACATTTCATAATGGGAATGGAACGTGGAATTAAAATGTGTGGCCACTGGGAGATACTGCTTTCTCTGGTGGACAGAGCGTAGGTGTTCAGTGAAATGGTCTCCCAGTCTGTGTCGGGTCTCTCCAATATATAGAAGGTCACACCGGGATCACCGGACACAGTATATCACCCCAGCCGACTCACAGGTGAAGTGTTGCCTCACCTGGTTGACTTCAGGATTCGTTTTCAATTCTTTTTGGGAGTTAGTTAAAATTTGATATGAAACCAGTGTCACTTCTCCAAGTTTTGAAAGACCTTTTAAAACTAAAAGTAGTCAGTCAGAAGATAAGTTTATCTGAATTTTGGGGTGCCAAGTTATGTTCTTTTGAATTTCACAAAAATATTCTGGTCTATCATTACTTCACTCTCATTCCCTTTCAGACATTAGTAGCTGTTGACTCACCTGTCTGAATCCTGGAGGCTCAAAGTTGCTGACACTTTTAATATCTCTCCCCATTCCCGCACCATCATCTTCACTCTATGACAAACTAATGGAACAGCACTTCACTTTCTACATGGGTAGCTTACAAAAACAATGAATTTTCCATGTTAAGGTAAATGGCTCCTCCTTATTCTATTTCCTCTCTCCTTCTGATCTACCCAGTTCTTACTACACTCTACCCTGCCCCCATTGCTCTGTTTCTGTCCCCTCTTCACCTACTCTGTCTACCCATTAAACACACATATTCCTCTAACTGGGCTTCCCCCACCCTTCTCCCAGTTGTCCCATTTGTTGGCAGACTAGAAGAGACTGAACAGCATCTTTTAATAGATGTTCTGTCCTCCATAGGATTATGTTCTCCATTGCTTCTGAGCACAAGCTTAATTGTGCCTGCATGGGTTCTTTGAAAACATTCAATACAAATGTACAGACCAGATTTGCCATAACTTTGTTAATTCAAGTATAATTCCTTCTGAATGATCTTTGGGATTCCGATAACGTCATAAGAATTGTACTCAATATTTACAATGAAATTTTACAGAGACAATAGAGATAGCTTTGCTCAAGGGACAGTGAAAAGGAAAATTAAACTATAGTTAGCTTATACCCATGAGAATTCCCATTCTCCTGTGCAGGAGAATAAGGTTCACTGTTAAATTGGAGTATTAATGACCCCTCTGCTATACTGCAGCAGATTTCCCTCTAATTTCTACATCTACCCCATTTATAATTACAAGGTAGAAATACCCTGAATAGTTCACCTAAGGATGTCTATAGTTTGGTTTTCATCACACAATGGTGACCAATGTAAGAGCAGAAGAGATTCAGAGTACTCGTAAGGATGTGAACTATGGCTCTTTGGGCCACCTCAAACCTAGAGAAGTAAAAATTTACATGTTCCTTCTTGACTTCTAACAATCCTCTTCCTTCTATTTTTTCTTGATCTCCTAAACACCAAAGATATTCAAAGGTATTGCCTTGGTAACATTCAGGTGTAAGAATTTCTAACCCACAGTCTTACATCAATGGGTTTTCTGTAAGTTGAGCTTCAGGAGAGGAGCAACATATGTTGCAATACTGCTGCACAAACAATAATTCCACCCTTCCCAGCTGCAGGCTGATGATGGGAAACACAGCTCTCACACACTCTGCACAACTGCTTCTGGCAATATTCCCAACTAAAGAATAAACTAAATATGAAATAAAACAAGGATAGGAGCAACAGAAGCAAAGATATAATGTTGAAGCTTTATAAAGCACTGGTGAGGTCTCACTTGGAGTATTGTGAGCAGCTTTGGGCTCCTTATCGTAGAAACTGTGCTGAAACTTTAGAGCAGTGGTTCCCAAACTTTTCTATGCCCCACACCCCTAGGAAATGTTTGATTAATGTTCGCACCCCCTACAAAAGTAATATCACATTTGAAGATGAAGAAGTCTAATTTCTAATATTTGAACCACATACAATGCTACGGGTGAACAAGTTGAACTTAAAAAAATAAGCTTTTAACTCAGTGTATAAAATGCAAATATAAATTGAGCAATTAGATTCTAATTTATTCAGAAAAAATTGCAAACAGTAAAATCAATCCCAATTGTGAACATAAAATTCAATTACTTCTTTGCTCCTGCTTCTCATTCATGATTTGGTCAAAACGCGAAACTTTCTTGCAGGTCTGCCTGTGGATTCAGGTGATTCCTAGATTTTGTCTTGATTGACAAAAGAGAACTGAATCCAGATTCACACAAGTATGTTGTTGCAAATGGAATGAGGACATGGAGTGCTTTTCCACCAAGTCTTGGGAACATATCCAGTGCTGCACACCAAAACTCCTCCAAAGTCTTGCTTTCAAATTGCATTTCAAGAGCTCGATTTGTCCGCAAATAAATAAGATCTTCCTTCAGCTCTTCATCATCTGACATTTTCTCCAAATTGTAGGAATATGGATTCATGATCCATTCTTCTGAAATCTTCAGGTCTGCAGCAGCAAAATATCCATCAAACAATTCTGACAGCATTTCCAAATGAGCCACGATTTCTTCACGCACAGTAGGAGTTATGCATCCAGCATCAACAACCATCTCTTCTAGTGAAGGAAAATTTGAGAGACTGCCTCTTTCCATCCTTCGACGCCAAAGACGTAACTTTTCTTTGAAAGCATTCTACTTTTCATAAGCCTTCAATATGTTTATCCCTTTTCCTTGAAGAGAAACACTCAGGTCATTCATATGAGTGAAAATATCAGCTAATTAAGCCAGCATTTGGGCGAATTCCTGTGATTCCATTGCCCCAACCAGATCACATTCACGTTCCTCCAGAAAAACTTTGATTTCTTCCCGCAGCTCAAAGAAGCTGGTTAAAGTTTGTCCTGGTGACAACCAATGGACTTCTGTGTGGAAAAGCAAAACTGAATGCTCACTTCCCAGACCCTCACAAAATGATTTGAAGATGCGATGGTTCAAAGCACGCCCCCGATCCAGTTGATGATCTTCACACAAGTATCAACGACTTTCTTCAAATTTGGAGGCAATGTTTTTGACGCCAAAGCATGCCAATGAAGAAAACAATGGGTAACTTGCAAGTCTGGAATTTCCTTTTTCATCAATGTAGAAAAGCCAGATTTATTTCCAAACAATGCAGGTGCCCCGTCAGTGCACACAGTACCAATGACTTTGATATCTATCTAAATCATGTTTGGCAAAGAAGTCTTTCACCAGCTGCATCACACCCTTTGCAGTTGTGTTTGTTTTCAGATCTTTACAAAGCAGGAAATCTTCCTTCACAGAACCATCATTGACATACCTCACTAACGTGACGAGTTGACTATAACTGGTGACATCAGTTGACTCATCCAACTGAATAGAGATTTTAAGAGGACTAGCTCTGACATCTGAGATGACTTGGTCCAAAATATCTTCACTCAAATCACTGATTCGGTTGTGAATGACATTATTTGATAGGGGCACCTGTTCAATTTTTTTTTCTTGCTTCTTTGCCCAGGATAATTGTTGTCATTTCCAGTGCACATGGCTTGATGAGATCTTCCGCAATTGTATGGGGCTTCTTGGATTTGGCCACTTTATATGCCACTTGGAATGCAGCAAGAAGTAGTGATTTTTCAAACAGAAACTAAACCTAATTTTGAAAGAGTTCCTTGTGAATCAAAACGAGCTCTTTTGATTTTCAATGACCCAACATCATGTCCTTCAACATCAGCTCTGCCATGCTTGTTCTTGAAGCACCCCAGGTTGGGTACCCCTGTTCTAACAGGAATTGACCCTAACCTGACACAGCGTAAATTCTAGGAGATCTCATCAAGGTCCTGCCATTGGTCTCCATGTGGAATGCAGACAATTGTGCAGGATTTCTAAAACACCATCATCATGCTGGAGGAAAAAGTGGCAATTCAACGTAAAACTACAGCATCTCCCAGCAAAACCTAAATGAAAGGGTCTGATCTGTGCCTCAGGCTTATTCCTGATGTGATCCTGGAGTTCCATCACATTTTGTGCCAGCGAGCATCACAGCCATATCTGTCGCATACAACCAAACAGTCTATGGCCAACGACTGGGCCTCAGGTGACACATCCTGTCACCTCATCAGCCTTCATGGGCATTTGAACTGCTGCAATTAGCTTGTGCAAACAGTGGCCTTTCAACATTTTCCAAATGTATTTGATAAAGTTAAATTTTACAGTAAAATTTGTTTGATAAATTAAATATTGATTAAAACAGACAAAACACTAAAACAATCACATGCCTTTCTATCCAAGTTTGCTGTGTGAAGTCATGTAATGCCAGTAATAAAGAGTGCTCAAAATGATTGGGCTCCTTCCAAGCCGCATTGCTGAGTCAAGTAGAGAGTGGGAGGCCGAATGTGGTGGCATCTGATCTCTCATATCTTCCTGACTTTGCTGCAATGTGTAAGCATAAAGTCAGGAGTGACAGCAGCACGATGAACATGTGGTTCTGTTCCAAATCAATAACAAAAGTACATTCCATTCGTTAATCTGAATATGAAACTCACTTGATCTCAAACTTGGTGGATTTATCTTCGGGAAAGGAAGCATTTTTTTCTCTAAAATGGGGAGATACATCCTTCTCAATCAATTCGGAGCTCCAGTTGGAAAATTCTACAATGAAAGTTTTTTTTTAAACTGTGGATGCTGGAATCCTGAAATAAAAACAGAGAATGCTGAACACACTCAGCAGCTTGCATGATACCTATGGAAAGGAAGACCAAGTTAACGTTTGAGGTCAAACACCCATTGTCAGATCTAATGAAAATTCCACAGACTGAACTTTTGATTTATTCACTTTGTGCTCAAAATGTACTGTAACGATATGGCAACAATGAATATAGAATTGAGACAGGTCTTTTTATAAATAAATTAAACATTTATTTAAACTCAGCTCAACAACAAATGGAAAGTAAACAAACGACTAACTTAACCAGAAGTTAACTGCTATACGACAATTCGAATAGATCTTAAAGCGATAAATGCGAACACAGTTCTTAAAGCGATAAATGTAAAAGTCCAAGTGATTTAGCCAGTCAATTAGAGAGACTTTCCTGAAGTAACGAATTCCTTGACGACGTGACGTTACTGTTGATCCAGATGAAATATGCCTTACCCGAAGGATTTACGATGAAGGAAAGAAAAACGGCTTAAAGGAACTGACCTTTTCCTTGGCAAATAACACTGCCCCAATCCTTTCTGCTCTTATAGCAGGGATTATCTCGGATGCAGATTACTATCTCTTTGAACGAGGATTCAATAAGGTCAACCCTGTATTACTGCCGACAACACCAACTTTACTCAATCCTTCGGGTTTTCCATACTTTGGTAAATTCTTCACTCTCCGACTGGACTAAAAATGGCAGCGTTGTGGCCAGACTGCTGGCAATAACCTTAGGAACTTAAGATAGAAAGTAAAACTCCACTTTCAAACAAAACTGCGTCATGAGGCGAATACGTAGCATTACGGAGTAACTGACGAATTAAACAACGAACTGACCTGCATCACAGTAAGGCTTTCCTGCTTTATACTTGTTGGAACAGGTATTCACATGACCTCTCACTGGCAGGAAAACTACATCATGTGACCTCACACTGGCGGGAAATTACATCACCCCACCATCACAAGACCATTATCTCATGCTTACCAGATACTCAATTACATCATGGTAATAAGACAGTCACAAGATACCCATGGGGTATGTAACAGTACCGATATATACTTCATAACTTCCCATCGGCATTGATAAAAAAATATCAAGTCCTTGGTCAAAGCTTACATATTTCAGGGAATACAAGGATTTGAACTTAAAGGAATTACTGTATTTAAAAACAAAGGAACAAATTAATAAATAAATTTAGTTGTTGAGAATAGACATGTGTTGACTTTTTAATAATTATCTTTATTAGACCTTAGAAAATTAAACATATTGCTGAATATTAAAAGGATAACAATGTCTGGATGACATCTTCAAGAACTGTTATCACAATATAAATTGCTTAATTTCTCATTAGTGAATTTTGAAAGCCGATGATCCATTATTATTTAAAAATATCTTTGCTTAGTTAGATTTTTGATTGTGCTTTTTTTTTAAAGCTGCATTGGATTCTGATTATCTTAAATTGTTATTTATTTTCCCTATTGCTTTCTGTGGCTACAAAATACATGGTCAATTTGAAACTTCATTGCAATGATGTTTGGCTGAATTCTGTTAACTTACGAGAAAGAAAACTCATGGTATTGTTGACTGTAATTTTAACTTTAAACTGGTGGGTTAGTAATTGCAGCAAGTAAATAAAATTTTGTTCTAGTATGGTATTATGTAATTTCTAAACTTTCCGGCACTAACTCGCTGTCAAATATTCGTGCTGCCTGCTGTACATCTATGCCCTTCTTTGTCACAGCATCTGTTATGGAATAAAAACAGATACTTATTAAAAGATAGCTCTACTTTTGCTATTTGCCTTTGTAAGTAGTGGCACGAATGAAAGTCATTTTGCTTCCTCTTTTTTTAATAAAATTTTTTGTGTACTCAGCAGGATTCATATAAATTTAAACCAAGATGCATTGAGTAAGTGTTGATCTCAGGATTCCCTCATTAGAATAGTAAGTCAGACTTTCTATTGAACACTGAATCACCAACTGAAATGTCAGTTGGTATGAAAAAAGTCAAAAGCTTTGAATTACATATTAACGAATGGCATGATGCTGCACTTTGGCCTCCAGCTGGATGAGAGTGCTGCTGGCTCTTGAGCGAGTAAAGATGAGAAAGTAGGCTCCTGATGGTTGACCTAAATGAAAATTTTGAAGTTGAAGAAGGTGGTACCGTACTCAGTGCTCTGGTTATGTTCCCAAAAACAAGTGTGCTGATGGATCAGTGCAAGCTGTGGTCATCTTAGTGTTATATACTTAGGGATGCATTACTGAGAGCGCTGCTGTGCTTGGAACTTGATGCATTTCCTAAATTAAATCACCCATGACACAGGCTGCCTCTGAGGGCTTGTGTTAGGTGAGTTTGGGGGCAGGAGTGTGGTCCCTCAGTGCTGAGAGATTGAGCTGGGGAGTAGTCTGGCTAACATGGTGATTATGGGTTGTTTCTGGCGACTGGCAGTGGTTGTGTTATTTGGACTGACCACATAGATACTGCAATCTCTCTGATCACCACCAGTGGAATACAGTGGAAGCTGCTGTCTCCCTTTCTTCAGGTGCATGATTAGCAACAATGGGGAAACAGGAACTTACATTATATTCACAGGAGGTGATGAGAGAGTCCATAAGATCTGGGCAATCTGTCTGCAGGTTGAGCAAGTATGGCCAGAGCCCAGTTAAGTCCCATTTTTACCATGCCACGCCATTCATTACAGCTCTCGCAGCATGGGTGATCCTTGCTGTGAGATCCCCATCAGTGAGCCTGGGTTTGCATCAGGTTCCTACCACAGCAGCACACAGCCATGAGCAGGACTACCACCGGCTATGCATCTGAGTGTTCAGTCCAGGGAGCCAAAATTGTTATAACAAATGAGAGCTCTCTAATTAATAGTGTAAACTGCAGAAAAGATGGCTCCACTTCGGAGAGCGTTTATGTGGAGCAATAGCATGTGGTTCAGATATGGAGCATTCAATCACAAAGACCAGGGGTTCCCAACCTGGGGTGCCCGCACCCCCAGGGGGTGCGAGATGGAATTTCAGGGGGTGCGACAAAGAGTGGCTTGTGTCCTTGAGTGACAAGTCACAAGTCATCACTCAGCCAGCTACCAGTGTGCCTTGAGAAGTGGTAGTAACGTTTGTCCCACGCACACTCCAGTCTCCCGCTGCCCAATTCGAGAGAGACATAAACTCACTCCAGTCTCCCGCTGCCCGAATCAGCATTGAGGATTCTCGTCAGTGTTATCTGGGAAGTTGCACCTCAGAGTTGAGGGGTCTCATCAATGTTAGCTAGAAGGTTACATCTCAGAGTTAAAAATCATCTCATAATGCCAAAATCTTTATACATTCCGAATCAACAATCGAGCAACGAATTCGCATTAAAACCAAACCCGCAGATGGTAGGTAGATTATTCAATTATAAAGTTTTAAAAAGCAGCTGAAGTCATTCATTCGTATTTGTCTCAATGCATTAAAGATGTTTTTGAATTTCTAAGGTTTTTTTTCTCTTAAAAGGTTTTTTTCTTGAATCGTTGATAATTTTGAATTGTGTTAGTTGACGAGGTATCATGGTTAGCACCGAGGACTTTGAATCGTGTGATGGGAGTTCATATCTCCGGTACTCATCGGAAATAGGTGTGTAAATTCAGTAGAGAGTAGCCTAATAAGTTGCGTCACGTCCCCGTAGCATTTCCACCTGATGATTTATCTTGGTGTAACCGCAGATAATATCGTAATATAATATTCGAAAGCGTATTTCTCGCAATACTTTGCTATAGGTGTGTCTGGTTGAGTAAAGTGGTCATGACTTAGTCAGATAGTTTTTCTCATATTAGCTCATATTTTTCTCTTTACCCTTAACCCTTCATTAACCCTTCATCATGTCAAAAAGAAGGAAATGGAATGATGACGATGTGTACTTTGGTTTCACTTGCACAACAGGAAATGATGGTTTGCAAAAACCCCAGTGCATTCTTTGTAGCGTTGTGTTTTCCAACTCAAATCTGAAGCCAACCAAGCTTCAAGAACAAGCATGGTGGAACTGATGTTGAAGGACATGATGTTGGGTCATTGAAAATCAAAAGAGCTCGTTCTGATTCACAAGGAACTCTTCCAAAATTAGGTTTAGTTTCTGTTTGAAAAATCATTACTTCTTGCTGCATTCCAAGTGGCATATAAAGTGGCCAAATCCAAGAAGCCCCATACAATTGCAGAAGATCTCATCAAGCCATGTGCACTGGAAATAGCAACAATTATCCTGGGCAAAGAAGCAAGAAAAAAAAATTGAACAGGTGCCCCTATCAAATAATGTCATTCACAACCGAATCAGTGATTTGAGTGAAGATATTTTGGACCAAGTCATCTCAGATGTCAGAGCTCGTCCTCTTAAAATCTCTATTCAGTTGGATGAGTCAACTGATGTCACCAGTTGTAGTCAACTCGTCACGTTAGTGAGGTATGTCAATGATGGTTCTGTGAAGGAAGATTTCCTGCTTTGTAAAGATCTGAAAACAAACACAACTGCAAAGGATGTGATGCAGCTGGTGAAAGACTTCTTTGCCAAACATGATTTAGATATCAAAGTCATTGGTTCTGTGTGCACTGACGGGGCACCTGCATTGTTTGGAAATAAATCTGGCTTTTCTGCATTGATGAAAAAGGAAATTCCAGACTTGCAAGTTACCCATTGTTTTCTTCATTGGCATGCTTTGGCGTCAAAAACATTGCCTCCAAATTTGAAGAAAGTCGTTGATACTTGTGTGAAGATCATCAACTGGATCAGAGGGCGTGCTTTGAACCATCGCATCTTCAAATCATTTTGTGAGGGTCTGGGAAGTGAGCATTCAGTTTTGCTTTTCCACACAGAAGTCCATTGGTTGTCACCAGGACAAACTTTAACCAGCTTCTTTGAGCTGCGGGAAGAAATCAAAGTTTTTCTGGAGGAACGTGAATGTGATCTGGTTGGGGCAATGGAATCACAGGAATTCGCCCAAATGCTGGCTTAATTAGCTGATATTTTCACTCATATGAATGACCTGAGTGTTTCTCTTCAAGGAAAAGGGATAAACATATTGAAGGCTTATGAAAAGTAGAATGCTTTCAAAGAAAAGTTACGTCTTTGGCGTCGAAGGATGGAAAGAGGCAGTCTCTCAAATTTTCCTTCACTAGAAGAGATGGTTGTTGATGCTGGATGCATAACTCCTACTGTGCGTGAAGAAATCGTGGCTCATTTGGAAATGCTGTCAGAATTGTTTGATGGATATTTTGCTGCTGCAGACCTGAAGATTTCAGAAGAATGGATCATGAATCCATATTCCTACAATTTGGAGAAAATGTCAGATGATGAAGAGCTGAAGGAAGATCTTATTTATTTGCGGACAAATCGAGCTCTTGAAATGCAATTTGAAAGCAAGACTTTGGAGGAGTTTTGGTGTGCAGCACTGGATATGTTCCCAAGACTTGGTGGAAAAGCACTCCGTGTCCTCATTCCATTTGCAACAACATACTTGTGTGAATCTGGATTCAGTTCTCTTTTGTCAATCAAGACAAAATCTAGGAATCACCTGAATCCACAGGCAGATCTGCAAGAAAGTTTCACATTTTGACCAAATCATGAACGAGAAGCAGGAGCAAAGAAGTCATTGAATTTTATGTTCACAATTGGGATTGATTTTACTTTTTGCAATTTTTTCTGAATAAATTAGAATCTAATTGCTCAATTTATATTTGCATTTTATGCACTGAGTTAAAAGCTTATTTTTTTAAGTTCAACTTGTTCACCCGTAGCATTGTATGTGGTTCAAATATTAGAAATTAGACTTCTTCATCTTCAAATGTGATATTACTTTTGTAGGGGGTGCGAACATTAATCAAACATTTCCTAGGGGTGTGGGGCATAGAAAAGTTTGGGAACCACTGTGTTAGAATTTATATGTTTGCATGTAGGAGGTAGTGGTAGTTTTTCATATCAAAATGGCTACAAGATACCTAACAGGCAGAGAAATCACCAGTGACTGAGGTTATGGACAGTAGGAAAAGGGTAGATGTTACATATTTTTGAAATTGCAGAGATTTTTTCTTGCTTTATAGAGATACAAATAAATGCATTCAGATTCCATAATTTTTTTCTTTAGTAACACTAAGATAAAACTTAATGCAGAGATGTATTTAGGAGTGGAGTTTAACCTGCACTCAGCTTTACCCGTACCTAAGCATTTTAAAACCAAAATCATTTTCACATCGTCTATAAGAGAAAAGGAATTAAAAAGCACTCCAATGAAAACAACAACTGGCAGGGCCCTATTCTGGAAAATCAAAGAGACATACAAACAACATGAGAAATTCCCCTTTAGAAGCAATGCCTTTAAAGTGTATTTAATTATATCTACAAACCCAGTATCTCCACAACCTTGTTGTAGGGTTCGGAGGCTTGCTTGCTTGCTTCAATGACCCAGAGAGATATGTTGGCTACCATTAAGGCATTATGCTTTGGCCTCTTGGTAGGGTCACCCATGCCAAACAGGTCAAAGGGTAGAGGACAAGCCAAGAGTGGTCCCACCAATCTTCCAGGATTGAGGGTTTAGCTCAGGCCAACAATCCTGAATGGTAAACAGCAATGAAGAACCCTTCTTCATCTGAGTTTGATGGTAATCCTGAGTCTCCACCCGGGCACCTGGGACTGCATCCGGTGCTCCCGGTATGACCTTTTATATATTGGTGAGACCTGACACAGACTGGGAGACCATTTCACTGAACACCTATGCTCTCTCTGCCAGAGAAAGCAGGATCTCCCAGTGGCCACACATTTTAATTCCACATCCCATTCCCATTCTGATATGTCTATCCATGGCCTCCTCTACTGTCAAGATGAAACCACACTCAGGTTGGAGGAACAACACCTTATATAATGGCTGGGTAGCCTCCAACCTGATGGCATGAACATTGACATCTCTAACTTCCATTAATGCCCCTCCTCCCCTTCTTATCCCATCCTGATGTATTTAGCTTTATCCCCTCTGCTTTTTTTTCTCTTTCTGCCCATCACCCTGCCTGTTCTCCATCTCCCTCTGGTGCTCCCCTCCCCTTTTCTTTCTCCCTAGGCCTCCCATCCCATGATACTTTCCCTTCTCCAGCTCTGTATCACTTTTGCCAATCACCTGTCTGGCTCTCAGCTTCATCCCACCCCCCTATCATTTCGCATTTCCCCCTTCCCCTCCTACTTTCAAATCTCTTACTATCTTTCCTTTCAGTTAGTCCTGATGAAGGGTCTCAGCCCAAAACATCGACAGTGCTTCTCTCTATAGATGATGTCTGGCCTGCTGTGTTCCACCAGCATTTTGTGTGTGTTGCTTGGAAGGTGTCTGATCATGCACTTTGGTGGAAGAAATAAACTGGTAGACTATTATTTAGATGGGGAGAGAATTCAAAATGCAGAGATGCAAAGGGACTTGGGAGCTCTTGTGCAGGGCACCTTAAAGGTTAACTTCCAGGTTGAATCGGTTGTGAAGAGGATGAGTGCAATGTTGGCATTCATTTCTAGAGGTACAGAATACAAGAGCAGGGATGTGATGTTCAGGCTCTATATGGGACTCATTAAGACCACACATGGAGTATTGCTGAGGATAAATCTCAGGAGCAGCAGACAGAATAGATCAGGCCGACTCAGAATTGTTTCAGACTAAAGGACTTTATTACATGATATCACAGAGAGGCTCTCGTACCTAAAAGCAGTGCTTACAGGCTCTGCTTAGCTCTCAGACACGTATAGACACAGCGTACGTAACTAAAAGCACTTAACAATAACATTGCTTGACTGTGAACTTAGAATTAGATTGTAACAAACAACGTGACTTTGAACTTAGGACTAAATTGCAACAAACAAGAACATTACGTAAATGCGGCGCCACAACATCCTTGTTGTAAGGACTTTAGCTAAATTTTAAGAGCATTCACAAGCAATCAGGTTAAACCCTACATATCCAAAGAGTCTTAAATTCTTCCACAAGTATTGTGTGCAGTTTTGAGCCCCTTATTTTAGAAAGGATATATTGAAGTTGGAGAGGGTTCAGAGAAGATTCACGAGAATGTTTCCAGGAATGAAAGGTTTACCGTATGAGGAACGTCTGGCAGCTCTTGGGCTGTATTCCCTGGAGTTCAGGAGAATGAGAAGGTATCTCATAGAAACATATCAAATGTTAAAAGGCCTGAACAGATTAGATATGGCAAAGTTATTTCTCATGGTATGGGAGTCTAGGACAAGAGAGCACAACTTCAGGATTGAAGGACATTCATTTAGAACAGAGATGCAGAGGGTGGTAAATCTGTGGAATTTGTTGTCACGAGCGACCGTAGAGGCCAAGTCATTGGGTGCATTTAAGGCAGAGATAGATAGATTCTTGTTTAGCCAGGGCATCAAAGGGTATGGGGAGAAGGCAGGGGAGTGGGGATGACTGGAAGAATTGGATCAGCCCATGATTGAATGGTGGAGCAGACTCGATGGGCCGGATGTCCTACTTCTGATGCTCTGTCTTAGGGTCTTATGCTGATTGAGCTGGATGAGAAAGCTTAAGAGGAGTTTCTTATGAAGGATCAACACTACTATGTACTTACTTGGTTAAATATACTGCTTGGCATAAAAAAAATTTGTATTTTAATATCAAATGCTGCCACTGCAAATTTTATAATATTTGCTTCAATATTTCAATTGTAAGAAAACTCTTATTCTACTATCCAATTGTTCAGCTATGCAAATAACTTGGCATCTTGCTCATCGGTGTTGATTCCCACACTTCCTTTAACACGGAAGGGCCTGATTCCCACACTCTCTAATACAACAGGATTCCAAATACTACATTTCATTCAAACTCACTAAGGTCTCTCCATGTGCTCCCCTGAACCTGGAAGACCATGATTTAATTAAAGTCACTGTGTCCCTATTACATGCACTCTGTGTGCTAGCTTAATAAAGCTTTACTTTATTGTCATTTTGCCCTCTGGTTTTTTGACAAGAGTCATACAATGCCCAGTACAATTACAACTTTTTAAAGGGATGCTATACTCAAGACTGAATGATTTTAAATTTGAGTGCATTTGGATTGCAAAACCATTTCCATTTTTGATGCCCATTTTTTAACTCTTGACCCCTCTGCTTTAATCATCATGCTTATTTTCAGGCAATCTACCATCTCAAATATCCACCTCAAACCCTCAGCACCATGTCAATCATCTATCACAAACATAAACACACACAAGAGTACAATTAGGCCATTTGGCCCATCGAGTCTGGTCTGCAATTCCATCATGGTAGATTTGTTATCCCTCTCTACCCTACCTTCCCTGTAACCTTTGACGTCCTGACTAACCAAGAACTTATCAACCTCCGCTTTAATCTCTTCCTACCATTTTGCCGATGCAGACTTAGTTCGTCATCAGTTAACCATACATCCTTTTGTGTTTCTCTGGCACTATCCAGAGGACTGAACACGGTATTCATCAGTTTCCAATTTTAGAGCAAACTCAAGTACTCTATCCCATTTTTACCTCCTAAGCTCTCACCTGCAGGGACTCCCAAGTAGCCTTTGCAAGTTGTGGACACAATCAACACATCGCAGATACAAGCCTCCTCTTCATGGATTTTGTCTTCTCCTCTCACTGCCTCAATAAAACAGCTTATAAGATCTCACCCAACCTGGACATTCTTCTTTCCCCTTCACATCTTATCATCCATCCAGACACATTACAGCACTTGGGACTCAGTATCAAATTGAACAATTTCAATTATCAGCCTCTCTTCTCAGTGTTAGAATAGAAAGATAGAAAACCTATAGCACAATACAGGCCCTTTGGCCCACAAAGCTGTGCCGAACATGTCCCTACCTTAGAACTACCAAGGCTTTACCCATAGCCCTCTATTTTTCTAAGCTCTGTAGCCATCCAGGAGTCCCTTAAAAGACCCTATCATTTCTGCCTCCACTGCCGCCGGCAGCCCATTCCACGCACTCACCACTCTCTGCGTAAAAAACTTACCCTTGACATCCCTTCTGTACCTACTTCCAAGCACCTTAAAACCATGCCCTCTTGTGCTAGCCATTTCAGCCCTGGGAAAAGCCTTTGACTATCCACATGATCAATGCCTCTCATTATCTTGTATACTTCTATCAGGTCACCTCTCATCCTCTGTCGCTCCAAGGAGAAAAGGCCGAGTTCACTCAACCTATTCTCATAAGGCGTGCTCCCCAATCCAGGCAACATCCTTGTAAATCTCCTCTGCACCCTTCCTATGGTTTCCACATCCTTCCTGTAGTGAGGCAACCAGAACTGAGCACTGTACTCCAAATACTCCTATATAACTGCAACATTACCTCTCAACTCTTAAACTCAATCCCACGATTGATGAAGTCCAATACACCGTATGCCTTCTTAACCACAGAGTCAACCTGCGTAGCAGCTTTGAGTGCCCTATGGACTCAGACCCCAAGATCCCTCTGATCCTCCATACTGCCAAGAGTCTTGTGATTAATACTATATTCTGCCATCGTGTTTGACTTACCAAAATGAATCACCTCACACTTATCTGGGTTGAACTCCATCTGCCACTTCTCAGCCCTGAATGAGCCAGTTCTGAGACTAGGTCAACCATTTGTAGCATAAACTTAGTTTACTTCATTCCACAGATGTTGTCTTAACTACAGTTCATTTCCAGAATATTTTTGTGTTCTACATCTCACAGTACAAGCACATTATAATGTTTAATATTTCTCTTTAACTGCTGGCACAGAAAGCAATAACATTACTTGTAGTCCTATATAGATCTGATGTTGGGCCATTGACCTGAAATACTGATACAATTTCTCTCTCCACAGATGCATTCTGGCTTACTGAACATTTTCACTTTTTCTGTTTCTGTCCCATTCTACAATCTTGCCAACACCCACATCAAACCATTCAGTTGAACTAATCCTGCCAATTACCAAGTTGATAATTGTTGCCAAATCTCCCCACATCTCCCTCGTTGTGAATAGTTCATACCAACCCAGACGTTTCTTGCATTTGAATCAACAACTAAATGTTCTGGCTAATGATATGCAGCCCCAAAAAAGTTTTATTATTTTTTTGCAATCTCTTCTCAGAATGACTTTTACCCAAGCAACAGATCAGTAAATCCCTCTTAAATCAGTGCAAGAAGAAAAATTCCCAGTAGCTATTAAAATGTTATTATTTGTAATTTTCAATCAGCAGCACTGAGGTGCACTCAAGACATCAACCGAGCATATGTAAGAGGTAGCACGGTAGCGTAGTGCTTTACAGTACAGGCGTCTTGGGTTCAATTCCCACCATTGCCTGTAAGGTATTTCTATGTTCTCTCCATGACTGTGTGGGTTTCCTCTGGTTTCCTCCCACAGTCCAAAGACATACCAGTTGGTAGGTTAATTGGCCATTGTAAACTGTCCCGAGATTAGGCTAGGATTAAATCGGGATTGTTGAACAGCAAGGGCCTATTCCAGGACGTATGTGCGTAAGTAAGTAAATAAATAGATTTCAGAAGCTAGAATTAGACAGGGTTTTTGAGGAAATATAAAGAGGTAAGGAAGCCTAAAAGGGGCTATGTGTTTGGCAAGTAGAATTAAAAAGGATCTCTAGGCATTTAATGCATACCTTGAAAACAAAAGGATAATTATGGAGAGGGTGGAGGGATTGGCAAATGTACATCTCCAGCAAGGAAAAAAAAGGTGAGGTACCAAATGGGTATTATACATAGGTATTCCTCAAAAAAGACATGGGAGATAGCAAAATCAAGATGGGGTATACCAAAATTCTAAGATGTTGATATCAAGGATAGTCACAGCCAAAGTGTGGTAGAGGGGACGAGCTCCCACTGCTAAACAAATGCTCTTCATGGCGTGCGTCTCAAACAGCCTCTGACAACCAAGTCCAACTCCTGGCCTGTATGTGTGGCATAGTTCTTATGCCCGGCGGAGCTGTTCTCACTGACAGGAGAAGGGGCAAAGGCGGACCACTGGCGCCTTAATACCAGTTGCTCCAGGCAGATGGGGCTCGTTAACCATGGATGGTAGCTCATCTAGGAGAGGGAAAACTCTGATTTCAAACCTCCACTGCCTTACGGCTATACCCGCTCACAGGAAAGGCTTTGGGAGTAAACCCCAAGGAAAAATCCACAGTCAGAGTCCTGAAGGCAGTGATTGCTGTACCCAGCACCTCCTGCGATGCTGCTGGCATCAAACTGTATCGACTTTCATCGTTCCTTTGGACCTGTCATCAGCATGGAGAGGGGGGTCCCACTGCATGGGCAACAGATGGATCTCCATATCAACTCTGTCCTGGAGAAGCCACTCCCAGTGACTACCAGAGGCGCAGTACCCATGGTTGATCACGACCGACACAGGCCACACACAAGTTGATATCAAAGAGTTATTGGGGTTGGGTCTCTTGAAGAGTATTAAAAGCGGACAAAACCCCAGAGCCTGATGAGAGCTATCCCAAGTTATTGAGATATATATTGCTGGGGCTTTGTATCATCTTTAGCCACAGGCAAGGTCCTAGAGAGCTGGAGAATAGCCAGTGCTGTTCTTGTTTAATAAGAGCAGTAGAGATAAACCAGTAAATTATAGATCTTATGTAAGTGTCAGGGAAATTATTGGATAAGATTCTTAGGGATAATACCTGCTAACATCTGGAAAAGCACTAGGCTCATCAGAGTTCGTCAGCATGGCTGTGTGGGGGAGGCTGCATCTTACAAATTGTACTGAGTTTTTTGAGGAGGTGATGAACTTGAATGATTAGGATAGAGCAGCAGACTTTTAAAAACGCTTACAACAAAGTCTCTCATGAAAAGCTGATCCTGAAGGTTAATGAACATGGGATCTAAGCAGGCTCAGTAGATTTGTTTGGCCATAGAAGACAGTGCTGGAGGGTTGTTATTCTGGCCAAATGTCTCTGACCAGTGGTGTTCTGCAAGGGTTAGTGTTGGGACGTCCGTTGTTTGCACATATAAATGTTGGGATGAAAATAAATGGTCTGATTAATAAGTTTTGCAGACAGCATAAAATTTGGTAGAGTTGTGGATAGTGAGAAAGGTTGTCAAAGGCTTCAGCAGGATAGTGAGCAGTTAAAGATGTAAGCAGATAAATGACAGATGGAGTTTTATCTGGACAAGTGAGAGTTGTTACACTTTGGGAGGTCAAGTAAAAAAGGCAAGCTTATCATACATGGTCGGAAACGTGGAAGCACTCACGTACAGAGGGATCTTGGAGTACAAGTCCAGAGCTCCTAAATCATGGCAACATAAGTACATAAGGAGTGAAAAAGATGTACGAAATGCTTGCCTTCATCAGTCAGGGTGCTGAGTAGAGAATGGGCATCTCGATAGCGTAGTGGTTAGCATGGCATTTTTAGAGCTCGGGGTATTCCAGAGTTTAGAGTTTATTTCTGGCGCCATTCTGTAAGGAGTCTCTCTATGTCCTTCCCATGGAATGCATGGGTTTTCTCCAGGTCCTACAGTTTCCTCCCACTTGGGTAAGTTAACTGGTTGTTGTAAGTTGTCCTGTGAAGAGGTTAGAGTTAATTGGGGTGGTCGTGGGTTGCCAGGGTGGAAGGGCGTCCTCCATGTTATATTGCTAAATCAACAAAAGTTATTAAGTCATACAGCTGTTGTATAAAACTCTGGTTAGGCACATTTAGAATATATGTGCAGTTCTAGTCATAGCCTTACAATGTGGAGGCATCATGGTTAGCACAAGTACCTGTTCCTGTGCTACACTGTACTGTTTTATGATTTAATGACTCGTACCATGAACATACATTTGAAACAGTTTTCTGGAGCCTTTCTCTCTTACCTCAAATTAATATCCATTGTTTCTTACCCTTAGATTTATCTAAATTGCAGTAGTTTTAAGCTTCCAAGAGAGTATTACCTAAACAATGAGACAAAGAGAATGGCCATTTTCTATAAAAGCCTCAAAGTGCAGTAAAAGCTTTCAAGTTTCCAACATACAGGAGATTATTTCATCAAAAGATATAGACTTCTATGCAGTTTTAAAAGCTGATGCTAATCAGACATACGTATTTTAAAAATGTACAGAAGATACCGTTGCATAAAGCGTCATTAGACTAAAGTACAACTTTCCTGCTTGTATCTGTTTAATGAAGGGCATAATTTGTTTAATCTTGTATGATGTTTATAATGCAACATGACAATAAAGTGCAGCAGCATGAAATTAAATTAATAAATATTCATAATTTTGTTCTGAATTTACAATGCTGAATAGAATAAAGCTTATGTGGATTTAACAGGCAATGTAGAAATTAAAACTCACTAGTGTTAATGGGGGTGGAGGAGGAAGCCCAAATGACGCTCATTCATTGTTTCATTCAAAACTCATTAAACACAGGAGAATATTTTCAAATGGTTGTTTATTGCCTACAGTTAAAGAAAATAAAATACACAGGTGCAAGGGAAGAAGCAGACATAATTTAGCCCCATACATTTAGAGCAATACCTGACCTCCATATCAAAAAAAATACCTTTCTTTAAATCATTCTTCGAGTAGCATAAGCGAAGCACTCCTGTCTGAGCTGCCAAAAGTTTAAAGACACACTGTGTGAATAATTACTGGCTTGGTTCATATATTTCAAATAGTAATTAAACAACTGTGGTCAAGAGCAGATCAGATATTGCAATATATTTAAGAGAGTCTGTATATTAAAATTTTTCACTTTATATATTTTTTTGGATTTAAAAAGAATTTAGCCAGTGAAAATCAAAGAACTTCCTATAATGTACTCAAAGTATATTACCATCTGATATAATACTAAGAGTCAATTTACTCTTAGTAAACTACAGCATTTTAATCCATTGACCTTGAGAAGAAACACATATTTTTGTAGAGAGGGGAGAGAGCAATATCTGATTGCTCATAGTTCAGGAGAATAAATACAGGTGTCCCCTCCTTTACAAAGGTAGAGCGTTCCTATGAAACCTTTCTTAAGCCGAAATGGTGTAAAGCGAAGAATCATCAAGTTATCTGGGAAAAACTTCCGTAAAAGCAAAGTGGTGTAAAGCGAACATTCGTAAACCGGGGGACACCTGTACTACCCAATGACCAATAATTCAATACAGACTCTGGTGACCCAGCACAATCCACTTTCATTTCCTATTAACCACTGTGAGAATTTTTAATAACAATATTTTCTTTAAAAATACATGTTATAAAAATAAAGGTGGCCAATTGCTGAACATGTTTGATCAATGTTTTAAAAAAACAAATTCACTACTACAACATTGATAAACTATAATCTCTTAATACAACATAAGCAAAGTTTTGCAAACCGAAGCACCACAGTCTCAAAGAGTCATATCACTCATTTTTTCTTGGTATAATCGAACGTCTAAAAACATGCACAATATCCAAGCTATGCAGTGATTTAACTACAGCTCACTCTAAAATCCCACTGGCCACTTAGCAAAATCTTTAAAGATGTATTAAATCAGAACTACAATTTTTGTCCAATTTACATCTTCTAAAATTGTGTGTATAAGTAGCCTCAAAGTTACACTTTCCAGAGTTCAACTGAAGAAAACAAATACAAGAAAGTCTCAATAGCCATCCTTTAGGTGTTTACACAACAGTACATCAACTCTAGCTTCACTTTGCCTTCCAAGATCAGCGTGTACTTTCTTGTAGTAGTGGCTTAAGCAGCTGAGGTACAAGATGTAAAAAATCTGAACCCATTTATTCCGACATTTTCAGAACTCGGTCTCTTTCCTAATGGTAAGATGGGAAAAATGTTGTGGGTCATCAGAACCAAGATTTTAATGATTCATTTATGAATTATCAAGGCAGAGATTTCTGAAAATAAATTAATTTCAAACAAATTAACAAAAGTGCAATGATTTTTTTCAGTTTTTAGAGCCTGATCTGATTTAAAAAGAGGTACTCAGAAATAGTCCCTGAAGAACTGATGTGGAAAATGCATTTTAAATCAGCTCAATTTAAGAATCCTGCGCTAATATTTAAAATACCTGTGAATTAAAAGCTGATTAAGTGGTTTTCTTTTGGAATATTGTTTCAATTAACTGCATTTTTCTCTCTCTGCCATAAACAATTCTAAAAACATGCAAATATTACCTCTAAAATCTGCCTTTTGTAACTGAAGTCGTGAAACTCACATTTCATTATAAATCACATTACCGAACATAAATGCTGAGTGATGTGATACCTTGAAAGACTGGAATTCAGTAGCTTTTCAATCCATTGAAGTTAGCAAGGATTTCTGACAAGAGAAATTATTACTGAAAAAGGAAGGAGAAGCTTTCCACATCAAATACATAATACCTAAAAAATAATGAATACCTTATGCATATGTAGCCTATGTCACTGAGAGTAGGTCCCCTGCTTTACACAAAGGCAAAAAAGACAAATTGTGCTAGGAATAGGATGGAAAAAAAGCTGGTCTCAGAACTCATTGTGCCATACCTGACTTATGGTGCAGTTTCCAATATCTCACATTCCTTACACCAAAGATAAACACGCTACAGAGCTTGTACAAAATTGTTTTTAAGTTGTTTTTCTGCCTATTTTTTTTTACATAAAACTTCACAAATCTTAATAGATTTATTGTACAGAATTTTAAAAGTTGCCTGGGGAAGGCCAGTCAGGTTTTCTCTGCTTGCTTGGGCAGTGTTGGTACTTCAGCAAATCGAATGAGGCACATTGTTATGAAACAATTGATATAAACATAACAGATACATGTACGAATCTGACTGTGCTTTCTGTATTATTTGCCTGGACAACTGCAATTAACACACATGGCAAATTTGCTCATCTCTATTTTACATTTTTTCCTTTAAATGTTATTTCCCTCAATTGAAATATATAATTTTATTATATATTTTAATTTAACAAACACAGTTATCAGAATTTTGGAAAAATACATACAGAAGCAAAGAAAACCTGAGGAACACCCTCTTGCAACAGAGTGTCTCGATTCCTTTATATTGTAAGCAGACAAAGTTTGCAGCTATTAACATTTAAGCTTTCCCAAAAATTGTTTTCCTCTTCAATTATAAAAAAAGAAAACAAATATTCAGTAAATGGGCTCCTCTGAAGTTCATATACAATCATTACAGATGAATTTCAAATTCCATTTTATACATACAGATCAGACAAAATATTTGGAGTGAAGTATGGGAAGATAATATTGCTTGTAGTTATTAAAGTAAATGCATGGAATAAGCTAATTTATCATGTTTTAAGAAGCAAGATCATAATATTTTATGCACTAGGATTAGGATTTTAAAAAAGGGTCTAAAAAGTTCAAATCTTCTCAACCAAAAAAATCTAGTTTTCACAATTTAATTGGTCCTTCTGGTGTCCCACTGTCCTCAAATTTATCTTGCTCCATAATTTATGTCCTTAAATACACAACATTCTTTCAAAAATGTAGGCTTTAGAATTAAAGTGCTGACTTAAAACAGATTTCAGATAATCTTGATGCCAAAATCCAGTCAAAGATCAGAGTTGGTTAATGGTAAATACTATAAATAGGCCTTGGCCACTTGTAAACTTTATTCAATGTAATACCAGCATTATATATTCAATTAAAAAGATTTTATATATCAGAAGTTATGTTGTTCTTTTGATTCAAATAACCCTACATATTGATTCTTGAAATGCAGTAGTTTCTCCCCCTCCCCCTTGAAGTGGCTGGGGGACACATTAAACAGATTTCATATTTACTGCATCAATCAAAAACTATTTCTTTATAAAGTGCAATACGTTATTGGTATAAACAGCTTGAAAATTAACGACCATTAGATGGTGCTCATTTACTGCACAGTAACTTTAAGGTACTTGATATCACAACTAACCTATTTCTGATGCTTCTCAATTACTGCTTATGCTATGGTTTATTTCATCATATCAAGAGAAACCTGGTCTCAACCAATAACTTTACTGAATTGTAACTCCCTGCTGGTTGATAATGCATAGCACTAAATTACACCCATGCCCACCTTGTCCACTTGGAAGAAGCTTTCTGACAATTCATTGGGATGTAAAATTATCCATATGCAGCAGGTTTCTTCTTCAAAAATCTTGGATTACTTTTAAATACATTTTCAGTAATCAATTTGAAAAATTTGAAACTTGCCTCTCTCCCTAAAGCAATAAATAACGGGCACCTTTATTGATACCAGGTATGAACTACACATCATACAAAAAAAAATTAGATCAAATCACAGCTGGACAAATTTCCCTATGGCTTCAATTAGCTCTTCATTCAGATCCAACAGAGATCCACTAAACTGTTGAAAGGATGAGAATAAAGGAGGAATGCTGGTCTTCAAAAGCAAAAACATACAAAGAATTAAATGCATTAAAGAATTAAAGCAAACAATGAGAATAAATGATTGACGTAGACAAGGAAATGGAGGACGACAAACAAAAGGGCATTAAATTGTCATCCAAATATTGAGAAATGAGTCAAGACAATTTTGGTACCGGACATATAAAAAGATCCAAGGCAACTAGGGCAGGGACAGAACTTAGAACAAATATCTCAAGGTATTTTGCCTGTCGGTCTTTGGAAGAAGAATCAATGGCACTGTATAGCAAAGCATGTAATGCTGCTGTTTTAATGCCAGATTAGGCATATAATCCGACAGGAAAACATGAACACAGTATATAACCTTGTGAGATTAAACACTTCGAGTTATGAAAAATGCTAGTTCCAGTGTCCCCAAAGGTTTGAGTAAAACATCAGTTTGTTTGCTCCGGCCTTAGTGACAACACAGTGAAATAAACTATGAAACAGTAACACTAGAAACCTACAGAACACACACTTGAAAAGAGAACAAATAACGTTCTTTTTTTTTACAAGCCATACTTCACTCCGTCATACTTTGATTTTATAATTGTACATGTCCATAAAAGCAGGCAGTGCCTCCAGGTCAGGGCTCCACTACCTCCTGTTAGGCAAGTGCACACCATTCAAAGGTGGCAGAAAAAGCTGAAGTTCAAGCTGTATTAACAGTGAGAAGTGATCAGAAGGAATATGGGGGTGCGGACATCCAGTGATAGAGTTTTCCACAAGCCACTGAGGATCCAAAGGGCCAAGAACACCCAGCACTCTCATTAGAGTCTTGGAATAGAAAATGTAGTCAATAACACCCTAGGAGACAAAATAAAAGGAAAATGATTTTGACATTAACCTGCAGCAAGTGAACTTCTATCTATCTTACTGAAATCATAAACATCTTCATGGTCAATAATGAAATATTAAATTGTTCACAGAAAAAAGTTCAAAGGAAGCAAAGGGTTGAGTCCATTTATTTACATTGCCAACCACGTGGACATGTGCACCTTTCTAAGTACATCTTCCTACAAAGCTATATTTTATTAAAAACTATGAGGAAAGAGCAGGGATTACAAATCATCACCTGGAAGTTCTTGATTGTTAACCCATTTACTATATCATGAGTCATACAGGGCAGAATTCTTTATAAGCAGTTCTTAATCTATCTTGCAGTACTCATCAATCATAAATTATGCCTAAAGGTATTCAATTGTCATGAGTGCAATTTACCTTTTGGTAGTACTGTTCGACTTGCAAGTAATTTTGGCTCACCTCTCACACACAAAACATTAAGATATAATCCAGGCTGAAAACAAATGGTGTTGCTGAAGGTGTCATCTTTCAAATAAGATGCTCAGCCAAAGTCCCAGCTGCCCATAGAAGTAGATATAAAAAATACCATGATACTATTTGAAGAGCAGCAGGGAAACTTATCTCATGTTCTAACATTTACCTTTTAAATCAAAAATCATTAACCTACTGTGCTGTGCTCAAAAATGGTTGATACACTTCATTAGACTATTAAAAAAATGCTACAAGTCATTTGTTTTCAAACTCTTGTAGACTTGCAAAATTAAGTGCTGTACCATAAATGAGGGGGGAAAAAATCACAATAATTGAAATCTAAGAGAGACATCACTCACAAAGCAATGCCTCAAAGTTATACACGTAAAAAGGACACAATTTACCTGGAACACTTGTGCCTGCATTAGTCACACAATTGCTCTCATTATTTTTATCTACCCTTTTCTCACATTCCCTCGTTTGAGTTTTCTCTATGTACCTATCCAATCCTTTCATAAGTTTAAATCATATGATACAGAAAGCCATTTTAGTTGATCAAATCTGTACTAGCTCTTGGATAGACATGTGAAGAAAGACCATTCCTATATTACCAGAGTATAAAATAAAGCTCATTTTGTATCTAAACTTAACATTAGAATTTCAATGAATCTGCATTGGTATCCTGTCTTAATCCTCAACATTTGTTCTAACTGTATAGCATATGGATGTGCATAAGGTTTTATGCAGTTGTGTAAAATTTCATGCCTTTAATATTCTCCACCTCATATTTACTAAACAAAAACAAATAGAATTAGAAGCTGTAATATCCTTAACCATGCAAGGCAGTGTAAGTTTACCAGTTATTATTTCAGGTTGATGACCTTTTGTGAAATTCTTCCCTCAGGCAAGTGCAGTTGTTGTACTGGTGATATTTGCTAACTTTTCAACCAAAATATCACATATTAGAGGAATTAGCAATACAAATATTACCTTAGTGTAAATGCACTCAATTCTCAACAATATTTTAGTATCAAGACTAAAATTAGTACCTGGCTTGAAAAATAATGAGAGGTTGATAGACTAGGACTTTCTTTCCCCCTAGAACATAGGAGTCAGTGTGGTAGTGTTATGGAGTTAAAGTAAAATCATGAAGGTTACTAATAAGACAGATGGTCCCATGATCTTTTATCACCCCAGAGTAGGTGAGTCTAAGACGAGAGGGCACAGGCTTAATGTGAGTTAATATTTTCCCACAGTGTGTGTTGGATATATGAAACAAGAGGAAGTGAAACAGGCAGGTACAATTACAACATTAAAAGATATTGGGACAATTTTATGGCTGGGTTTATAAGGTTATAGGCCAAATGGAGGCAAACGGGGCTCACTCAGGAAGGCACCTTGTCTAGCATGGGCAAGTTGGGCCAAAGAGTTCACTTCCATATTGTACAATGTTATAGCTCGACTAAAATCTTAAAATAAAACATAATTAAAGCTCCAAAAAACAAAAGTCTAAAAATTTAAACAATTTAAACATGGTATTAAATTGCACTTACATGATCTGATGCCTGACTTTCAGAACAATTCCTGTCAATTGAACTGAATGGAGTTACTGAACTCACGCAAGGTCTAATGACCAACACTGTGATTTCCAGTGAACTAGGACTGCAGGAAGTTGGCACACTGTTGCAAGACTCCATGAAGAATCTAACATCAGAGTGCAACTGGAAAGTTTGAGATTTCACCAAGTCACTCTGAGAAATGTTTTGGATTTTTAATCTGATGCTCCCTGTAAAATGTCATGAAGTACCACCTGAATACATCAGAATGCTGGTCTTGGCTTTGAGTTTAATTGTATGAGCAAATACACTTTTAAGTATTTAGTCAACAAGTTGCCTGAGTGTTTAAGTACAATTCTGAGCACAATTTTCTCCAAAAATAAGCATGCAGACTTAACTAGAGCATTCAAAATTTTAATTCTGCATCATCAGCACAAAATTCACCAGAAACATTTCATTAGTGGATGCAAATTTGTACCCAAAAAAGAACTGCAAGAAGTCTGCAAGGCACAAGCTCAAGATTACAGAAACCACAGTGCAGTCAATTATTTACCTTGAAGTCGAAAGTATAATTTGTGTAAGGCATCAAGTTGTTTTCATAAGCGCTCTTGAGTTGGAAATCGTGAGTAATTCTGCCATCTGAAGTTCCATTCTTTCCATTACAGCTGAAGTTTGTCAAACACTCGTTGTACCTCAGTTCCTTGAAATCCTTGTGATTCTGTGCAACACCTCCAGTGCTCAAGTATTCCACAACACCTACACACCAAGTGATTCAAGCCATTACTTACCAGTTACCAGAAACATGTAGTTTAGAGACAGATAATTTTTGTTTACAGCATTGTGCAGCAATGGCCCATTTGTGTTCTGTCTTATGCAGCAAGTATCATGAACATTATAATGCATTTTACAATATTAACCTGTTGAATACAAGGAATTGTAATATCTTACCGGTAAGATTCTTAACCCCACCCCCCACCACCACCACAAATACATGAATATGCTAAATTACATGCAAAGAATTTAAAACTGAACTGATTATTTCTTTTCAGCATAATATTTAAGGTATATTTTACATTTATAAATCCACACTTTACAGAAAATCATAGTAAAATTTATGGACAATTTCTGTGTTTATTTACAATTTAAAGCAGGTACTAATCAATTTACTGTATTCTGTTCTTAACAATCTTACCCGAATCTGGCAGTGAATTGAGGTCTGCGCACAGCACCAATGGGATGCAGTTAGGGTCTGCAGAAGGACAACTTGGTCTAAGGGATACAGCTGACTTCTCAAGGATAGCTTTGAGTTCAGATATAATCATCATAGTTTGAATGAGCTTCACATCAGAGTATTCAGGGTCCCAGTGCATATGTGCATTAGCCACCAGAATTAGCTGCTTTTCTGTTCCATGAAGTGCCTTTGCACCTGAAAGGGATGACGCCTTTAAATGTATGCAGCAATTGAACAAAAAAAACAAAGTTAGATTTACTTAGTGTCTTTCACAATGTCAGGACATCCCAAAGTGCTGATAGCCAAAGAATGTTCACTTGCATTGCTGGAAACATGGCTACAAACTCACCCACAATAGTCTCACAAACAGTAACAAGACAAATCTCTTACATGCTGCCTAAAGAAAAACATCAGTTGAAGGAGTAGTTGAATTTTTCTGATTTGATTTGAACAATGGTGTGGAATGTTTAACATCCACTGGAGGATGAAATACATATTGATTTAATGTCAGATTTGAAAAAGAACACTACTTCCAATAGTATTAGACCAGATGGACTGTATCCAAGTAGGTATCTAACATCAGCATCCAAGACAGACATTTGCCACAAACATAATGTACATTTGAAAGGTACAGCTTTAACTAGATTTTCTTAAAGTGAGTCCAACAGTGAAATGTTTAGTAGCATGTTTTTCCAGTTCACTGTTCTACCCCTGAGAAAGATGCCTGTTCGAACACAGCTTTGATTGATCTTGGCAGGCATTACTACAGGTCTGCTCAAATTACAAAGGGCAAAGGATAACCATTATGCAAAAATATATACCCCAGTATTGGTCTTTCCCTCAGATGCAAATTACACAAGAATCTTAAGCATTCTGTTCATTAAAAAATGTTTTTTGTGTTTGATGAAGCGGAAATAATAGCCTTAATAATATTGATCTGTGTTTCTGTACATTTCACTGTGAAGTATTACAAAAGAGCAACAATATAAAGGTCATTCCCTAAACACCATTTGACTTTAAATAGTCTTTGATAATGCAAACATTATATATTTGATTTTTCTTTCACTTCAGTGTCAGACAAAGACAACATCAGAAAAAGAGATATTTTACAAGTCACCCTGAGTTAACCTCAACTAATTTTCTACGGAACAGCATTAACAAAGGCCAATAACCTATCTTTATACCTCAGGAATGGGACATAAATGGAGTAAAATATTTGTACAAACTTAACTCTTTTACATATATGCACAGCTAGCAGAAAACAATACTCTCCTACTTAAAGTAGAAAGGGAAAAATATATATAGTGAAATCTAATATAACAAAATCAACAGAGATTAAACTACTCTTCCATCAGTAGGGAAATTCAGAGATTGTTAAATTTTAAAAACAAGCACTAAGCCAAAAAAGATCACATGCATTAGCTTTATCAAAAAGTCAAAGAATTTACTTTGAATTTACAATTCTAAAAAATACATAACATGTACCTCCAAAAAGATCCTTGTGGACTTCCAACAGTACTGCGACCCCAATGTTATCTTTCGTCATGACTCGATTTAGCATTGCTTCAGAGCCATCTGAATTGGCCATTGCCAATTGGTTGAATTCCACTGTGTGCTTCTGCACCAACGCAAATCTGAAGTTGAGAGAAAAGAGAAAGAGGGGTCGGGGAATGGGGTGGGGGGGGAGAGAGGTGGGGAAGGAGAGGGGTGGAGAGGGAAGGGAATGGGGGAAGAGAGGGAGAGAGGAAAGCATGGTGGGAGGAGCAGAGGTGGGGGAGAGGGAGGAGGAGAGAGGGGTGAGGTGAGGGGGCGATGAGGTGAGGGGGGTGTTGAGGTGAGGGGGTGTTGAGGGGGAGGAGGTGGGGGAGGGGGTAAGGGGGGACAGGGGAAAGTGGAGAGGTGGAGGGGGAAGTGGGAGTGGTGAGAGGGGCGGGAGAGGGTGGAGGGAGAGTGGGATGGAAAAGGGAAGAAAAGACAGACAGAAAGAGAGGGGAAGAGAGAAAAGATATTAAGTTTTTATTACAAAATAACCAAACTAAGGCATACAAGGTCAACACACAGCAGTCTGAGTATATCATCAAAATTGAAACATCAGATAGCACATTTCAATCATCACATCTCAGAAGATAAAAATGTAAATTAACTTTTAACTGCAATAAAAGTGATTTTATGTTCTAACTTCTGGCCACTGGCAAGGTGACAAAGGTTACAACGGCTCTATTAAGCGAATAAATTGTAAAGTTAGTGAATTACCCATGCATTTTACCTTTACGGTTTATACCATAACAGAAGTAACTTACAACACAAAGTTAATAGTCAGAAACTAAAACAAAAATGTCATTCATGCCTCCACTTCTTACTCACCTGCCTAAAATTTCTTAGAGAGTAGATTTAGAGCAGTGGTTGCCAAACCTTTTTGGTTACCACCCCCTTGGGTCCCAGAGCACATCCTGAGCCCACACCTTCTGAATATCACATAAAAACTATAAAGAATCTTGATTTACAATGCACAGTGAAAGGAAAAGAAACTGCAAATTCAAAGCAGTGACAAATAATAGTGAAGTATATTCAAATCTACTTAAAACTACAAATAAAATTATTTACAGTAAAAAATCAATTTTCATCAACAATTTGAGCATACATTAGTCTAACTGTTCAATACTTCATTGCTTTTTCGCCTTTCAATGAGATGGATGGATGGTACAGTGATATCAACTTCTCAATATCAGGCTGTTTGTCACTCAGAAAGTCCCAGATCTTTATGTTCAGTAATCCGCAGTCTGTTTTGTTGTTTTGAAAGAAGCTGGGCGATTGCACTAAAACTGTGCTCCACTAAATATGATGTTGGAAAGGCAATGGAGAAAATCTTGACATGTTTTCCATGGTGCAGGATAGCGTTCAGAGACTTCTTTCTGCAACCAAGAGTCTTGATATTATTTCATGAACCCGGGCTTCAGCTCAAGTCATTCTGTAGCAAGATCATTCTTCCTCCATCCATTAATGCCTCATTACAGTGTTCAGGAATGGATTTATTACCCAATCTGGAATTTGGATCGAGAGAAGGTCCTGAAATCTCTGACTTGTCACTATGCTGCTCACCCAGTTCACTAGTCTTACAGCCTGGGGAAAAGGAAGACATTTCCTATTCTAACAGCTCTTGTCTCAATGTTACAGTACCTCCTGCCTGATGGTAAGATGTCACAGTGAATGTGGGATGGATGGGAGGGATTACTGACAATGCTAAGGGCACTGCACATGCAGCACTCCTGATAACTATTTGCAATGGATGGAAGAGATACCTCGATAGTCCTCTCAGCAGTCCTCGCTATCTTTTTAGGAAGGATTGGTACTATGTCTTTCTCTTCCAATTCAGAGAGGCTCAGAAATTGGAAAAGGTCAAGCCGGCCAATGTAACACTCAAATAGGTTTAACTTGGACAGAAATGTAGAGACAACTGATTGACTTTGATAAGATTCACATCTTTTACTTGCAATTGAAAATTGATTTCATTAAACTTTGCGAATAATTCTGAGAAAGCAGCATGCCTAATATTTTTGAGTTGATTACTGAATGAAGCATTCGAGCCTTCAAAGAATTTTACCACAGTTTCAATAAGTACATAAAGTGTCTCTGGCAGTTTCCATTTGAGAGCCATTTGACTTCAGTGCAACTGCAAGTGTATAGATAGATAGATAGATAGACAGACAGACAGATAAAAAAGAGAGAACTGAGAGAACTTACCACTGTGATAACAGTATTTAGGGATCTGTACAACTGATCACATAGGTTTTTTGCATCAAGATATTCTTTGTGAATTACACAGTGAATGGTAAACATGTCATGTACAGCTTTATTCAAGAAAGTAATAACCCCACGGTGGCATTTTGTCACTGATGGTGCCCCATCAGTTGCACAAGGAAGAATGTTAATGAACAGGATTAAAAGATAAACAAAATTCTCTTTGAAAATTTGCTCAACAACTCCTCCTTCATATTGGTTTCTAGTCACCTCGTAAATAGCAACTCCTGAACCATGCTTTCACCTTTTCTGAAGCAAAGAGTCTGTATGTTCTCCCTGAGATGGTGTGGGTTTCCTCTGGGTGCTTCGGTTTCCTCCCACAGTCCAAATACATACTGGTTGGTAGGTTAAGTAGTCATTGTAAAATTGTCCCGTAATTAAGCTAGGGTTATATCAGAGGTTGCTAGGCAGAGTGGTTCAAAGGGTCGTAAGGGCCTATTCCACACAATCGCAATAAATAATGTTTTCCATTTCTCAAAGTTTTCACTAAGTAACTGCAAATAAGCCAAGCTCTTGTTTGCTTTAGCAGAGTGTTTGCTCTTCAGATGTTCAAGGAGCCTGGACAGTTTTATTGCCTCATTTGAAAAAACTTTTTCCACACAACCAGCTCTTTGGCTGTTGTTAGTTGCTGGTGCAACTACAAATCCATATTTCAGATTCTCTGCACTATACTGTCTTTTTCACTTGGTCTGTTTTGACCATTTTCATTGTGGATTAACAAACATGGTAAATCAGCTATTGTTTAAGTCTAACCTCAAGCACAGCGATCAATAAAGGGGAAAGTTATGATGTAATCATAGCTCAGACAAAATCTGACTCTGCCTGAAGAATCATTAACTGGGGCAGCGATATCCTGGTTTGGCCACAGAGAATTGCAGTCAAGAGCATTGGAAATGGCAGATTCTGCATTTTGCCCAAATGAAAGCCGTACGCAAATTCACAGATCTTGTGTCACTGCTTGGCATATGTGAATCATACTAGTACATTCGTAACTGTACTACAGTGAGGTGAGGGCTTCCATCAAGTCAGAGTTAACCATGGGTATTGTGCCCTAGCTGTCTAGATACATAAGGCTAGGCAGTATGATATGGAGAGTAAGCTGTTGCCCATGTTGCAATCTCCCCCTCTCCATACATCTGACAAAGCCAAAGGAATGGCAGAGATGCTACAGTTTGGTACCCGCAGTGTCACAGGAGTTGCCAGTCATCATTGAACTCAATGTAGGGCTGCACAAGAGAATCCAGCTCCAGATTTTTCCCTCTGGGTTTACTCCCAAAGCCTTCCCCATGAGTGGTTGTAATCCGCAAGGCAGCAGATTGGAGTTTTTCTTGTCCTAGATGTGCTGCCAACCACGGCTGACAAGCCCCATCTGCCCAAAGTGACTGGTTTTAAAGCACCAGTAACTCTCTTTGACCCCTCTCTGGTACTACAGTAGTGATGGCAATAACGTGTGGACCAGGCCCAGAAATAACACGAGTTCTTCAATTCAGATTTCTCATATATCAAATACAGAAGTGTCAAATAGCTTTTCAACATTGTATCAAAGTTCAAAGTAAATTTATTATCAAAGTACATTTAGTACATATACAACTCTGAAATTAATTTTCTTGTGAGCGTCCTCAATAAATCTAATAACCATAATAGAAATAATGAAACTATACCAAAAGGGAGGACAACCAGTGTGCAAAAGACAACAAACAGCAAATACAAAAATTTATAAAGGACAGCAGATAGATAGCAAGGTTAGATTACATAGATAAGCAATAAATACCGAGAACATGAGATGAGGAGTCCTTGAAAGAGAGTCAACACGTTGTGGAAACAATTCAGTGTTGGGGTGAGTGAAATTGAGTGAATTTAACCCCTCTGGTTCAGAAGCCTGATGGTTGATGGGTTAGAACTGTTCCTGAACCTGGTGGTGTGAGCCCAGAGGCTCCTATACCTTCTTGCTGATGGCAGCAGCAAGAAGAGAGCATGACCTGGGTAGTGGAGGTTCCTGAATGTTGAAAAAAATAGAGGGTTATGGAGTAGTGTGAGTTTAGTACTTTTTTTAAGGATTATATGGGTCGGCACAACATGGAGGGCTGAAGGGCCTGTACTGTGCTGTAGTGTTCTATGGATGCAGCTTTCCTCCAACAACGCTCCATGTAGAAATGCTCAATGGTCGGGAGAGCTTTACATGTGATCAACTGGGCTGTTTCCACTACCCTTTGTAAGATTTTCCTTTCAAGGACCTTAGTGTGTCCATACTAATCTGTGATGCAGTCAGTAAATATACTCTCCAGCACACAACTTTAGAAGTTTGTCGAAGTTTTAGACGTCATGAAGGAGCTTCACACACTCTCGAGGAAGTAGAAGCGCTCCCATGCTTTCTTCATAATTGTACTTTCATCTGGGGCCCAGGACAGGTTCTCTGAAATGGTAACACTGAGGAATTTAAGTTTCTGACCCTCTCCACCTCTGGTGCCTCGATGAGAACTGGCTCATGTACCTCTGGTTTCCTCCTCTTGAGGTCAAGTTTCAGCTCCTTGGTCTTGCTGACATTGAGTAAGAGGTTGTTGTTGTGGCACCACTCAGCCAGCTTTTCAAGCTCTCTCTGAATCATAAGTGTAAAGTGCGTGTAGCAGGCAGCTAAGCACACAGCCTTGTGGTCCACCTGTGCTGATGGAGATCATGGAGGAGATACTGTTGCCAACCCAAACTGACTGGGGTTTCCAATTGAAGAAATAGAGGATTCAATTGTACCAGGAGGTATTGAGACCAAGGTCTTGCAGCTTTTTGATTAGTCTTGAGGGGATAATATTATTGAATGTTGAGCTGTAGTAAACATCTTGATGTATGCATCTTTGCTGTCCAGATGTTCCAGCACTGAGCGAAAAGCCATTGAAATGGCATCTGCTGTAGCCCTGCACATTGGAGCAGATCTAAGTCATTTCTCAGACAGGAGTTTTTATGCTTCATCATTAATCTCTCAAAATACTCATCACTGTGGATATAAGTGCTACTTGAGGCAGGTTACCACATTTTTTATAGGCACCGGTATAATTGAAGCCTGTTTAAAGTAGTTGGGTACCACAGACTGCTGAAGCGAGAGGTTAAAGATCTCAGTGAACACTCCAAACAGTTGATCAGCACAGATCCTCAGTACTCCATCAAGTACCCCATCTGAGATGGATGTTTTCTGTAGGCTCACCCTCGTGAAGAATGTTCTCACATCAGCCTCAGAGAAAGACACAAGATCATCTGGAGCTGTGGGAGTTTGTGATAGTTCCTCCATGCCTCGATGGTCAAAATGAGCATAGAGGGCATTGAGCTCACCTGGAAACTAAGTCCTGCTCTCACCGATGTTGTTTGATTTCATTTAAGCCCTGCATTGAGCACTGACTTCATTGATTTAGGTTCAGTTGAGAACTGCCACTTTGCTCGTGAGATGGCTTTCCAGAGATCGTACCTGGACCTTTTGTAACTTCCTTGCTCATCAGACTTGAAAGCCTCTAATCTGGTCCTCAGAAGATTATGGATCTCATGGCTCAATCAGGGCTTCTGGTTGGGGAAGACTCTGAATGATTTTGTGGGGACACACTTTATTTTTATAAAGTCCATGACAACCCTGGTATATTCATTCCGATCCACAGACGAGTCCTTGAACACAGCCTGGTCCACAAATCCTGTAGCTACTTCTCTTCCTCCCAGGACAACCTCTGTTTTCCTAATCTCTGGAGCTTTGCTCTTTAGCGTCTGCCTGTATATATCTTGTAGTACAAGCTTCAAGCAAAGTCTAAAAGAACAATGAGTTAGCAAGAGATGAGGTGATTCTATGATCATTGTAATCAATATGATTCATTTAGGATTAAATGCTTATAATAAGTGATTCCTTTCTTTAATTAAGCCTGTAATCCCTTAGCTGTACCCTCGCTACTGAGTGCCACGCCCCACCCTCTAGAAACTCCTTCTATCCTGGTGGGGGGGTGGGAGGTGATACCGCACACTTTGGGAATCACTAATTTAGAGGGAAGCAAATAAAATGTCCAAGTCTACAAATGCCAATGAATGATTTATTTAAAAGTCTAAAAATAAAATCTTAGAAAGAATTTTAAGGGAAAAAAATCCAAATCCAAGACACAATAGCTTTGAATGCAATTTTGCAACAATCTGGTGTTGAGTATTATGTAAAAATCAAGAGTTCACCCAGCTAGTGGAATATAGTTACTATAACTGTGAGTTATAACATATTGGAATGAAGCAAAACAAGTTATGGGGAAATTGGTGAGTCATGCAGCAAGAGAAAGTTGATGTTTCTGGTCAGGAGCCCGCATCAGGCAAACCCCACTCCCGTTTCTCTCTCCTCGTGTACTTCAGCTTATGACAATAAACTTTACTTCAATCTTCGACCTTCTTGTTACATTCAACTCAGGCCCCATCACCGCTCTTCTACCCACCTATCACCCACATACTCCTTCTACAAGCCCTGCCCTGGTCCAACCAGGTTGACACCAAAACCAAGAAAGTTTCCAGTGTCTCTTCCTTGGGAGAATCAAGACATTTGGCATGTTCCCTTCAATACTCACCAATTTTAAATGGATGCACCATAGCAATTATCCTGTCCAGATGCATCACTGCTTGGTATGGCAACTGTGCTGCTCATGGCCACAAGAAACTGCAGAGTTGTGGACACAGCTCATCACCTCACAATAACGAGCCTTCACTTCATGGACTCTGCTTACAGTTCTTGCTACCTCAGTAAAGCAAGCCAGCATAATAATTTTCTCTTCTTCCTCCTCCCTTTGGGCAATAGATACTAAAGTCTTGAAGGCTCATAAACCACCAAGCCTATGGACAGCTACCATCCTATTGCTACAAGATTATTGAACAGCTCCACAGTATGATTAGATGGAGTCTTGACTTCACAATCCACTTTGTTATGACCTTACATCTTGTTGTCTATTTCACATTCTCTGTTAGTGTAATAATCATAATTCTGCACTCTTAACATTTTACCATGTAGTATCTCAATACACCATTGTAATGAATTGATCAATATGAACTGAATGCAAGACAATACATGTGACAATAATAAAACAACCTACCACTGGCTCCCATCCCTCACTATTCCCATCTGCCCTCTCCACTTCCCTTACTTAATTCTATGCTCCATTTTCCTTTCCTATTAATCTTCATCCTGTTCTTGCTTTCACCTATCACCTCCCAGCTTCTGTCACTATTTCCCTCTCCCCTCTATCTGCCTATCACTTCTCTTCACCTGGATCAATCTATTGTTTACAAGCTCTTGCTCTGCCCTTCTCTTCATCTTTCTATACTGGCTACCTCTCCTAGCTTTCAGTCTAAATGAAGGATCTCAACCACATGTCAACTATCCATTTCACTCCAGATGCTGCACGACCAGATAAGTTCCTCCAGCAGTTTTTTTTTTGGCTGATTCCAGCATCTGCAGAATTGTGGGTCCACTTTTAATGGCTATGCTGCCTGAGAGAGGACTTTGAAGGTTAATTAGTTAGGCCAACTTGTCTGTCAGAGATGTAAAGGAGATCAATTGAAACAGGAAAGGAGAAAGGAAAATAATGTGATGAGAAACAGAACATGACAAACCAAAAATTGAACATAATCAGCAGGTTAGGCAACATCCATTGAGAACAAAGCAAAGAAACGTAATAACTACCAAAGCTAGAAAACTGGAACAAATACAGAAAGTAGCCCTATCCCATCATTTACAGAGCTCTATGTTACACCATGGCAGAAGTGCACTGAAAATGGAAAAGCTTTGTGAATTTCAAATTTCTAAGTATCTTGCATGTGCAATATGGTTCAATAACCTAAAACTATAAAGTGTATAAAAGTTCAATGCTTTAGTGTGATCCCATTGCTTATGCTAATTTACAAGCAATATACTCAGTATCACAGTTTAGTAAAATTGGCAGAAAAGCTGGAGCTTAACTGGCAAAAATGAATAATGGAGTAGGAACACTTTCAAACCAACTTCAAGGATACATCAGGACTGGGTAAAAAAAAAATCACCAGGCTTCTCCAAATATTTCCAGAAATACATGATACCAAATTTCAGAACACAATTTGTACTTTGTCATTTAAGCTTAAACTTTTGGCTCATCATCTCTACTCAGTAGCCCCAATCTTCTGCCTGCACTGTACCACAATTACTTTTGACTGAAGGACAGAGTAAGTTGCAATCAACATGCCCTTGAGTTCTAATTTTTACAAAAAATCTTCAACTATATTATCACAAGGGTTGCAACAAACTACATTGGAAAATACACCTAATACAAATTACATTTTCTTGACAGAATACGAGAACATCCAGCCAGGCAAAGTAGCATTTTCAAATAAACATGAGCCACATTGTGATTATGGACTTCAATTCTAGTGTGTGTATCATAAAATCTATAAGTTCTTTATTCTGAATAGCGAGTGGTTTTGTTAATCATAGCAACCATTTTAGACATACATGATGAAGTTAATGTCTTCAAATATATAGTGCCCACTGTGAAAATGAGAAGGTTTCTAAGTTAACAAATTTAAAATTCTCTTCAACAGAAACTCACTGTAACAGAGACTATTTCATATCCAAAATGCTAAACATACTTCTCTATTTTGAAGAATATTGCACATCCATCTACATGCTTCCTTTCCTGTTCAGACATTAATTTGGCACGAGATTTTGGACAGAAGAACCCATCATAGCCTCGTTGCTTCAACTCAGGCAGAAAGAGGTTGAAGTATTGCTCCGTTTCTACTTCCTATTAAAGAAAAAAAATCTTCTTAAAACTTGAAAACCTATCAAGACCAAAAAAGCTAAATGGCAAACAATTTGAACACATTATTTATCGTATATAACCTATTGAGAGACATTTAATTGACAGTGTTACAGTGCCAGAAATCAGGTGAGAATCCCAGCCCTCCCTGTTGCTGCTGCATGCTGCCACGTCAGGAACATAGTGTAAGCTCCTGCCCGCTCTGCCTCTGCAACCTGCTATGCCAAGAACCTGAAACAAATCCTTGTCCTCTGCTTGCTCTGTCACACCAATAAATTGCCCATTGCTCACTGTATAGGAACTTTCTATGAAAGCAGATGTTAAACTAGCAAAGGTAAGAAATTTGACTGCTCAAAACTGAGATGTTGGGCTTTGATACTGCACAACAACCACCATAATGAACAAAATTCATAGCTGAGGATTGTCTGCAGCTATCATATATGCTGACTGACTGGATTCTGCAGCTTTTTCTCTGATTGTATGATTGCACCACAGCTTTTCCCAGCTTAAAGACTTGGTTATGGAGAGTGAGGGAGAAAGAGAGGAGAGGAGAGGGAAAGTACAGAGGAAGGAAGAGAAATTACATCTTCTAGGACATGATGAAGAACGTAAGATTCAAGCAGTCTATCAACACATCGCAGAGGTGCTGTCAAGAGTGGAAAGAAAATGCAGGAGGTTCATGGCACAGCAGTTCATGGATTCCTTTTATTTTTGAAAGGGGATACTTACCTGGAAGTGCTTGCAATGGATGGCTAAGAGTATCAAAATGAACTGGCACTTTGTGGGGTAGTGCCAAGCAGAATACCCTTGAATTTATTAAGTTCAAAAGATCCCTTAAAACTTCTACCAGCTTTTTTTTCTGTAATACATGGATGGAAATTACAATGGACATTTACAAAATGGAGAAGATAACAGCACCTGTTAATCGTAAGCTGGAACAATTTGATTCATACTGGGAAAAATGGTTTAACTACATAATGCCTCATAGGCCTGATTTTATTCTCACAAATCAATGAACCTGTTGTAAAAAAAAATCACTCCCTACTTGTACATAGTTCTTTCCTTTTGCTTGTTTTTTTCCACTCTTTTCTATAAGTGTATACCTCAGATAAATACTTTATGTAGATTTGTGATATATATGATTATATGATATATATGTACAATGTCTGAAATACATCTTATGGAAATGTTTGTTTGATGATGAACTTCAACTTCTACCAGCTTCAAAGATTTGTCCAGGTAACGTATGCAAAAAAAACTTAGAAAATAAAAGTAGACTATTTAAAATTTAGCCTGATTTGCCAATCAACACGATCACTGTTAATCATCTATTTCAGTATGCTGATCCTGCCTTCTCCCTATATCCCTTGAGTCCCTAATATCTGTTCATTCTCTCCTTCTAAAAGTATACCATTTCATTCAGGTGTGTTCTCATTTTTCCCACCTAAACAAATCACATCACTGCATCTGCCATATTGCTAAGAACTTCACCAATCAGCCCACATTCTCTAGCAGCTGGTTACTAATCACCTCACTTTCTTCATCTCCATGTTTTGTGTCTTCAATGTATTGAAAACCATGTCATTGAAACATATCAAAAAATGAAATGGTTCCAGAAATCACACTTGAAGGACGCCAACACATACTTCCTTCATGTCTGATTAGTTCAGTGCCATCCTCTGCAAATGTCCCCCGGCCCACTGTGTATTTACATTAGCAGTGTTCTTTTAGCTGCCATTAGATTTCATTCTGACACCATCTGAAATATACCATATTACAAAACATCCTTTGGAAGTTCACATACACATTAACCACCATAGGTCACTTTAGAAACTGGAAGTCAATCAAACATAACATACCTTCAATAAATCTACAATGGGTTATTATTAAACTATTTTTCATGTAATCATTAACTTTGTCCTGGAGTTTCAGCTTCTCACAAGTACAACTAACTAGCTTTGCTTATTAATAATTGACTACATTTGTAGTTCTCTAATCATGTGGCCACATTTCCATTGAAACACCTTCAAACTAGTTTGCTAGCTTCCTAACCTAAGCACTATCAATTTTTTTAAATTACTTCACTAAATATAATACTATCAAATATTACCTCCTCTTCTACAATGGAACGATTATAAACTTCTTAATTAATGGCAGGGGTGCAAAGTACACCATTGTCTTAACAATATGACATCTTTTGGATGGTCCATTGCGCACCCTTCAATTTATCAAGTTTATCCTTAAAGAAAAATATCTGACTTCAAATGCATAATATTTTGCAACAGATACCAAAAGGAGTAACTGGGGAAAAAGCCATATTCCCCTCTTCTCTGATCTGTTAAAATCTGTGAACACGAGCAGTACCTATAAATGGTTTCTTAAAGTGACAATATTGTACCTGATTTACCAAAGAGTGAACAAATACTCCTCCATTCTCAAAGTTGGTTATTAAAATAGGCTTTGTTGCCAAGAAAAGATGACAGTAGGAATAATCTCTTAAAGACCTAATGATAAAAAATGAGCAGTTGTCAAGGTACATCTACAGTTGCAAGAAAAAGTTTGTGGACTTCTGGCAATTACCTGGTTTTCAGCATAAATTACTCATAAAATGTGGTCCAATCTTCATCTAAGTAACAATAATAAACAAATACATCCACCTAAACTAATAACACACAAACAATTATAGTTTTCATGACAAAATTGGTCACATTGTTTAATCATCTACAGTCCAAGCTAGAAAGAGTATGTGAACCCTTGTATTTCATCACTGGTAGAATCTCCTTTAGCAGTAATAACCTCCACCAAACATTTCCTGTAGCTGCTAATCAGACTGTGCAACAACAAATGAGGAACTTCAGACCTTTCCTATTACAAACCTGCTTTAGATCATCAATATTTTCGAGATTCCTTGCATGAACAGTCCTCTTCAGGTCATGCCACAGCATCTCACTTGCGTTAAGGTCTGGACTCTGATTTGGCCATTCCATTTTAAACCATTCTGTTGTTGATTTACTCATCTTTTAGATCATTGTATTGCTGCATCATCCAACTTCTACTTAGCCTCAGGTGATGGACTGCTACCCTGACATTCTCCTGTAAAATGTCTTGATGCAATTTGGAATCCATTGTTTCATCAACGGTTGCAAGCTGCCAGGCCCTGAAACAGCAAGGCAGCCCCAAACTATAATGCTCTTTCCACCACACTTCACACTTGGGAGGAAGTTATGGTGTTGGTGTCCAGTGCCTTTCTCCCTGCAAACATAGCAGTGTGCATTTCGGACAAAAAGTTCAATTTTTGTCTCATCTGTCCACAGAGCATCGTCCTAGAAGCACTGTGGAACATCCAGGTGGTCCTCTGCAAACTTGAGATGTGCAGCAATGTTTTTTTTTTGGAGAGCAGTGGTTTCCTTCATGATGTCCTTCTACGAACACCATTCTTGTCCAGTGTTTTTCTTTTAGTGGACACATGAACAGAGACTTTAGCAAGTTCTAGAAATTTCTACAGGTCTTTTGGGTTAGCCTTGATTTCTTTTTCTCCTCCTTCAGCATCGCATGTTGTGCTCTTGGTGTGATATCTGCAAGACACCCATTCCTAGCGAGTGTAGCAACAGTACTGAATGTCCTCCATTTATAGACAATTTCTCTTACTGTGTACTGATGAACACCTAAGTCTTTAGAAATGCTTTTGTAAGCTTTTCCAACTTCATGTATCTCGACAATTCTTCTTCTAAGATCCTCTGAAAGCTGTTTTAATCAAGGCATGGTGCACATAAGCAAATCTTGAGAAGAGCAGGCTCTGTTAATAACCTGACTTTGTGTGACTTTTTTTTTATAAAATTGGGCAGAGCACCTCTACAACCCACACCTCCAATCTCAACTCATTGATTGGAACACATGACTCCAAATAGTTTTTATAGAAGGCATTACCCCAGAGGTTCACATACCTTTTTGAACCTAGACTATAATTGTTTAAATGGCATACTCAATATTGAAAAGAAGAAATACGATTGTTTGTGTGTTATTTGTTTAGGGAGATTGTGTTTGTCTATTATTGTGATTTAGATGAAGATCAGACCACATTCTATAAGTAATTAATGCAGAAAACCAGATAAATGCAAAGGGTTCACAAACTTTTTCTTGCAACTGTGTATATTTTTCAAATAGAGAGAATTTCCATTTCAGTTCTATACCATATCCCATTGTGGTATTATAGCATCAATTTACTGTTTTCCATTCAGAACTTTGTAACTATACAAAAGACAAATATCAAACAAATCAATGTTACATAGACAGATTTTGTAGAAGAATCCAATTATTATTAATTAAAGGGAGAGGTAATTGAAAAAGCACGCAGTAACACTATACTAAAGTCATGTCTGGAAACACTAAAAAGGATAGGTTGTCACTGCAGCTTCATGGCTTAGCACTCAATGTAGTTAACCTGGGATAAAGTAGAAGACACAGAAAGCATTAAGTATACAACACTTAAATTGATTGGATGCTAAGAATTGACTGCCTGCCATTTTCGTGAGGTTCCCAATCGTTCCTGGAACACATCTGAAGCATTCCAATCAGGTTCCCACTCTGGACAGCCCTTCAGATATGATCAGAACTGAGATAAGCACTTGTGTACTAGATAAGCCAAAATGTCCTCGGACTAAAAACTGACAAGACTTAAACCATTTCTTCAGGCCATCAAAATTAATACTTTCCATTCAACTGTTTCTCCATGACACTAAAGCAGATTGTTCATAACCTTAGTTCCTTTTATCAACCAAGATGAACTTCAGACCTACAAATCTGCACTGTCTCTCAGTTAACTAACATGTTAGATTTGAAATTATGTTCATGCATAGCCTTCTCTTACCATATTTTTAATCAAATCTAGCCTTAAAACCCTCCATCTGCACTCGTTCTCTTTTGACCCCTTCAGCCTCAACTCCGCAAATGTGATTTTCTGTTAGGGGCCTCACCTGCCTCTAAACAACTTTTTTTTTCAGATTACTATAACCTACCAACTTCATCAGTCATAGCCATAATACTGTCTTACTCGGCATCAAATTTTGTTTAATAATAACCCTATGTAGACCCTTGAGGTATTTAGCTAAATAAATGCAGATGTGATGATTTTATTTTTCTTGGAAACATTATCAAAAGACAACATTAAAAAGGGAGTTGGAATTATGGAAAAACAAGTGCACACTGTTCACTTCTTCATCCTGGGTTGCAAAGGGAGACAAATCTTGAACATCATCATCCTTCCTACACAACAGTTGCAAGTTACAATTTAAACTCAGCCATCCTACCTAGGATTTGAATATTGAACACTGTGGTATTTAGCCACTCCATCAAGAATATGAGTGGTATAGAGCTCCCTCATCAATTATTACAACTTTTCTCTTTTATTGTTGGCAGGGAGGAATAACATTTGTTTAATGCATATCTGGCTACCTGAAGGCTTAGGATGTCAGCATCACAGTTTACGATTTCTTCCATGATCCCTTTTTTCCTGTACTCCCAGTTCAAAGCCCAGGATGGGCAGTAGCCGTACAGCTGTCTTGTAGCATACTTGTCACATAGAACATTATAACACATGACAGTGAACAATGCTGTAAAGAAAATCCATAAATCATTAAAAGGTGTATACCATCATCAGTTCAACACTGGGATTTCACTGGATATGATGGAACAATTAATAAAGCATGCAATAAAATTAATATACATGCAGAGTTAAAGACAAAACTACATGGACATTACGGATTGTTATCACTTTGACCCAAAAATGCACAAGGATGATTTATTAGAAATTACTAAGTTCACAAAAATACAAACATATTAACTTAATAAAAGAACATTAGTGTGACTTCAGATTAAATGCAAAATAAATATTTTTATTGAACTCTTCAATTCATAACAATACCATTAACATAAATCACTATTAGATCAGATACATGTTCCATAAGTGGAGTTCCCTTAATTTTGTATTTGTGTCCTTTATCAATAATCTAAGAAAAAAAACCTGCTTCTGACATTGCTATATTCCATAAAAGATACCCATACTTTGTTTTTTCAATATGTTCATCAAGAAAACTAGTTTTATCAGACTTTAAGAAACAAAACTGTCTATTCCTGTTAACAGTACACCTGTTGCTGAAAAAATTACACTGATTAGCCACAGTACACACTTTCATGCATTGCAGAGAGCTTGGATGAATGGAAGGTTGGTGGCAGGAAAGAGGAGGTAGAGAGGACCAGGTCTAGGGAAGCTGTGGGGACTGAACAATTAAAGAGAATCTACCAAGATTCGATTCCTAACATGAACTGCTGCTGATGATCTGACAATCTGATCTGCTATCTTGGTCAATGCACTGCAAGAAATTATGTTGTCATGTGCACAGGGCAACATAATTCATCAGGGAATTCAATACCCAGCCACTTTTCCAAAGTAGTTCAAATCAACCCATAAAAGTTCATATTCACATTCTTTAATGGACTAAAGCTGATTTCTAACACACAGTGCCAAGTAAACGTAACATAATCAGTTAAGTAGATTTGTGTTCATGAAACTTAGTACTGTGAGAAAAAAAGTTAGAGAAATAGTTAATCAACCAAAACAATTAATTTATGGTTCTTTAAATTTATTTGGTTCTTCTAGGTATTTCTTTAAGAAGGAGAGCCAAAAGAAAACTAATGAACACAACACAATTGAATGGGAACAGCATGACAACATTTCTGCAGTAGATGGAAGTACGAGTCTGACATTATGGTTCACCAGATGTCTTTATAAAATACACCAGAATCACAGAAGAATTTTGCCAAATAGTTATCCAATGAGTTATTCATTAGACAGCATTCAAATGACAGTCTTCATTTCTCAATCTTGTCTAGTGTTGTTCATCTTGTACTTTACACAAACTGCTATTTGCAACCCTGTATTGGAAGTCTCCTACCAATATGGAAAAAAAACAATAAATAATGCATTTCAAACTCACTTTTAGTGCAGGATGAACACTGCACCAGACTTCGATTTTAACTCAAACAATTATTGGGTATCAATGAATTCAGATGCTGGAATTTTCACCTTCAAATATAACCATGAAATCAAGACTCAATCCAGTGAATAAATCACAGAATTATAAGAGTGTGTGAGGTAGCAATAACTCAGCCCGTGGCAGCCAAAAGTGTTGCAATTAAGATGGGAAATGGAAGTAACCCAAGTTAGTTGAAGTGAAGGCCTTCAAATACTTTTTCAGGTATCTTATAAATATGAGGATTTCTTTTTCTTTCCTCACAACTCTTTCAGACATTGAGTTCTACATCCCAACTGGAATCATAGAATTGAACAGAGGGTACATTCTGCCCTTCAACTTAGTGCCTGCTCCAAATAAAGGAATCCCATCAGTCCTAGTTTCCCATCTTATCTCGTGGGTCAGCCAATTATTTACCTGCGTCTATTCAAACCCCCCTTCAAAAAATGTGACTGATTCTATTGCCATCTTTCCTTTGCACAATGAGTGCCTAATCAGGGCTTACCTGTGTAACAAAGTTCTTCCAACTATTAAGAACAATCAGTATATCTCTATCAAATATTTGCTCAGCTGTTTTTGTTTGAGAAAGCAAACAACATCTCCACTTAATCCTCACTGGCTCTCTACTCAGTCTTTGACCACCTGGTCAATACCTATTGTTTACTGATTATAGCTCAGTGTTCAAGAGCATCATTCCCTCAGTACTGAAGAGACCACAATCAGTGTGGATTGGTAACAGCATCTCCACCTTGCTGACGATCAACACTGGTGCACCTCTAGGATGCATGCATAGCCCACTACTCTGCTCCCTCTATACATGATGGTGTGGCTAGGCACAGCTCAGATGCCATCTATAAGTTTGCAGATGACACTTCTGTTGTCGGCAGAATCTCAGATAGCAACAAAAAGGCACACAGGAGTGAGACACACTGCCTGGTTGAGTAGTGTTGCAACAACAATCTTGCACTTAACATCAGCAAAACTAGGAACTGATTGTGGACTTCAGTCAGAAGAACACACACCAGTCCTCAAGAAATCAGCAGTGGGAAGGGTGAGCAGCTTTAAATTCCTGGATTCAGCATCTCACAGCATCTATCCTGGACTTAATACACTGATGCATTCACAAAAGATAAATCAGCAGTTATACTTCATTAGGAATTTGAGGAGATTTGTATGTCATCAGACTAACAAATTTCTACAGCTATACCACGGAGAACATTCAGTCTGGTTACATCACCATCTGGTATGGAGGTGCCAATACACAGGATTGTAATAAGTTTCTGACAGTTGTAGTCTCTACCAATTCCATCACAGGCAAAAGCTTGCTCACCATCGAGGACACTGTTAGAACAATTTTTGGGTTTGGCGCATTTACATTTAGCAAATGACTTTGGCTACCAGTCTTCTTATCTGAATATGTATTGTAGATTTAATTTGGAGTGCAGCTCTGAACAATGGGTCCCTAAAAGCCGTGAATGTCAGACCAGACAATGCTGTGGTGTGCGTGTGAATACGGAGGTGTGAAGTTTCTGTGTCGTTTCAAAGAAAGCATTGTCCATACTTCAGAATTTTCCTTTTGACATACAATACCAAGCCCCACGTTAGGCCAGCAAGACCTTTTGACCAAAAGCATCTCTGCATGATGCCTACTGTACCTTGTTTTGTTGAATAAAGAAGCTGCTTTGTATCTAATAGTACTTTTCTCCGGTGACTTTATCACGCAACAACATTTGGTGTCAGGAGTGGGATACTCTTGTGACCCATTGTGTGGCCAGCATTCTTAGCAGTCCAAGCGGTTGAGTATTTTTTAAAAAATTAGCACTCAGTCTTCAATCTGTTCGGGTCGGTGGCATATGGGAACACCAGGTATCATGAACACGGAGAGCTGAACTGGTAGATATAAAAGGGGTGTGCGCATGCATATGTGCTTACGTAAGAGATGAAACTTTGCGTGTTAATTTGGTGAGGTGGAGTCACCAGTTGTGAAGAGTGGTTCCCAACGATTTGGGACAGAACGCCAGAGTGGGGTGTGTATACTCACTGGGGGAGCTACATTTCAGCATACGCATTTTGCAAGTGTGATGCAAAGGAATACAGCAGGCACTACGATGGCAGATTGCGGAGTACATACTCTGTGGTTTTGATGTAAGTGCTGTTTACCTGGTATCCATCATTTATATTTTGCATAGTGTGGTAATTGGTGTGGAGATATTTCAGGGTGAAGTTTTACCCAGATATATCTGTTAGGATGGCACCTGTTGAGGTCAAGCAACATCAGGCCAAGAACCCTGATGATCTGAGCCAGCCTGTGACTCTGGATTTTAATTGCTTGCTCACAAGAGAAATTAAACTAATTAACTTGTAGTGGCTACATATTTCCATGCACTCCTTTTTGGAAAAATAAAGTTACATTTGCCATTTTCTAATCTTCTGGCACCTTCTCTTTATCTCAGGAATCTAAGCTGTTTGTCATGATACAAGGATAACTCATTTCCATTCCTTTTCTGTGTGTTCTGAATTGGCTAATACAAGGCCTACATCAATAGGCAATGAGGACATTGTATTAGCGCCCCTCGCAAGAAGACATTAAGAACAAGGTTTGCAGCAATTGCTACCTCCAAAAATCTTTAGCTGTGTTAAGAACTGGAGTAGATTACTTGTTTCAAAAGTCTGGTGTCCACTTTGAACTGGCTTAGTTTAATTTGTCTCAATACTCAGGATGTTGATCTAGAAGGGAAATTAGGACAATGCTTCCAAGTGTTAATTCCCCTCAGTAACCTCAGATGCATCCCATCATAGAAACATAGAAAATAGTTGCAGGAGTAGGCCAGTCGGCCCTTCAAGCCTGCACCGCCATTCAGTATGATCATGGCTGATCAGCACAATCTCATTCTCACCGCATAACTCCACACCAGGCTTACTTCCCTCACAGGAAAATAGCCACTCACAGGAGTCCTTGCCCACGCCCAGGATTACGGCTGCACAGGTGGAAGGTTAACTGAGGAAGATCTGTACCAGCAAGGCGGCGGGACCGGATGGAGTTTCCCCACGATTACTGAGGGCCTGTGCGACTGAGCTGGGAGAACCACTACAGCGCATCTTCAACATGAGCCTGGAGCAGAGAAGTGTACCCAGACAGTGGAAAACATCCTGTATTGTCCCGGTACCGAAGAAACCACAACCAAAGGAGTTGAATGACTTCAGACCTGTTGCCTTGACGTCGCACGTGATGAAGACCATGGAGCGGCTGATAATACAGAATCTGAGGCCACAAACCAGACACGCCTGGGATCCTCTTCAGTTTGCGTATAAGGAGAAGGTGGGAGTGGAGGATGCTATCACGTATTTGCTGCACAAATCCCTCTCTCACCTAGATGGGGTCAGTGGTGCTGTGAGGATTACATTCCTGGACTTCTCTAGTGCCTTTAACACCATCCAGCCCAAGATCTTAAGGCACAAACTAACGAAGATGGGAGTAGACTCTCACATGGTGGATTGGATAGTGGACTACTTGACAGATAGACCTCAGTATGTGCGGTTGGGAGACTGTAGGTCTGACACGGTGGTCAACAGAACAGGAGCGCCGCAGGGGACAGTGCTCTCTCCGGTCCTGTTCACCCTGTACACATCAGACTTCCAATTTAACTCGGAGTCCTGCCATGTGCAGAAGTTCGCTGATGACACGGCCATAGTGGGGTGTGTCAGGAATGGACAGGAGGAGGAGTATAGGAAACTGATACAGGACTTTGTGATATGGTGCAACTCAAACTACCTGCGTCTCAATATCACCAAGACCAAGGAGATGGTGGTGGACTTTAGGAGATCTAGGCCTCATATGGAGCCAGTGATCATTAATGGAGAATGTGTGGAGCAGGTTAAGACCTACAAGTATCTGGGAGTACAGTTAGACGAGAAGCTAGACTGGACTGCCAACACAGATGCCTTGTGCAGGAAGGCACAGAGTCGACTGTACTTCCTTAGAAGGTTGGCGTCATTCAATGTCTGTAGTGAGATGCTGAAGATGTTCTATAGGTCAGTTGTGGAGAGCGCCCTCTTCTTTGTGGTGGCGTGTTGGGGAGGAAGCATTAAGAAGAGGGATGCCTCACGTCTTAATAAGCTGGTAAGGAAGGCGGGCTCTGTCGTGGGCAAAGTACTGGAGAGTTTAACATCGGTAGCTGAGCGAAGGGCGCTGAGTAGGCTACGGTCAATTATGGAAAACTCTGAACATCCTCTACATAGCACCATCCAGAGACAGAGAAGCAGTTTCAGCGACAGGTTACTATCGATGCAATGCTCCTCAGACAGGATGAAGAGGTCAATACTCCCCAATGCCATTAGGCTTTACAATTCAACCGCCAGGACTTAAGAACTTTTTAAAAGCTATTATTAATGCTTTTTGAGATAGTGATTTAGATGCATATCATATTTTTTACTGAGTTAAGTATTGTATGTAATTAGTTTTGCTACAACAAGTGTATGGGACATTGGAAAAAAAGTTGTATTTCCCCATGGGGATGAATAAAGTATCTATCTATCTATCCAACTCAGAACCCTGTACCTGCTTTCTGTACCCCCTGATCCCTTTAGCCTGGTATCCTGTATCCCCTGATCCCTTTAGCCACAAGGGCCATATCTAACTTCCTCTTAAATATAGCCAATGAACCGGCCTCAACTGTTTCCTGTGGCAGAGAATTCCACAGATGAGGGTAAGCATGGTCAGCCCTTCCAGTATATCTGAATTAATGTTCACACCATCCTTTATTTCCACTGACTGCCCCCCAATTGACCACATAGAACCATAGAGCCATAGAACATTACAGCACAGAAACAGGCCTTTTGGCCCTTCTTGGCTGTGCTGAACTATTTTTCTGCCTAGTCCCACCTGGCCCATATCCCTCCATACACCTCTCATCCATGTACCTGTCCAAGTTTTTCTTAAATGTCAAAAGTGAGCCCACATTTACCACTTCATCTGGCAGCTCATTCCACACTCCCACCACTCTCTGTGTGAAGAAGCCCCCCCCCCCCCCCCAATGTTACATCAGTAACTTTTTTTTTTCAGGCAATCAACTTTAACCAAATGGTTTACCCATGCTGCCCAACAGGTGTAAGTTCTCCAGTCTGCAGAATGGTATTTATTTAAAGAAGTAGAGACATAAAGGTTTCTTCAACATTGTGTAGTCTGCTCTGGGGTCAGGCTCTCCACTTTGAAAGCCACCAAAGCAATAAAACCCAAATCCCTGCACACTTCCTGAGCAGCAAATAACCTGTAAGTAGTGAGTGAGCACTTTACACTATACCAGAGTAGGAGAGGGGGTGACAGTTGTGTTGTTTTGTTTATATACTGTATATCCATTGAAGGAATGTGGGTTTCACAGGCTGAGCCTGCATTTAGTTGCCCACTCATGCCTTTTACTCGGGTAAATACATCTAGCAAAACCTACCATTTTTGACCTTCAACAATATTCTTATCATTTAGGAGTAACTGAAATCTCCATTTTCCACTCTCCTCAGATATCAGCACTCCGCAGTAAATATAGGTAATCTGCTCCTCCATTTCCTCTTTACTGCGTGTTGGCCTATAACATATAGTGTTAACCACTTTGCTTCTAAAATCTAACAACTGCTGCAATTGGCTTCTACAAGATGCCTTTCCTCATATTCCAGGCTCTATCTAACTGATAAAAGGTATTCCATGCTTTCTTTAACCACCCTATATATCTATATTCTGACAAAGCAATTTGTTAAAAGGCATTTCAAGAGTGGTCCAACTCCTTATCCCACGTATCGCAGTTTAGTCATGTATTCCTTTGTTCGGACAACCCTCCACAAACTATCTCACACTTGTGCAGACTGAATTCCACTTGCTACTTCTGTGCTCAATTAACCAGGCCATAGACATCTTACTGAAACTTCCTTTTTATTGTCAAATACACTGTCATTTTCAGCAACATTGGCAAACTGGTTCTGAAAACAAGTATGAGTCAACAGACCATTACATCAATGAGGAAGTACTGCACTGTAAGAGATGTCATCATTCACATAACATATTAAACCATAGCCTACCTGCTCTTAAATGCACATTGAGGCACTATTTCAATGAAGGAAACTATTCCCCATGTTTTGCTTCACTTAACCATAATCAACGAATAATAATTGGTCACCATCACTTGTTGTTTGTGGGAGCTTGCTTTCAATATATGGACTGCTTTATTTCCTAGGTTACAATAGTGATTCAAAATTATACCATACAGTGCAAAAGTCTTATGTATTTATGTATTGCACTGTACTGTCACACAAAAAAAAATTCATGACTTATGTGAGTGATGATAAACAGGATTCCGAAATGGATCTCTGTTGTGAACTGAGAGTGGGAAGGGGGCAGGGAGAGGGGAATCATGGTTGGGAAAAGGGGAAGAGAGCGGGGTGGGAGCAGGAAGCACCAGAGAGACATTCTGTAATGATTAGTAAACCAATTGTTTGGAATCAAATGACCTTGCCTGGTGTCTCAGGGCCGCACCGCCCCCACCCCTGTAACTCCGTCTCTGTCACCTTTTCCACACCCCTCCCGCAGTGCCCCACTCTCACCATTCCCAACTTCCTTTGCTTCCGCCAGATTTACAAACTTGCTCTCTACTCCACATTGACAAATACAGTACTGTGCAAAAGTCTTAGGCAACTTAGCTACATATATGTGCCTCAGACTTTTACACAGTATGGTATAACTGACCACGTAGTGCTTCAGTCTAGCCAGGGATTGTGGAAAAACATCATATAAATGCAAATTTCTTTTTCAGCTGTTAACTGCTGACACAAAATACTTCTATTAAATTAAACAAATTCTTCAAAAAAATTATGATTAATAATCAATTAAATAAATTAATTAAAATGCATGATAACCCTTTCATATTACTCAAGCAGCCAGGAATCTGGGACAATCCACTACATCATCAATTCAATTCTAAAACAATGCAAGCTTACACTATATTACCTGTTGGCAACCCTTGGTCTCTCTCCTTCAACGTGACCCAAGGTCGCTGAGGAAGCTGCTCTGGATGAACTTGGGAGAGAAAGTAAAAGCTCTCTTTAAAAGACAATTTTTTCACTTCTATTTAATCCATGCTATGACAACACCAGGATTGAAACAAGAGAATACACAATCAGGAAGAGCATTTTTCCAAAACATTCACTGGAAGTTTCAAAAAACAAAACCTGTTTATGCTGTTTATTTTTCTGATTCATTTAAGAGGTGTATGTTGGCTTGGTGAGAAAGGGAAAATGGAAGGTCAAAACTGGGAGTGAAAACCATCATGTCTCAAGACTTAACATTATTTTCACAACAAATTTTAAACTGGAAGTCTCACAATGGGATCATGCAGAAGAAAGTGCAGAGAAGATTCACCAGGATGTTGCCCAATACTAAAACAAGACAGTGTTTTAGTAATGGGGAAAGACTTGAGAGGTTAGGTCTGTCTTCCCTGGATTGGATGAGGTTAAGAGAGGACAAGACTGATGGGCAGTATATAAAATAATGAAGGGATATAGAGCAGGTAAACTACAAAAATCTTTCTCCTTTATCAAAGGTAAATAAAACTAGAGGACGTAAGATAGAAAGAGACTTGAGGGGAATTTTTTTTCCGCCCAGTGAGTGGCATGAATCAGAAGTAGGAGAAAGTGTGGGAGGCAAAGTTGTTGACAGCAATTAAGAAATGTCCAGATGAACATTTGAATTGCCCTCACATTGAAAGCAATGGGCCAAGTGTTAGAAGATAGGCTTAACATGTATGGATGTGCACTGGTCAGCGAAAACATGGTCAGCTGAATAACCTGTCTGCATGCTGGATGATTCTATGACTATGACTTTAAAAATCCAGAGATGTAATAATTTTTAAAATGAATGCAGTAACAAAATATTGCTAAGACATTAATGGAAGGATCTCATTGATATACCTGCTAAATTGTCAAGCATATAGTTCAGTAGCTTTCTTGTTCCATCTGGTTCTTGATAGAGGTTCAAGATATCCTGTGACAACGGATTGCCTGTCACCAGAAAATATTAAAATCCCATTAAATTCCGTATGTTGATAAAAAGGCTGAAAAAAAAAGTGACATCTATTATTGTTAGTTCCCTTATAAATTACTTCTCAATCACAACTCAGCAGGCAAGGTGAATAAGGAGTCAAAAATCAAAAAAGACTGATCACGGCTGGTAAAAACCTGAGAAGCTAGGGCAAAATTGACAAAAAGCACCGACTTATAATCTTAACAGAAGAATTAGTGAACACAATGTTGAAAATAATAATGATATAAAAATAACAAAATTAAATGATTTATTGAAAGAATTCCACGTTTCACTAATCACCAAGAAATTGATTTCTGATACATGGATTCAGATTTCATTTTAATTTGATTAATAATGTGAAATGTAAGGATTGCAGGAGTTAGACAAACATTAGCTTGTATCCTTCTATAACTTAAAGTATACAGTACAAAAAGTACATAAAATACTTCTGCATATTTCAAACAACACAATTACTTTGCTTCATAATTAGTGCAGTGACTCTTTGATGATGTGTTAATACTAAAAGAGGGATTAGAAGATTTCACACAGATACTGGAAAAACACCCTTAGATAAGTTATGTTGGAGAAACAAACTTTGAAAATCATGTTAAACAGTAAATAATAGAAACAAGGCAAGAAATGTTTTGAACTGTACTCTTATAAACTACAAAACCACAAGACAGTAGTGAACTTAGCAGCTGTGTTCTTCAAACACATGGTTTTGACAGAGATCACACAGCAAATGCACTTTTAAGGAACTACACCAAAAAAAAATTCTGAAACAGACTGCATTTTACAGAGCACAATCAGAATTAATATCACCAGCATATGCCGTGAAATTTCTCAACTTTACGGCAGCAGTACAATGAAATACATGATAAATAAATATAGAGAAAAAAATCTTTCATATAATTCTGTGACCAGAACTGTACACAATACTCCAAATTTGGCCTCACCAATGCCTTGTACAATTTTGACATTACATCCCAACTCCTATATTCAATGCTCTGATTTATAAAGGCCAGCATACCAAAAGCTTTCTTCACCACCCTATCCACATGAGATTCCACCTTCAGGGAACTATGCACCATTATTCCTAGATCACTCTGTTCTACTGCATTCTTCAATGCCCTACCATTTACCATATATGTCCTATTTTGATTATTCCTACCAAAATGTAGCACCTCACACTTATCAGCATTAAACCCCATCTGCCATCTTTCAGCCCACTCTTCCAAATGGCCTAAATCTCTCTGCAAGCTTTAAAAACCTACTTCATTATCCACAACGCCACTTATCTTAGTATCATCTGCATACTTACTAATCCAATTTGCCACCCCATCATCCAGATCGTTATTGTATATGACAAACAACATTGGACCCAGTACAGATCCCTGAGGCACACTAGTCACCGGCCTCCAACCTGACAAACAGTTATCCACCACTACTCTCTCCTATCCAGCCACATTTTACTATTTCAATATTAATACCTAATGATTGAACCTTCCTAACTAACCTTCCATGCGGAACCTTGTCAAAGGCCTTACTGAAGTCCATATAGACAATATCCACTGCTTTACCCTCATCAACTTTCCTAGTAACCTCTTCAAAAAATTCAATAAGATTTGTCAAATGTGACCTTCCACGCACAAATCCATGTTGACTGTTCCTAATCAGACCCTGTCTATCCAGATAATTATATATACCATCTCTAAGAATACTTTCCATTAATTTACCCACCACTGACGTCAAACTTACAAGCCGATAATTGCTAGGTTTACTCTTAGAACCTTTTTTAAACAATGGAACCACATGAGCAATATGCCAATCCTCTGGCACCATCCCCATTTCTAATGACATTTGAAATATTTCTGTCAGAGCCCCTGATATTTCTATACTAACTTCCCTCAAGGTCCTTGGGAATATCATGTCAGGACCTGAAGACTTATATATTCTTTAAAAGCGCCAGTACTTCCTCTTCTTTAATCATCATAGTTTCCATAACTACCCTACTTGTTTCCCTTGCCTTATACAATTCAATATCCTTCTCCTTAGTGAATACTGAAGAAAAGAAATTGTTCAAAATCGCCCCCATCTCTTTTGGCTCCACACATAGCTGTCCACTCTGATTCTCTAAGGGACCAATTTTATCGCTCACTATCCTTTTGCTATTAATATAACTGTAGAAACCCTTCGGATTCATTTTCACCTTACTTGCCAAAGCAACCTCATATCTTCTTTTAGCTTTTCTAATTTCTTTCTTAAGATTCTTTGTACATTCTTTATATTCCTCAAGCACCTCCTTTACTCCATGCTGCCTATATTTATTGTAGATCTCGCTTGTTTTCCAAACCAAGTTTCCAATGTCCCTTGAAAATCATGGCTCTCACAAACTTTTAACCTTTCCTTTCAACCTAACAGGAACATAAAGATTCTGTACCCTCAAAATTTCACCTTTAAATGACCCCCATTTCTCTATTACATCCTTCCCATAAAACAAATTGACCCAATCCACTCCTTCTAAATCCTTTTGCATCCCCTCAAAGTTAGCCTTCCTCCAATCAAAAATCTCAACCCTGGGTCCAGTCCTATCCTTCTTCATAATTATATTGAAACTAATGGCATTGTGATCACTGGACCCAAAGTGCTCCCCAACACATACCTCCATCACCTGACCTAACTCAGTCCCTAACAGAAGATCCAACACTGCCCCTTCTCTAGTTGGTACCTCTATGTATTGCTGCAAAAAACTATCCTGCACACATTTTACAAACTCCAAACCATCCAGCCCTTTTACTTTTAACATAACAGATATGTTATGAAATGGTCATAAAGCATACACTACCAACAGTTAAGATCAATGTATTTTTTTTTAATGAGCATTCAGCAACAATATTTTTAAGTTCCAAAAGTTATAAGTTACAAGATAGGATACATGAAAGAAGATACTCATCAGGCCTGACCTTTTAACCCCAGGGTTTGTAGCTGGAACAATCGTCCTAGTTCGTAAGGCAAAACCCGTAACAGATTGTTATTTAAAAGCAAATCCCTGTAAAAGAGTAAAAAAGCTTCAATGTAGACTTTTCTTCACCTTTTCATGTTTTTCTCAAATGCTACTTTTCAAGTTTCATATTTTTTGTATCCAGTAGCATGGTTTCCAGAATCATGGGACAGGGATATTGTCCCACCATCGCTCACCTTGTTATAATTTTGATGTACATAATTTTTTTTAATCAATCACAGATTGCTGTGACTCTGAATCTCTAACTACCGATTGTTAAATACAACTCCACTTCAGTCATTTTGCTTTATATAATTCAAGAAGTTTAATATTAATTTCTATTTTAAAGCCACTGCCACTGTGCTGGAGTGACCTATTTACAAAACACAATAATAGTATGATACCATTACATAATGGTTCTTAAAAAAAAGTGAAGTGTTAGTGAAACCCTTTAAAAATATCACCCAGTGATAGTTGCACTTCTTCAGTCAGGCTTCCTATATCCTAAATACTCAGAGCAGTATGCCAATAAGCAAAATAGCCCACAACCAACATTGTGTTATTATTCTGCAGTACAGGTTTCCCCCGCTATCCGAAGGTAGAGTGTTCCTATGAAACCGTTTGTAAGCTGAAATGTTGTAAAGCGAAGAAGCAATTATCATTAATTTATATGGGGAAAAATTTTGAGCGTTCCCAGACCCAAAAAATAACCTACCAAATCATATCAAATAACACACAAAACCTAAAATAACACAAACATATAGTAAAAGCAGAAATGATATGATACAGCCTATATAAAGTAGAAATACTGTATGTACGGTGTACTTATCAGAATCGGGAAGACAACAAGCAAAAATCGACTTGGAGAAAAAAGAAAATCGGTACGTACATGCATGCGCACACAAATACCCACACAAGGCTTCAGAGTCATGGTAGTCTTTCTCCGGCTAAGCACACGTATAAAGCAGGCGTCTTTTTTCCATAAAAGCAGAAATCCTCAAAAAATGTACTAATGTAGGTCTTTCGTAAGAGCGAGCTGTTGTAAAGCGAACGTTCGAAAAATGAGGGTCACCTGTACTATGATATCCAATGAGTTAAATCATTGGACTACTTGGCAATAACACAAGGAGATTCCATGACCATTTCTCATTTACAACCTTGATAAGCTCAATACAAGAGACAAACAAATGGTTCCAAATGCTTTTACCTAAAAAGCATCTCACATGGCTTTCTCTCAAGATCTGCCACTCCGTGTCTGTTTCCAGCCTATTTGATTCATTTCACAGAATATTTTCAAGTGGCTGAATAGATACTGAAGCCCACGTACACTGGCATCTTAGCCACAACACTCAGGGTATAAAAAAAAAAAATTAATGCCTCTCAAACCAAAATGTATCTATAGCACTTGTATCTGCCCAATAATATAAATAATTGCTCAAACAAAAATTAACAGCACAATCTTCCTAATTATTAACAACCTCCCCACTGCATGGAACCACTCCAAATCCCTTGCTGGGACTAGTTCTGCACAAATGCTATCTTGAAAAAATGTCATTTTTTTAACATTCCAAGAGCAAAGACACGTTCCTGAATTCTGTTGATAACTGTGGAAGTACCTACAGCTCCACTCTGCTGCATCTTCAGGAAGGACCTCTTCAGAGAAATGTATTAAACTACAAGGAAACATACTCACAAGCAGAGGTCTCTCAGACTTTTACCCAGAGAATGCACCATATTATCTTCTTTAAACTGTACCAAGGCCTTTGTCAAAAACTCCTGACTGATAAACCAAAAAGTATTGGAGGCAAAATCACTGCTTGTCTCAGATGTTGGGCAAGTCCACAGGAGTTGATATAAACCTACTGTGCGCTGTTAGAATTCAGTACGGGCTTGTCACGCCTATTTCTTTTCTTGATACAAGTCACCAAGATGCAGAAAACATTCATTTGACTAGTTCTATGTCAAGAACAAGTACTCAATTCACATAGATACTATTGTCCAGGTTGCAGCTAATCATCTTCAGAGTCTGCAGCGATGCAAATATTCAGAAATTCCTCTCAAATGCTGAGCAATACAAGTGATTTTATTTTGTAAGATACAAATCTTGAACCATGATAGACAGCTCTATTTTATGAAGTTTATGCCTCCGAAGGAGCAGCCATACTTCCTCACATTCAGAATATGGAATTGCCAATCAGTTACATTATCCATGCCTCAAACATCGACATCCGTGTTGCTGGTCTCGTGACTGGCAGACAACATAGGAGAAACTTTGGATAACAATGAATGAATTGGATGTCACTCCACTTTCCAGCTTGTGATCAAAGTCATTCAGGGGCTGAAACCTGTTTTTGGCTCAAGCACTGATGTGTGTCTTGAGAACAACCAAAGATATGGACAACTCTGCCAGATCTTCCCTCCATTTAGAGTTTTGCACTGGTATGAACATGTTCAAACGGGTAGATTTCACATAAAATAGAGATTCAGATAATGCAAGTAGATGATGTTGCCTAGTAAATGTTGCAGAGATCTACAAGACTTCTTTTCAAGGATCTTGGGAAATTCAGACTGAAGTCTTTAATGAATTCACTGGTTTGAAAATTTTGTAAAATACTTTTACAGTTTGGAATAGCTAGAAAATGCAAAGATATCTTACCTTATTCAAGTTTTTTTTTAAATCTTGTCTGGGTCTCACAATAAACACTGCTTTTACTCTACAACAAGCTCTGTAGAATTCATCCAGCTTGCTTTTAGAATGAACGGATCAATAGGCTTGAAAATTACAGTGACTACATTTCATTGCTAGTCTTTGAAAAGATTTACACTCAATGTTGCTCTGTGAGTGTTAACAGACATTTGAACCATTAGTAACCAATCGGGTTTCTTGGCTATGAATGCCACTCAATAACTCATTTACATTATCGTAAAACGGAGACATTTCATTTTTTCAGGTAAAATACTATGTTTAGGAATTGAAGGATACCAAATGTCAACACGACATTCAGTATATTAAGGAATTCTACAAACCCATAATAAAGGCAACTTTGAGAGCCATTCACTTCTTGTTCCTCATTGATGGCTTTCCTCACCAGTATGCACTACTCAACTTCCTATCAGTTATCCTGGAGGAGCAGGCAATGACTTTAGCTTATTTTCTTTACACAATGTGTTGTAGGATTAAGTAAATATTCAGCAACTCTATTTTCCTACTTCAAGGTCTATAAGTTCCAAATCGTCAAACTGATTTCTATTCAGTTATCCCAGCAACTTTTATACCTCAAGCAGATGATGTTACTGGGTAGCTATTTTTTAAAGTTTTAATTCCACTTTTGCACTGCAATTTTTGAATCAACATTGGAGTATTTCCTGGTGATGCTGCACTTGGTTTGTATGTTGGTTTGATACTGCATTCTTCCAGAATTCTAGTACACACCTCTAATTCCACAGATGCACAGGAGAAAGAGACTTCTGTTCTTTGGGTTTTAAGCTTTATGTTTCAATGGACTTTGCATTACTGTCTCACCAGGCTTTATGTATCCACTCGTTTCCTGGAACTTCTGAACTGGTATAGTTTCATTTTTAAGTCTTCTGATGAGCAACTACAACAAAAGGAAAAAGCTAAAAAGAGAATTGCAGTTCCAAATGCCCCATGAAGTTAGAAACTAACCTTCATTTTTATTAGTCAGAACAGAGCAATGGCACTCAGTTACGGGAACATCTGGAACATATTCCTACCAGTCACATGATTTGAATGTTTCATTCAGATTGTTTTAAAACATACTAAAAGCAATTCTTAATTTTTAAAGCAGCAACAACAAAACTTATAACATTGAGAATCAAATGACCATTTAATTAATTTTTATTTAGATCACCTTTATATATAGAACTTCAGTCATGACCTTAGACATATACAGGTACTTAATTCACAGTAATTCAGTTGTGAACTGCAAAATAGTTAGTCCACAACTTTAATCTTATAGATGCTAGTGTGCTTGTAGAGAAAATTGATCTTAGTCACTTACCTGAGTGACACCATATTTCCTATTTCAGCTGGTAAACTGCGCAATTTATTAGAGGATAGATCCAAGTAAACTAGGTTATTGAGCTTGGCAATATCAGGTGGAATGCGTGTAAGGTTGTTGTCGTTCAGATGCAGCACAGTCAAATGCGTCAAAGACCACAGTGAAGTACTTAAACTCCTCACTTTACCTATATGAAGAAAAGAATATTGAAATATAAAAAATATTTTAGGGAGCTTACCTAGAACTAAATTTTTTAAATAATTGCATATATACTGGCTGTATTAAGTATTTGTCAGCCAGCAGACTTCTCAGATTATCTGCATTTTAACAGAGAATCACAAGTTAATAAAAACATTTGCAATTAGCTGGGCCTCTGGCATCTCTGCAATTACAGAATAAATGTCTTAGCAGTTTGGCTTTAACCTTCATTTCGCAGTTTATGTTATTTGCTAGTCAGAATCTTGAAGTGAGGTAGGAGTCAAGTCGAATTATACCCTTTTGATACACCAGACAAAAGTAGGTTAAGTAGATTTTTCTATTCCCGGCCTTGAAATGTGGATGCCACTTTTAGCATTTTTACCATCAAAACCAAGACCCAATACCCGAGAGGAGGGCATTTCCCAGGTGAAAAACCTCTGCAGCTAATCTAGAGTGACTGGACAACTGTGCTTAACAAATTTTCAAACAATAACTTGCCAGTCTGGAGCACATGCAAAGCAACTGGTGCATTATTATGTTTCTAAAATAGGACAGAAACATTCAAAAGATGAATTTTCACATTTCAAATTTCACATCATCAACTTTCAGGGCTTCAAATAACTGCCAGCATTTGCTCTAAAACCCTTACACCCCTGAGAGAAGCATGGCAGCATTTGGCAGAGCCACAGTTACTCACCAGAGATTTCTAATTCTGCCCAGTGTGATTTCTTCCCATTAGCTGCCTCTTCTAATGACATGATTGCATATATTTTACGTAGATCTTTTGGATCATATTTTTCTTTTGATATTCCTATTAAATCTAGAAAAGAAAAATTGTTGGTTTCTCAATGCAAATGGCAACACTTTTCTCCTTTATTTACATTTCTATACCAACGTAAAACTGAAAATCTTATATCATATGACAGCGCAACATTAAATTTATAGCTTTAATTAGCATCTGCACAATCCCAAGACACAGGTATCGACTCCAGCACACTGTCAAACACTTAAACATTAGTGTAATTTTCCTTATAAGATGGTCAGACAGATCAAAATACAACTATATAAAAGAATCGGATTGATTATCACTGACCTATGTCATGGAATTTGCTGCTTTGGGACAGTAGTACAGTAGTAGATGTAAAAATTACGAGAAGTTTCAAAAATAAATATAGTGCAAAGAAAAACACTGACAACTTGACAGTCACATTAAGTCCCTAGTGAGCATTCCTTTTGATGAATTCAGTTTATAGCAAAAGAGTTTCTGCTCTTCAGCATTAGGCATGCAAGCCACTCAACTTCATTTGTAGTATTGTGGCGACCCACTTCCCAGCGCACTCGAACCGGCTCACAAAGCGGCACGCGCCGGCATTGGGGCAGGTCCCAAAGAGGGCGCCAAGCCTGCTTCACCAGAAAGGGGAAAAGCCCACGCGCGGGACGGGACTGTGAATACATGCCCCCTATAGCATTCCCGCCCGGGGAGGGCGGGATCAGGAAGGCTTTAAAGCGAGGCCACGAAGTTTGAATAAACCTCTTTTGTAACTGCAGCTCACCGACTCTGTGTCGTTATTGCAGCGCTGCGTGTAGCACACCGCTACAATTGGCGACCCCCGGAAGGTGGAGGCCCGGGCGGACGTGCTGTGCAAAGCCAAGAAGGAGAGTGGGGCGTCCATCGCACAGATCACCAGGCCACGCTCCCAGCAGCAAACCAGACCAGGCCCGGCCGCAAAGCCCGCTAACCCCAGAGGCAGGGGTGAGGAGACCAACGAACAATGGTGCTTCTACCACCAGCGGTGGGGCGCAGAAGCCCGCTGCTGTAGCCCGCCCTGCAAGTTCCCAGGAAATGCCAGAGCCAGCCACCGCTAATGGCTACGGCGGCTGGCCATCGGGATAGCCTCCTGTATGCCTGGGACAAGCAGTCAGGACGCCGCTTTTTGGTCAACACCGGAGCCGAGATCAGCGTCTTACCTCCGACGAGTTACGACACCCGCAACAGAGAACCGGGTCCTGAGAATGTGAAGAGAGTAAGGGGTACGTGTAGAAGGGGTGGGCGAGGGGTAAGTGTAGTAAAATATGTAGACAGGACCAGGGAGAGGTAGCTAAAATAAGGTGCCAGGCAAGACGTGGAAACCACAAGGAAAAGGGAACCTGCGACCACAAGATAATGTGTTTGGCAAAGTATTTTGAGTTATATCTATTTCCAGTGTTTTGAGCGCGTCTGTACTTAATTCCAAGTATTAACGTTGCATCTTTGCTTATTCCGAGTATTTCGCATGCTTAGCTATGCAATAGCCAATCAATTGATGAATTTGAATCGGTAACCATATTTGCGAATGTAGTACCCTGCTTTTGGGTAGAAGTATGACCTTTGTAAACCGACAAATTGGGAGTTGGCTACCTTACGCCCGAAGTGCATGGGGCTGCGAACTCCTCTCTGAATAAAAACAGTTTCAGAGGTAATTTCGTGTCTCTGGTGTTTTTCCTCAACTGAGCAGGTTAATAATTTCAGGCTGACAGTCCCACCCTGAGGGCCGCGAACGGCAGCACAGTAAGGACCTACGGCACTCGTACAGTGCGGCTACAGTTCGGCTCCAGCTGGTTCACGTGGGACTTCACACTGGCCACCGTAGCCCAACTGCTCCTGGAAGCGGATTTTTTGCGAGCTCACAGCCTACTGGTCGACCTGCCCAGGAAGAGACTGGTCCACGCCGAGACCTTTCAAACGTTCTCCCTGGGTGAAGCCCAGTCGCCGGCCCCACACTGAGACTCCATCACGCTGTCCAACAACGACTTCACCAGAGTCCTGGCGGATTTGCCATCGGTTCTGGCACCGCAGTTCATGGCAGCCATGCCCAGACACGGCGTACAGCACCACATCCCAACACATGGACCACCCCTCCACGCCCGTGCTCGAAGGCTTCCCCCGGACAAGCTCCGACTGGCGAAGGAGGAGTTCAAGAGGATGGAGGAATTGGGGATCATACGGCGGTCCGACAGCCTATGGGCCTCCCCCCTGCACACGGTGCCCAAAGCGACACAATCAAAGGCCTTCAGGAATTCGTGGGTATGGTGAATTTCTACCACCACTTCCTCCCTTCAGCTGCCCGAATCATGCACCCCCTGTTCGCCCTGATGTTGGGTAAGGGCAAGGACATTACCTGGGACGAGGAATCCGCCAAACCAAAGAAGCCTTGGCAAACGCCACGATGCTAGTGCATCCCAGAACGGTCGTCCCTGCCGCCCTCACGGTGGACGCATCCAACACAACAGTCAGTGGAGTGCTGGAACAGCTCATCGAGGGTCGCTGGCAACCCCTGGCGATTTTCAGCAAACACCTACAACCACCCGAGCTCAAATACAGCACTTTTGACCGGGAACTGTTGGCGCTATACCTGGCAATCCAGCATTTCAGGTACTTCTTAGAAGGTAGGCCCTTCACCGCATTCACGGACCACAAACCGCTTCCCTCTGCGTTCACGAAAGCATCCGACGCCTGGTCGTCCTGCCAGCAACGACATCTGTCCTACATCTCCGAATACACAACGGATGTCTGGCATGTCTTCGGAAAGGACAATGTCATGGCGGACGCCCTCTCCCGCCCTAACATCTGTCCCAGGGGGTAGATTATGAAGCACTGGCGGAGGCGGAGCAAGCCGACGAGGAGATCCCTAGTTACAGGACTACAATCTCCGGTTTGCAGCTCCAGGACCTCCCCGTAGGCCCAGGTGAGAGGACCCTACTCTGTGACGTCACCACCGGCCAACCCTGCCCCGTCGTTCCGGCAGCCTGGCGGCAGTGCGTTTTCAACTCCATTCACAACTTAGCACACCCCTCCATCAGGACAACCATCCGGATGGTAGCCAACAGGTTCGTTTGGCACGGACTCCGCAAGCAGGTCAGTGAATGGGCCAAAACGTGAATGCACTGCCAAACAGCCAAGGTGCAGCGGCACACCAAAGCTCTGCCGCAGCAGTTCCACCCCACCCACCGGCGTTTCGACCACATTCATGTGGATATCGTGGGCCCCCTGCCAGTGTTGCGCGGAGCACGGCACCTCCTGACTATCGTGGACCGGTTCACAAGATGGCCAGAGGCGATCCCGCTCACCGACACCACCTCCGAATCTTGCGCCCGAGCACTGATTGCAACCTGGGTATCCCGCTTTGGTGTACCAGCCCACATTACCTCCGACAGAGGCACCCAGTTCACCTGCAGCCTGTGGTCAGCTATGGCCAGCCTTTTGGGGACACAGCTGCACCACACAACTGCCTACCACCCACAGTCGAACGGACTAGTGGAGCATTTCCACCGTCACCTGAAGTCGGCTCTCATGGCCCACCTGAGAGGAGCTAACTGGGTGAACGAGCTCCCCTGGGTCCTGCTCGGAATCCACACGGCACCCAAAGAGGATCTGCACACCTTGTCGGCCGAGTTGGTGTACGGCGCACCCCTGGTCATCCCAGGAGAGTTCATACCAGCCTCAAGGGGGCAAGAGGAAGAACCCACAGCAGTCCTGGGCAGACTACGCGAGAGGCTCGGTAACCTGGCCCCCATACCCACTTCGCAGCATGGGTAGAACCCGACCTGCGTACCCAGAGACCTGCAAAACTGTAAGTTCGTTTTTGTACAACGGGGCGGACACCGGGCACCGCTACAGCGGCCCTACGAGGGGCCGTTTATGGTGATCAGAAACAACGAGTCCACATTCATGCCGGACACTGGGGGGAAAGAGGAGGTTTTCACGGTGGACCGACTCAAACCAGCCCATGTGGACTTGGCACAGCCGGTCGAGATTCAGGCACCGCGGCTCAGAGGCAGACCTCCCAAACAGAGTCCGACCCAGACTGTGGACATTGGGGGGTGTATCGCCGGTTCTGGTGGGGGGGGGGGGGGGGGTTATGTGGCGACCCACTTCCCAGCGCACACGAACCGGCTCACAAAGCGGCGCGCGCCGGCATTGGGGCCAGTCCCAAAGAGGGCGCCAAGCCTGCTTCACCAGCAAGGGGAAAAGCCCACGTGCGGGACGGGACTGTGAATACGCACCCCCTACAGCATTCCCGCCCGGGGAGGGTGGGATCAGGAAGGCTTTAAAGCGAGGCCGCGAAGTTTGAATAAACCTCTTTTTTGTAACTGCAGCTCCCCACTCCGTGTCGTTATTGCAGCGCTGCGTGTAGCACACCGCTACAGTATTATTGAAGTAGAGTATTTTGAAGGAAAGCATTATCTTGATTCAGCTAATACTGTGTGTTATTTGACATCTCATTAAAAATAGAAACACTACACTGCTTCGTAATGCATAAAAATTTCAATTATAACTACATATTTTAAAAATCTGCTGCTTAAGCTTGTAACACGGTTACAACTAATTCACTATACACGAAGCAAAGCAATACATGTAGGAGACAAGTCAGCAGTGCAAAACTTGCCTCAAGCTTGGTTAACAATTTAGCCTAAAACGTTTATTTTTCTATGCACTTCTAACAGCATGCCTGGAACCGATATAGATGGACAAATAAGAGAAAATCTGCAGATGCTGGAAATCCAAGCAACACACACACAAAATGCTGGAGGAACTCAGCAGGTGACTGTACTTTTTCCCCCATAGATGCTGCCTGGCCTGCTGAGTTCCTCCAGCAATTTGTGTGTGTTGCACCTATATGGACCGATTAGCTTTGTTTCTAAAGTCAAAAAATTATTCTTCTTGCATTTTCAGAAGCCATTTAATAACACGCCCCATAGAAAACTACAGAAGGAAATGAAGGTACATTTTATCCGCGGGGGATTGGTTCCAGGACACCCACCCCCACGGATACCAAAATTCGCAGATGCTGAAGTCCGTTATATAAAGTGGCGTAATATTTGCATAAAACCTACGCACGTCCTCCCATATACTTTAAATCGTCTCTAGATTACTTATAACACCTAATACAATGGAAATTCCATGTAAATATTTGTTACACTGGCTTATTGACAAGAAAAAAAGACTGTGCAGGTTCCTCCCGCTCACAAAGCAAGCAGTGAACGAACAAGATGTGAGGCGAACCATGATCAAACAACGAGTAAAATTTATAGTCTCTAGATTACAGAACTTATAACACTTAATACAATGGAAATGCAATGTAAATAGTTGTTACACTGTCTTATTTGCAAGTAAAAAAGACTCTGCATGTTCCTCCCGCTCACAACGCAAGCAGTGAACGAACAAAACGTGAGGCGAACAATGATCAAACAATGAGTAAAACTTGTAATATCTGTACAGTAATTGTTACACTGTCTTGTTTAGGGAATAAGGACGCTTTGGAGGAGGCTCAATAATACTAAAGTCAGGAACTGTGGAGGTTGAGGGCTGAGAATCTTCAAGCATTGAATGTTGAGACTTCAGAATTGCAGATGCTTTAGTTAGAAACATTGTTAAAGGAAGTTATCTCTTCCTTTTTTTGCATCATCAAACAAATCTTGCAGTGGTTGCAGGCATGTTGTTATCCCTTGGGTGACATGGAGGCTTCGTTCCATCGAAGGATCATAGTCGAGGATCATACCCTTTAACACTGGCGCCTGATGAAAAACTGCTGCAAATTTTTCACCCGTCCAAATTGATGGCTCTGCCTCCTCTAAATCTTCTTCATCATCATCATCTTCTGTAGAGGCTTTCAGCTGATCGTCGAGTTCCTCGTTGGTAAGGGTTTCTCTATGCTCTTCTATGTGTTCCTCGACATCATTCTCAATCATGTCAGAGAAGCCTTCCCTGCCAACTTCCCTTGCAACATTCAGGATATCCCTGACTTCTGCATCAATAATGGGGAAGCCCCTGAAATTATTGACTGCCTCACTCCATAGTGGGTTCCAACATGCATTCACTATCTCGGGCTTTACGGCATCTACAGCTTCTGCAATAAGCACAATTGCATCTGCAATTGTGAATTTCTTCCATAAATCCATGATGCTGCAGTCAGGGTTAGCATCAAGGGCAACCTCCCGAAGGTCAGGTGGGTGTAAGTCGCCTTAATGCTCTTGATGATGCCTTGATCAAGTGGCTGCAGCAGTGATATAGTGTTAGGAGGCAGGAACATCACTTCCACATTATCGTCGGCGAAGCCCAGAGATTGGGGATGGCCGGGAGCATTGTAAATTATGAGGAGGGTCTTGAATGGTAGCCCCTTCTCTTCGAGGTATTTCTTGACTTCAGGAACGAAGCACTGGTGGAACTATTCCAAGGACAAGATCGCCGTCACCCAAGCCTTCTTGTTGTGTTGCCAGAACACGGGTAAGCAATTTTTGTTTTTGTTCTTAAGGGTCCAGGGGTTGTTTGCTGGGTAGATGAGGCCTAGCTTGATCATGCAACCAGCTGTGTTGCCACCTAGCACCAGAGTAAGGCGATCTTTCCGAGCCTTGAACCCCGGGGCCTGCTGGGCACTCTTATGGATGTAGGTACGATTGGACACCTTCTTCCAGAACAAGCCCGTTTCATCACAATTGAAGACTTGCTCTGGAAGGTAGCCTTTCTCTTCTATGAGATTCTTGAGCTCCTCTGGGAATGCTGCTGTGGCTTCGGCATCAGCTGATGCCGATTCTCCCGTGATCTTTACGTTCTTGAGGCTGTAGCACTTTACATAGCTAGCCAGCCAGCCATCCCTTACTAGCCTTAAATTCTTTTCTCTTGCTCTCGTCAACCCCGTCACAGTGGTGCTCATAGAGACTAAGAGCTTTTTCACGTATAATTTGGCCATCGACATGGATATGCTTCTGTGACATGTCCTCTAGCCATACACTTAATGCTTTCTCAGTCTTCGCAAGCACTTTATCACAAACCAGAGAGACCATTCTTGCCATTGTAGGGGCAGCACTAACACTTCCACGAATTTCAGCTTCTTTCTGCTTTACGCCTTTGAGGAATCGCTTTGACCACCGAATTGCTTTTTAGGAGTCATTTTTTCACAGGAACAAAGTAGTGCATGAATGAGACACGAGGCAAATAATGCTCGAACAAGTAATGAAAGAGCACTTCCAGGTTTGCTCGATCCGCGGTTGGTTGAATTCGCGCATGTGGAATCCGTGGATAAGGAGGGCCGACTGTGTATACAATTCAGAAGTGCCAGCATTTGTACATGACACAAAACAGTGAAAGACACTGATCAGATGAGGAGGATTAAAGTGATACATCCAAGTTGACAATATTGGGTCCAATTCTTTTGCAAAACATTACTGACAATTTTAACTGGAGTTTTTAACCAGCAAAATAATGAAAAGAGCCATTTTTTGAAAGGTACAGTGTACCTGAAAGCATATAAAGAATTTTCATTGACCGCAAACAGAAAACAAAATACACAAGTACCCTAATCGTTTCCAGGGGTGCAAAATAAAACTGGTACATAAACATGTTATAATAGAATATAAAATATTAAGGGGAATGTAAATATATCACAATCTTCATTAAGTTAATTTCCTTTTAGGGCCAGAGATTTCACTAAATTATAACAAAGATTCAATCGATATCAAAAATGTTTACATCTCATTCATCAATGCTTAACACTTCTAAGATATTTTACAGCAACATGAGTTTGTAAATCCCTGAAATTCTCATTAACGCCAACTATCCTGAAGACACTCCAAAACACAATCAATAGAACACAGAGAACTAGTGACAAGAACCTCTGGAATTCAGTGTTTTTCAATATCAATATCTCCATATTCATGTTATAGTTATCCTATTAATTGGAAAGGGTGTGCAGGGGAATGGTAAGGTATCCCAAGATGTCAGCTGTATACTTTTGGGAATACAATGTGAAAAAAAACTGGAGAAAGAGACCCATTACTTAGCCAAAACATTTACTGATTGTCTATTTTACAGATTTAGTCTTATCCATTCCATGACTCTTTCCATACACAGAATCCATCTCAGTGCAAGTTTTTAAAAACAAACTAAGGATTTCATTCTGCCACAAAAACACCAAGAACCAAACTATGAAACAGTTAATAAAAACACAAAATGCTGGTTGAACTCAGCAGACCAGACAGCTTCTATGGGAGGAGGTAGAGACGACGTTTCGGGCCGAAACCCTTCATCAGGAGACACCTCCTGATGAAGGGTTTCGGCCCGAAACGTCGTCTCTACCTCCTCCCATAGAAGCTGTCTGGTCTGCTGAGTTCAACCAGCATTTTGTGTTTTTATTTATTTCCAGCATCTGCAGATTCACTCGTGTTGCCTATGACGCAGTTAGTTTTGAGATTAACTGCCATAGGGTATATTTGGGGCATTAGGACCAAAACTGACAACTATCAATGGGCATACATAAGGCAGAGGTTGATAGATTCTTGAATAGTCAGGACACAAAAGACCTGAACAGATTAGATATGGTAAAGTTATTTCCCATGGTAGGGGAGTCTAGGACAAGAGGGCACAACTTTAACATTGAAGGACATCCATTTAGAACAGAGATGCAGAGAAATTTAGTCAGAGGGTGGTAAATCTGTGGAATTTGTTGCCACGAGCAGCCGTGGAGGCCAAGACATTGAATAGATTTAAGGCAAAGTTAGGTTCTTGATTAGCAAGGGCATCAAAGGGTATGGGAAGAAGACAGGGCAGTGGCGATGACTGGAAGAATTGGATCAGCCCATGATTGAATGGTGGAATGGGCCAAATGGCCTACTTCAGCTCCTATATCTTATGGTCTTATCTTACAGCACAAAGGGGTACTGGGATAAGGTAGGAGATTAGGCTGAGAGGGAAATGGCTCAGCCATGATGAAATAGTGAAGCAGACTAGATGAACCAAATGGCCTAATTCTGCTCCTATGTCTAATATTTAATAAGTACCTGTCAAATCACAAACGAAAATAAAATTGTTTTGACATTAAGAACTAAGTAAATGGCAGCATTTTTGTGAAATAGTGCTAAAAGCTAAAAGGTGAATAAAATAATTCCATTATTAAAGATTATATTTTAATAGTCTGTGTATATTATTACCACTGCTCATTATTTTTATTAATTAGTCCTAATTGTGCCCAGTAATTTCCCATGACTTTTCAGTAAAGCTACAATAATATAAAAGCTGAAAAAAGATAGTTTGTTTAAAACATTGTTCAAACAAAGCTTGTTGAAAATTTTGAAAAACATCATGCAGTGAATGGTCATAAGTAATACTGAGAGATGAAGGTAAGAACAGATAGCAAGGGATAGGTTGATTTTCTTGTTCATTAAGAGTAGATGTAAAAAAGACTAATTGTACACACAATTGTCTTGATTTTACTGAAAAGTTTAATGTTGAACCAAGGTTGTCAGTTACTTGGCCAAATGGCAGTAGCCGTTATAATAACCTGTGCAAAAACCTGTTTTTCAAAGTCAGGTGGGGAACAGAGATAATCTCAGTCTCTGCTCTTGCAACAGATTTATGCTTCCAAATCAAAGAGATTGGCAGAATAATAGCTGAAGAAAGCAATTCTCTCTCTATTTCCTACCTTCAGTGTGACAGAACACAGGTTGGGAACACTAATTCACCCACTAACCTTGCTCCTTTGCCCAGTTAGTTACTCCTCGTTCTGTCCCTGGTCTAGTTTCCCCAGTAGTTCACACACTTTGCCCTCTCATTCTGCAGTTCTTTGGAGTTCACCATTGGCACACCCCAACAATCACTAGTTTGGCTAATTAAAACTTTCCCTTCAGTTAACATGCTCTACCAGTTTATAACTCATAAAAATAAGGATTCCAGACACAGGCATTCCAGCAGTTTCATTTACACCGTTACATTGAGTTGTAGACAGCACGATGGCCCCAAAAGTCCCGAGAGTCAGTTTGGAGCATCCTAAAATAATGCCTGTGTTAATGGGAGCAGGCAGACCACACCCTACACAGGCAACAGCACTGGTGGGGAGACATTATTCTTTTATATTCATCTCAGTGTGTGGGCACTGATCTATGGGTTTAACTAAGGCATTTGTTGTGGAATAAAACTGTACAATGTTAGAATCCCTGTATAAAATGTTCCAATTCTGCATCTGAAATTTCCTGGTACTTCTAGGCCAGGTGGAGGCCAGAGTTGACGGCTGGTGAATAGTTATATTGAGAAGTTAAAGACAAAGTGTGTCGGGAGAAAGCCTCTGTATATTTATAATCAATTGTACACGATTGTTTTCATTTGTCTATTTGTAAATGCTTTTTTTCTTCACAACTTCTGGGCAGTTTTTGCATTTTTTTCAGCTGGCACTAAATAAAACCCCTTGTGCTAACGTGCTGTCATGGCTTACTGTGGCGACCCACTTCCTAGTGCACTCGAACCGGCTCACAAATAGCCAGCGCGCCGGCACAAAGGCCAGGTCCGCAACAAAGGGAAAAAGCCTGCGGGGGTTTGTGAGTACGTGTCCCTTACAGCATCCGCGCCCGGGGAGGGCGGGATGAGGGAGGCTTTAAAGCAAGGCTGTGAAGTTCGAATAAAATCATCTTTAATTGCAGTTTACCGACTCCGTGTCGTTATTTTAGCGCTGCGTGTAGCACACCGCTACAATTGGTGACCCCGACGGTCCAAACGATTTTTGGACCGGAGATGACCGACGCCGCATCTGTTCATGCGGTTTCGTTGAAACTGCCAAGCTTCTGGACGCTGCGACCTCACCTATGGTTCCAGCAAGCAGAAGCCCAATTCCACGATCGGCAGGTAACCTCAGAGGACACACGTTACTACTACGTGGTGAGCTCCCTCGACCAGGACACAACGGCCCAGGTTGCGGAGTTCGTACAGTCTCCCCCGGCGGACGGCAAGTACACGGAATTCAAAGCCCTGCTCCTAAGGACTTTCGGACTCTCACGGCGCGAGCGGGCTGCCCATTTACTGCACCTGGATGGCTTGGGAGACAGACCTCCATCGGCTTTAATGAATGAGATGTTGTCTTTGGCCGGCGGACACACACCCTGCCTCATGTTTGAGCAGGCATTCCTGGAGCAGCTGCCCGAGGACATACGCCTGCTGCTGTCCGACGCGGATTTCAGCGACCCCCGGAAGGTGGCAGCCCGGGCGGACTTGCTGTGGACCGCCAAGAAGGTGAGTGGGGCGTCTGTCGCACAGATCACCAGGCCACGCTCCCAGCAGCAAACCAGTCCAGGCCCGGCTGCAGAGTCCGCTAGCCCCAGAGGCAGGGGTGGGGAGCCCAACGAACACTGGTGTTTCTACCACCAGCGGTGGGGCGCAGAAGCCCGCCGTTGTCGCCCGTCCTGCCAGTTCCCGGGAAACGCCGGCTGATGACTACGGCGGCTGGCCGTTGGGATAGCCTCCTGTATGTGTGGGACAAGAGGTCGGGTCGCCGTTTTTTGGTCGACACCAGTGCCGAGATCAGCGTCTTACCTCCGACGAGTTACGACACCCGCAACAGGGCGTCGGGTCCCCCCCTGAGGGCCGTGAACGGCAGCACGGTAACGACCTATGGCACCCGTACGGTGCAGCTACAGTTCGGCTCCAGCCGGTTCACGTGGGACTTCACACTGGCTGCCGTAGCCCAACCACTCCTGGGCGCGGATTTTTTGCGGGCTCACAGCCTGCTGGTCAACCTGCCGAGGCAGAGACTGGTCCACGCCGAGACCTTTCAGTCGTTCTCCCTGGGAGAAGCCCAGTTGCCAGCCCCACACCTCGGCTCCATCACGCTGTCCGACAACGACTTCACCAGAGTCCTGGCAGATTTCCCATCGGTTCTGGCACCGCAGTTCACGGCAGCCATGCTCCAACACGGCGTACAGCACCACATCCCGACTCAGGGACCACCCCTCCACGCCCGTGCTCGAAGGCTTCCCCCGGACAAGCTCCGACTGGCGAAGGAGGAGTTCAAGAGGATGGAGGAATTGGGGATCATCTGGCAGTCCAAGAGCCCATGGGCCTCCCCCCTGCACATGGTGCCCAAAGCGACAGGGGGCTGGAGACCATGCAGCGACTACCGCAGGTTGAATGAGGCTACCACACCTGACCACTACCCTGTGCCGCACATTCAGGACTTTGCAGCAAACCTGCACGACGCACGGATCTTCTCCAAGGTAGACCTCGTCCGAGGATACCATCAAATCCCGATGCATCCAGACCACATCCCCAAAACGGCTCTCATCACCCCGTTCGGCCTTTTTGAGTTCCTCCGCATGCCGTTCGGCCTGAAGAATGCCGCACAGACGTTCCAGCGGTTAACGGACACAGTGGGACGCGACCTGGACACATTCATCTATTTGGACGACATCCTCATAGCCAGCAGCAGTCGTCAGGAGCATCTGTCCCACCTCCGTCAACTCTGCGCCCGACTGAGTGAATACGGTCTAACAATCAACCCGGCCAAATGCCAGTTCGGGCTCAACACCATTGACTTCCTGGACCACAGGATTACTGCAGACGGGGCAACCCTTCTGCCCGCTAAGGTAGATGCGGTCTGCCATTTCCCCCGACCCACCACGATCAAAGGCCTTCAGGAGTTCGTAGGTATGGTGAATTTCTACCACCGCTTCCTCCCTTCAGCTGCCCGAATCATGGGCCCCCTGTTCGCCCTGCTGTCAGGTCCGGGCAAGGACATTGCCTGGGACGAGGAGTCCGCCGCCGCTTTCATTCAAACGAAGGAAGCCTTGGCGAACGCTGCGATGCTAGTGCACCCCAGAATGGACGTCCCTACCGCCCTCACAGTGGATGCATCTAAAACGGCAGTCGGTGGGGTGCTGGAACAACTCATCGCGGGTCACTGGCAACCCCTGGCGTTTTTCAGCAAACACCTGCGGCCACCCGAGCTCAAATACAATGCTTTCGACCGGGAACTGTTGGCGCTATACCTGGCAATCCGGCATTTCAGGTACTTCTTAGAAGGTAGGCCCTTCACCGCGTTCACGGACCACAAGCTGCTTACCTTCACGTTCACGAAGGTGTCTGATCCCTGGTCTTCCCGCCAGCAGCGCCATCTGTCCTCCATCTCTGAATACACGACGGATGTCCGGCACATCTCAGGTAAGGACAATGTCGTGGCGGACGCGCTCTCTCGCCCTAACATTCATGCCCTTTCCCAAGGGGTAGACTTTGAGGCGCTGGCAGAGGCGCAGCAGGCAGACGAGGAGATCCCGAGTTACAGAACCGCAGTCTCCGGTTTGCAGCTCCAGGACCTCCCTGTAGGCCCAGGTGAGAGGACCCTACTCTGTGACGTCGCCACCGGCCAGCCCCGTCCCATCGTCCCGGCAAACTGGCGGCGCCGTGTTTTCGACTCCATTCACAACTTAGCGCACCCCTCCATCAGGACAATCATCCGGATGGTAGCCAACAGGTTCATTTGGCACGGACTCCGCAAGCAGGTCAGTGAATGGGCCAGAACGTGTATGCACTGCCAGACGGCCAAGGTGCAGCGGCACACCAAAGCTCTGCGCAGCAGTTCCACCCCACCCACCGGCGTTTCGACCACATTCATGTGGATATCGTGGGCCCTCTGCCAGTGTCGCGCGGAGCACGGCACCTCCTGACTATCGTGGACCGGTTCACAAGATGGCCTGAGGCGATCCCGCTCACCGACACCACCTCCGAATCTTGCGCCCGGGCACTGATCGCCACCTGGGTGTCCCGCTTTGGTGTACCGGCCCACATTACCTCCGACAAAGGCGCCCAGTTCACCTCCAGCCTGTGGTCAGCTATGGCCAGCCTTTTGGGGACACAGCTGCACCACACCACTGCCTACCACCCACAGTCGAACGGACTAGTAGAGCGTTTGCACCGTCACCTAAAGTCAGCTCTCATGGCCCGCCTGCGAGGAGCTAACTGGGCGGACGAGCTTCCCTGGGTCCTACTCGGCATCCGCACGGCACCCAAAGACGATCTGCATGCCTCGTCGGCCGAGTTGGTGTACGGCGCACCCCTGGTCGTCCCCGGGGAGTTCATACCAGGCCCAAGGGGGCAAGAGGAAGAACCCGCAGCAGTCCTGGGTAGACTACGCGAGAGGCTCGGTGACCTGGCCCCCATACCCACTTCGCAGCATGGGCAGAACCCGACCTGCGTACCCAAAGACCTGCAGAACTGTAAGTTTGTGTTTGTACGACGGGGCGGGCATCGCTCACCGCTGCAACTGCCCTACGAGAGGCCGTTTACGGTGCTCAGGAACAACGGGTCCACGTTCGTGCTGGACTTTGGGGGGAGAGAGGAGGTTTTCACGGTGGACCGACTCAAAACGGCCCATGTGGACTTGGCGCAACCGGTCGAGTTTCCGGCACCGCGGCGCAGAGGCCGACCTCCCAAACAGGGTCCAGCCCAGACTGTGGACATTGGGGGGTGTATCGCCGGTTCTGGGGGGGGGGGGGTTATGTGGCGACCCACTTCCTAGCGCACTCGAACCGGCTCACAAATAGCCAGCGCACCGGCACAAAGGCCAGGTCCGCAACAAAGGGAAAAAGCCTGCGGGGGTTTGTGAGTACGTGTCCCTTACAGCATCCACGCCCGGGGAGGGCGGGATGAGGGAGGCTTTAAAGCAAGGCTGTGAAGTTCGAATAAAATCATCTTTAATTGCAGTTTACCGACTCCATGTTGTTATTTTAGTGCTGCGTGTAGCACACCGCTACATTACCATCTTTTTCTCCCCCAACTGGTGACCCTCATCGGGCACACATACCCACACCTGATATCACAGGTATCACACTCAGGGCACTAAGGTCGAGTTCAGCAATGCCAATAGTCAAGTTAATTTCCAAGCTAATTCAGAACACAAATAATTGAACTTAAGTTTTTCCTAAAATTTTACTTAACAACTCTTTAGGTAAATTGGCTGTGCTATTAGAAAGGAGACATTTTTAATGTGCAATATTTACTTCCATCTTCTATCAGTGATCCAATTCTGATTAAGCAATATGTGGTCCCATTACAAAATATCTAAGTTATTGGAAATAAGAAGGCTGGGTACCTGCATCTGTAAACTTGTGGTGTTATTAACAAGAACTGTTGTGTGAGAAGTTCCACCTAAAATCATGTGGAGCTGTAAAACCAAAAACAGAGTAAAGAAGAAACCACTGCCTTTACCTCTTGTGTACCTAGCTCTTGCACTTCCTTCTTTATTCTCCCAAAATAAAGAACGCAACAATGTCATTGTCCCCAACTGCCTTCTCCACATTGGCAGCTCTTAGTTTTTATACAATGGACATTTTATTTTGCCCAAAAGCCACAGTGACAAAGAAGATAACATGCCACAAGAAATACTACACAAAAGCCCACAAAAAACATACCCGTTTCCCTCTCCACAGAAGCTGCCTGACTTGCTAAATATGTATATATTCATTTCTTGTTCAACTATCTGCAGCATTTTGCCTTTGTATAGTACTGTAGTTTAAAAAATACTTGTTCTAAAGCAAGTCACAGATATAATGCATGTATCCTTTCACAAAGTTATCTCAATAACCAGATGTTATTTTTTTCTGTCCTTTGTTATCCTACACTTACCCAGCACATTTAGTGTGGAGCTGTGGAGGGTCTTGGCACATTCAGGTTATGTATAATTTCTTATCTGCAAACCCCCAGAGTTACAAACATGGAATCTGTAGCTATTGGAGAGAATTACTTTAATTGTCAGAGCATAAGTTTGGCCAAGTCCACTTGTGTTGGTTTGGCAGCACTTTAAAATTTCTCAATAGAATTAAGTGTTATTTTCTAGCATTCATTACTGGAATACAAAAGTCACACATACAATTGATTCTAGAGTGGTTTATAAGCCAATATGTATGCTGGATAAAGAACTACAATTGTACAAATATACTTTTCACAAACCATATGGCTACCTTATACTGAGATAAACTGACCTCAAAATCTGAGGACATAAAAAGGAAGCACTAGTGATCTTAACTCAGCTAAACTTCCCAAATATACAGTGGCATGCAAAAGTTTGGCACCCCCAGTCAATATTTCTGTTACCGCGAATAGTTAAGTGAGCAGAAGATGAACTGATCTCCAAAAGTCATAAAGTTAAAGATGAAACATTCTTTTCAACATTTTAAGCAAGATTAGTGTATTATTTTTGTTTTGTACAATTTTAAAGTAGAAAAAAGGAAAGGAGCACCATGCAAAAGTTTGGGCACCCCAAGAGATTTGAGCTCTCAGATAACTTTTACCAAGGTCTCAGACCTTAATTAGCTTGTTAGGGCTATGGCTGTTCACAGTCATCATTAGAAAAGGCCAGGTGATGCAAATTTCAAAGCTTTATAAATACCCTGACTCCTCAAACCTTGCCCCAACAATCAGCAGCCATGGAATCCTCTAAGCAGCTGCCTAGCCCTCTGAAAATTAAAATAAATGATGCCCACAAAGCAGAAGGCTATAAGAAGATAGCAAAGCGTTTTCAGGTAGCCGTTTCCTCAATTTGTAATGTAATGAAGAAATGGCAGTTTACAGGAATGGTGGAGGTCAAGTTGAGGTCTGGAAGACCAAGAAAACTTTCCAAGATAACTGCTCAGAGGATTGCTAGAAAGGCAAATCAAAACCCCCGTTTCTCTGCAAAAGACTTTCAGGAAGATTTAAGAGACTCTGGAGTGGTGGTGCACTATTCTACTGTGCATGCAACACCTACACAAATATGACCTTCATGGAAGAGTCAACAGAAGAAAACCTTTCCTGCGTCCTCACCACAAAATTCAGCGTCAGAAGTTTGCAAAGGAACTTCTAAACAAGCCCGATGCATTTTGGAAACAAGTCCTGTGCACTGATGAAGTTAAAATAGAACTTTTTGGCCACAATGAGCAAAGGTATTTTTGGAGAGAAAAGGTGCAGAATTTAATGAAATGAACACCTCTCCAACTGTTAAGCACGGGGGTGGATCGATCACGCTTTGGGCTTGTGTTACAGCCAGTGGCACAGGGAACATTTCACTGATAGAAGGAAGAAGGAATTCAATTAAATACCAGCAAATTCTGGAGCAAACATCACACTGCCTGTAAAAAAGCTGAAGATGAAAAGAGGATGGCTTCTACAACAGGATAGTGATCCTAAACACACCTCAAAATCCAGAATGGACTACCACAAGAGGCGCAAGCTGAAGGTTTTGCCATGGACCTCACAGTCCCCCAACCTAAACATCATCGAAAATCCGTGGATAGACCTCAAAAGAGCAGTGTATGCAAGACGGCCCAAGAATCTCACAGAACTAGAGGAAGAATTTTTGGAGGCAAAAATCCCCCAAACAAGAATTGAAAGATTCTTAGCTGGCTCCAAAAAGTGTTTACAAGCTGTGATACTTGCCAAAGGGGGTGTTACTAAGTACTGACCATGCAGGGTGCCCAAACTTTTGCTTCAGGCCTTTTTCGTTTTCTGTTATTTTGAAACTGTAAAAGATAGAAATAAAAAAAGTAACCTTGTTTAAAATATTAAAGAAATGTGTCATCTTTAACTTTATGCCTTTTGGAAATCAGGTCATCTTTCACTCGCTTAGCTATTCACAATAACAGAAATTTTGATCAGGGGTCCCAAACTTTTGCATGCCACTGTATGCTGAAGTATATCTTAACATGCTATTAATGACTCATTTTATACAGCAAATCACATTTCCAGGGTCTATTTAACAATGGAAATTTTGACCAGGAGCACCCAAACTTTTGCATGCCACTGTAGTTCTCCAATAGGTCTTGTCCTTCACTTTTTAACTATTAAAATGGCTTGGCTGCATGGAAGTTAGTTTTTTTTAAACATGAGAATAGTCATGATTTCACCTTTCAAAAAGTGCCTTTTCTTCAGATCTTGGTTTTATAAACTTCAATGGACAAGAAAATATACGTTATACAGATAACAATGTCTCTGAGCAGAGAGCACTTTCACAAAATTATCGAGCTTAACCAGGCTGGAACAGAAATTTACTCAGCTACCTAAACATGGAAAGGCATAATAAATGTTTATCCTGAAAACAATGATTAACTATTTGCTTCTGATTGAGGTTAATAAGACAAATATTAAAAACAAATTGTTTGTGTGGCCTCTTGCTGATGAATACACATAATATCTTTTATTTGTTTGTTCGGCAAAGCAGAGAAACAGGCACTTCAGCACAGGCCCACGCTGACCAACTCTCACCCATTTACACCAATCCTAAATTAAACCCATGCTCCTTACAGTTTACAAGGCCAGCTTGAAAGAGTCCCTAAAGAATTATCACCAGTATATCACTTGTGGAACCAGAAGAGCCAACACACTGGACCAGTGTTATACTACCATCAAGAAAGTTCACTGTGCCATCCCACACCAATACTTCAGAAGGTCTGATCACCTGGTTGTTCTTTTACTTTTGACTATAGGCAGAGACTGAAGAACACAGCTCCAGTAGTGAGAACCAAGAAGGTATGGATAAGGGAGACAGAGGAGCGCTTACAGGACTGCTTTCAGTCAGTAGAATGGACAGTACTCAAGGATTCATCTTCAAATATGAATGAATAGTTGTCACTGACTTCATTAAAACTTGTGTGGTTGAGTGTGTGCCAATGAGAACATACTGTACAGATCTGAATCAAAAATGGTGGACGAACCAGGAAATTCACATTCTGCTGAGGGATTCAAGTCCAGTGACCAAGGCCTATACAAGAAGTGCAGGTATGACTTACAGAGGGCTACCTCAAGAGCAAAAGAACAACTCCAATTGAGGCCAGAGGTAGAATCAGACGACTGGCAACTCTGGCAGGGGTTGCAGGCCATTACTTCCTACAAAGTGAAACCCAACACCATGAATGACAGTGAGGCTTCAACCCCAGATGAGCCCAAAGCTTTCTAAAAGCACGCTTTGAAAGAGAATAAAACTATTAACTATGAGGCTGTAGCACCCAGTGACCCTGTAATCTCTGTCTTTGAGGCTGACATGAGAATATCTTTCAAGAGGGTAAGCCCTCACAAGGCGACAGGCCCTGATGATGTACCTGGTAGGGCTCTGAAAACCTGTGCCAACCAACTGGTAGGTGTGTTCAAAGACATTTTCAATCTCTTGCTGCTATAGTCGTAAGTACCCACCTGCTTCAAAAGGACAATAATCGTACCAGTGCCCAAGAGAAGGGTGAGCTGTCTTAATGACTATCATCCAGTAGCACTCACATCTATGGTGAGGAAGTGCTTTGAGAGGTTGGTCACGACTAGAATCAACTTCTACCCATTGCAATTTGCCTATCACCACAATAGATTTGCAGTGGATGCAATTTCACTGGCTCTTCATGTGCCCTTGAAGCACCTGGACAAGAGTAATACTTATGTCAGGCTGTTGTTTATTGACTGCAGCTCAATATTTAACACAAATTATTCCTATATGTCTGACCAAAAAGTTCCAAAACCTGGGCCTCTGTATGTCCCTCTGTAACTGGATCCTCGACTACCTCACCTGAAGACCACAGCCTGTGCAGATTGGAAATAACACCTCCACCTCGCTGATAAGAAACACAGGCACACCTCAGGGATGCGTACGTAGCCCACTGCTCTACTCTCTCTGCGCCCATGACTGCGTGACTAGGCACAGCTCAAATGCCATCTATAAATTAGCTGATGACACAACTATAGTTGCAGAATTTCAGATGGTGTCAAGTTGATGTACAGCAGTGAGACATATCAGCTGGTTGAGTGGTATCACAGCAACAACTTTGAACTCAACGTTAGTAAGACCAAAGAATTAATTGTGGATGTCAGAAAGAGTAAGGCATGGGCACACAAGCCTCCTCATTGTTCAATCAGGAATGGAAAGGGTGAGCAAATTCAAGTTCATAGGTGTCAGCATCTCTGAGGATCTATCCTGGACCCAACATTTCGATGCAGCTGCAAAGGAGGCACGACAATGCCTGTATTTCATTAGGAGTTTGAGAAAACACTTGCAAATTTCTACAGACTTACCATGGAGAGCTGCATCACCATCTGGTATGGGGTGGGGGGCACTACACTGGATTGAAATAAGCTGCAGAGTGTTGTGAACTCAGTCAGCTCCACCATCGGCACTAGCCTCCCTGGCATCCACTTCATCCTCAAGGAGTGATGCCTCAAAAAGGAGACACCCATCAGTAAGGACCCCATCACCCAAGGACATGCCCTCCCTCTTCTCACTGCTTCCATCAGGAAGGAGGTACAAGATCATGAAGACACACACTCAAAAATTCAGGAACAGCTTCTTCCCCTCTGCCATCCGATTTCTGAATGGACATTGAACCCATATATACTATTTTACTACTTTCTTCTCCCTTTTTGCACTATTTAAAATTTTAAATATATATATATTTACTGTAATTTACAGTTTACGATAACCCATGCACATCCTCCCGTATACTTTAAATCATCTTTAGATTACTTATAATACCTAATACAATGTAAATGCTATGTAAAAAGGTTGTTATAATGCATTGTTTAGGGAATAATGACAAGAAAAAGAAGTCTGCAAATGCTTGAGCAAGAAGTGCTGGAACAGCACTTCTGGGTTTTCGCGATTCGCGGATAAGGAGGGCCGACTGTACCGTAAATTCCAGTGTATAAGCCGAGAATTTGTCCCTAAATTTTGGTCCTAAAATTAGGGGGTCAGCTTATACAGAGGGTGCCAACTTTGGAAAAACGAATACATGGAAGACAGGATGTATTTATCGGCTGTTTTTGAGTCAAATTGGTTCCACTGTCGACACATGAATTCTTTGGTTTGTTTAAACTCATATCTAGTGGCTGAAGCACGGACATCACACCACCGGGGATGACTGCAATATCCGTATTTTCAGCTGTCAATACTGCTTTGGTTTCACCTGACAAGTAGTGACTTTTCCTTCCTGACACCTTTGGGCCGTTGACGCCACACCTCTTTAACCCACCTCCAAGCAACCCGCTTCGTCCATCCAGCAGCGTTCTTGAACGTAAACAACACCCCACGGGAATTTTCTAAGCAATCTTTGTTTTTTGTCTCAATACAAGATCATGTTTATTCATAAATCGGGCGCTCCAACTTTGCTTAGCTTTGAAGTTTTCGCTGACCTCACGGTGTTTTTCATTCCATTTCAATGCTTGACTCGAATCATTTCTCTGGTAACAATGTATCCAGACGATCACTGGTGATTCACCCACCCCAAAACTTTTTCTTCCAGTTCTGACCACTGGCATGTTTTTCTGCGGTTTGCACATTTCATCTTTGGCATTTCCCTCAGTGTGTCCTCTGCCTTTCTCCACTGTCTTACTCTCTCTCGTTTACATTAAACTTCTTAGCAGCTGCAGAATTATTCTTTCCTTTAGCAAAATCAACAACCTTCAGCTTGAAGCCAGCATCATATCGCATTTGTTTTAATCTTTCATACATGGTGGTCGCAAACTCAACACTGAGTACACGGACTGATCCCACCACCCCGTGTTTTGTTTTAACGAGATTACAATGGGCGCTAAATGGTTTCATGGGGGTTACATTTCAGAGGAATCTTTTCCATTGGAAACCTAATCTAAAATTTCCCTCCCTGATTTATTTATTAAGAATTTGCTTATAATGCTCTACAATGTGTAGGCCTGTTTTCTTAGCAAGTACTGGTTCACAAAATTTCCAGGGTCCGGATCCGGCAAAGCTGAGATCTTGTGAAATTTTCTGGTTAAATCAAAAACCTCTACTAAAGGGGTCGTCTTATACAATGGAAACATGAAAAAGCCACTTTTTTAACCTTGAAAATGGGGGTCGGCTTATACTCCAGGTTGGCTAATATTCTGGAATATACGATACCCCCTGTCTATTCTATCTATGTCTCTCATAATCTTATAAACCTCTATGAGATCTCCCCTCAGCCTCTGCTGCTCCAGCGAAAACAACGCAAGTTTGTCCAACGTCTCATGATAGCAAGGCTGTAGCCTGGTAAACCTCATGCACCCTCTTCAAAGCCTCAACATCCTTCCCAAGGTGGGGCAAACAGAACTGTGTGCCACAAGTTTCAAAATAGCATTTCATTTTGTTTGAATGTTAATACTCACACCAGTTACTGACAGCGGAAGGTACAATGGTCACTAACACGCACAAAGAAACATACTCTCATAACAAGTACTCTGCATAACTAAATAAAAGAAACAAGATCAAAAGTAATTTTGGCAGAGATAAATTGCAGTGTGTAATTACAAAAGATATGACATAGTTATTAATAGAGAGGAACATAAAATTCAAAGTGACATTCACAGATTAAGCACCTGGGTAAAACTATGGCAGACAGATTTCACAGCAGGTAAGTGTAAGCTTAAATCAAAGAGAAAGATCAATATTAATGCACCTGTGAAGAATTACAAACATTGTAATACAAATAAATTAACATTTGCGTGCGTGGAGATCAGCAACAATGTAATAAGTGAAAATTTAATTTAAAAACTTCAGATGCTGGAAAATGTAGTAGGCAAAAAAATTTTAATTACCAAAATGTGAATATCAACACTTATAGTAAGAGTTATAATCTAAAATGAAAGAGCAAACACGAGGAGATCTGCAGATGCTGGAAATTCAATCAACACACACAAAATGCTGGTGGAACACAGCAGGCCAGGCAGCATCTATAGGGAGAAGCACTGTCAACGTTTCGGGCTGAGACCCTTCGTCAGGACTAACTGAAAGGAGAGATACTAAGAGATTTGAAAGTAGGTGGGGGGGGAGAATGCAAAATGATAGGAGAAGACTGGAGGGGGTGGGATGAAGCTAAGAGCTGGAAAGGTGATTGGCGAAAGTGATACAGAGCTGGAGAAGGGAAAGGATCATGGGACGGGAGGCCTTGGGAGAAAGAAAGGGGGGGAAGCACCAGAGGGAGATGGAGAACAGGCAGAGTGATGGGCAGAGAGAGAAAAAAAAACAACTAAATATGTCAGGGATGGGGTAAGAAGGGGAGGAGGGGCATTAACAGAAATTAGAGAAGTCAATGTTCATGCCATCAGCTTGGAGGCTACCCCGCCAGTATATAAGGTGTTGTTCCTCCAACCCGAGTTTGGATTCATTTTGACAGTAGAGGAGGCCATGGATAGACATATCAGAATGGGAATGGGACGTGGAATTAAAATATGCGGCCACTGGGAGATCCTGCTTTCTCTGGCGGACCAAGCGTAGGTGTTCAGCGAAACGGTCTCCCAGTCTGCATCAGGTCTCACCAATATATAAAAATTCAGCGAATGTCTCCCAGTCTGCATCGGGTATTGACTTCTCTAATTTCCGTTAATGCCCCTCCTCCCTTTCTTACCCCATCCCTGACATATTTAGTTGTTTTTTTCCTCTCTCTCTGCCCATCACTCTGCCTGTTCTCCATCTCCCTCTGGTGCTCCCCCACTTTCTTTCTCCCGAGGCCTCCCGTCCCATGATCCTTTCCCTTCTCCAGCTCTGTATCACTTTTGCCAATCACCTTTCCAGCTCTTAGCTTCATCCCACCCCCTCCGGTCTTCTCCTATCATTTCGCATTTCCCCCTCCCCCCAACTACTTTCAAATCTCTTAGTATCTCTCCTTTCAGTTAGTCCTGACGAAGGGTCTCAGCTCGAAATGGCGACAGTGCTTCTCCTTATAGATGCTGCCTGGCCTGCTGTGTTCCACCAGCATTTTGTATCTAAAATGAAAGGTAGTTTTGTTACTGTGTAGGCTGGACTATATCTGGAGCACTGTCTGTCATTCTTAGCACCATAGCTTACTAAGCATACAGTGACCTTGGTAAGTGTGCAGAACCAGTGCACCACAATGCTATAAGGTGAGGACACAAACTAGCAAGGGAGCTAACAGAAAACAAAAGTAGAAGAATAATTTAATTGATGTTCTTAGGATTTTGAAAGCAGAAAGGGTGTTCAACAGATCCAGGAAGAAGATACGCTCTGTGCGTCTTCAGACTATGCGGATTCACGGTTATGCGAGGAACCTATTCCTACCAATGTCTCTTTATATGCGTCCAAACCTCAGTTATGCGAGGTGCACTGCTTTCCCGCCAATACAAGTCACATGCGCACACCTCACAGTCTCACTCCCACCAGTCTCATATTGGTTTTGGCAAGCTGTGGATGTGCGATCTTGCACTCTTAAACTTTTGTTGGTTTCACCTACAGTGCAGTGATTTTGTGCTTGAGATATTTAACTATGCCTCCTAAGCGTCCGATGTCATGTCCTGGGCCATCAGCCGAGCGGCAGAGAACCACTTTAACACTTGAAAAAAAGTTGGAAATTATAAACAGCACGGCATCAGGTGAAGGTAGCACAGCTCTGGGACACTACTGCCGGGAACAGAATCTTGCCTTTAAAGTTCTTTTGTTGTTTGACAATGCGCCAGCCCATCCTAACATTTGGACAGCATTCATCCTAACAGTGCGTTTCCTGCCGCCTAACACAACATCGCTGATTCAACCACTCAAGGTGTGATCCACATTCAAGGTGTCGTTTTTATGGCAAACTATCTCTCAGATCCTGCAAGCAACAGACGATTTTGAAAATCCCGGGACTTTACCAACGGTGAGGGAATGGTGGAAGTCGGAACACTTGGCACAAATGGCGATGGACATGGACCCAAGTTTAGAACAGAGTCAGCATTTCAGTCATTCCCTGCCATCAATCCTTCTTCCCTACAAGCAAATTTATGCTGAAAAACAAAATGCTGCCAAGCAAACAACCCTCACCACTTTATTCAAACCGGCGTCATCTCCTGCTGCCGGCAGTTCTGAGTTTTGTGAGTCTTCCTTCACCCCTTGATATGATCCTAACACCACAACACCCACTCATCTCCCAGAGCGAAAACACCTGCCACTGTTGGCGAGTACTGTACACCCTAGTATGTTAACTTTCTTTGATTTATTATGTTGAATATTATGTTAAATTGATTAATACAAATGTGCCTTGTGGTACTGTTTTTGTGTTGTGTTGGTATGAAAATGTGAATAAATTACAGATAAAATATATTTAGGAAGCCTTCTGGAACGTATCCCTATTTTCTCCACTTAAATAATTATTCACATTATGCGTCGACTGTAAGGAATATAATGAGGATAGGTTGTATAGGATAGGTGTACAAAACTTCAAAACCGAAACAAAGCCTTTCATTAGAGAAGTCAGGAAGCATTTCTTTGCAAAAAAAAAGACAGGAATGAGCAAATTTCTCCCCAAAAAGAGTACTTTTTTCTAAATCCAAGGAATATGGAGCTGAAAGGCATGTCCACATATATAATCACAATTTATTAAGTCAATAAAATAAAAATTAGACTTTGCCTAAACTGAGAATATGCATTAAAACAGACAACTAAGTGTTGAGGGGGTGGTAATACCATGTATTTATCAATGAATATCACAAAGTAATTTTGTTCTCTATGTTTCAGGTTCTTGTAGTTGTGGAATACAAAACAAAAATATAAAACTAAATAGTATTGAAAAATAATTGTAAGTTATAAACTGCAGGTATTTTTCTGAATCTTGCCTTAACTTTTGTAAATTTGCATAACGGACAATGAGTCTAGCTGCAATTAAAGCAATCATTACCCATAAATACAAATTTTAAATATTTGTCAAGCATCTTTAATGAATCAGGATATCCTAAAGTTCTCAGAAAACATTCCTAACATTGTACAAGAAGAGGGCAGTTTTTCAAAAGTTTCATAGATGGGGAAGAATACAGGGATTAATTTCAGAGCTTTGTTTTTAAACATTTAAGGCACAACTTCCAACACTGAGACAAAGCAGAGTGGAAATGTTAAAGGGCTTAAATTCAAAGAACAAAATAGTTATCATCCTGTTGTAGGGCAGAAGAGGTTACTGAGACAGAGGAGTAAAATCATTGAGCAACGGAGTATAGGAAGTCAGACTTTTTAAAGATCATGGCACTACCGAAAAACAATGTTTTTGTTATATGAAATCATTATCACCTTACCCTCGAGATTCACTAACACAACAGAAACTAAAATTATCATTATGGCCAAATGACAAATGCTGAGATCTTAGTAAAGATTTTGGCCTGAAACATTGACTGTTTTTTCTTTTCCATAGATGCTGTCTGACCTGCAAGTTTGTCCAGCATTTTGTGTGTGTTGCATTTGACTGGTTCTCCTTCCATCCTCAGTCACTTCCTCCATTTATTTGCATTATTGTTCTTCTTGCATGCTTGCTTTTTGTTATTATACACTGGTAGGAACAACAAAGTATCATCTTCAGCTGGTCTCTGAAGCATCTGGGTGTTTCATGAAGTCATGGTTCACTACGCTCAACCTCTCCCTCAATACCCAAAAAAACAAAAGAGCTGACCATGGATTCCAGGAGGAATGGAGAGGCTCACGCTGATCAACGACAATGGGACTGCAGTTGAAAGGGTGAGTAGTTTCAAGTTCCTTGGTATACACATTACTGAAGATCTCACCTGGAATGTACACACCAGCTGTGTAGCAAAAAAAAAGCACAACAGCGTCTCTACCACCTCAGGCGACTTAAGAAATTTAGCATGAGCCTCCAATTCTTCAAGACCTTCTACAGGGCCACCACTGACTGGCTGTATCATTGCCTGGTACGGGAAGTGCACCAGCCTGATTGCTGGGCACTGCAGAGAGTGGTACAGACAGCCCAGCGCATCTGTGGATGTGAACTTCCCTCCAGTGAAGACATTCACAGAAGTAGGTGCATAAAAGAAAGCCTGGAAGATCATCGGGGACAACAGTCACCCCAACCATGAACTGTTTCAGCTGCTTCCATCTGGCACCGCAGCATTAAAGACAGGACCAACAGGCTACAGGACAGCTTCTTTACATTGCAAAAGAGTCATAACACAAAGATTTTTACTCCTTTATGTTGTGGGACAGATGTCAAACTTAAATAAATTCAAATAAATTCATGCTTGAATATGCTGCCACTTTCTCAAATGTCAAGCATGTGGTACTATTTTCAGATCATACAAAGAAAATGAAAACTAAATAGTTGTCTCCCAATCACATAGTGAACTCACTCTCCAAACGAGCCTTTCATGCATTTGAGAGTCAAACCTCAAATCAATTAAATTGTCGCCACAGCAAGTTGATCCATTTGCTTATGGATCAAAAAGAAATAACATTGCAAGCCTGAATTTTCCTCCTTGGAACTATTTGTTATTGAAGGTTTTTAATTTTAAAAAGTTGCAGGCATTGGAAAGTTAATTACAAAATGCCAAGGCTAAACAACAGTAAATGACTTTTGGCCTCAAGCCAAAATTATGAAAAGCAAATGCAAGGAGGCAGGTAATATATAATTTGACTTAATCAATCACAATTAACAATGTTTGTAATAATACTCGTATTGGCTTAGTGATACTTAGCAAACTCTACTTTTCACCTAATTTAATCAAAACCAATTTACAAAGAACGCTAGGGAGCTGAACACTTAACAATCCCACAACCAGCTGTTAGAACAATCAGTTTCAAATGTTAGGTGGGCAACAAGGCATAGGGTGGTAGTACTATGCCAACTAAAATTGACTTACATAAAATTACAATAAAGAAATATGCTTGACAATTCTATCATTCCACCATTACCCCAACAGCCCTTATCCCAAACACTAGCTACCGGTATTTCTATTCCTTCAACTGCCTCCTAACAGCTTCAGTGATCAACTCTAATAAGCTTTGCACCACCTTTGTGCAGAAGAAATATTAGCACCCTATAATTTGAACATTATATTTTATAACCAGGTGTAAGTACTTAAGTATAGAAGAGGCCTTACTGCAATTACATGACACTTTGATAAGATAATACCAAAAGTACTTTGTAATGTTTTAGTATTGTATAGTCCCATAAAGTTTGTGAACTCTTTGCAGTTACCTGGCTTTCTATATTAGTTACTCATAAAATGTGGTCTGATCTTCATCTAAGTCACAATAATAGACAAACACAATCTGCCTAAACTAATAACACACACACAATTGTACTTTTCATGGCTTTATTGAATACATTGGTTAATCATTCATAGTGCAAGCTGGAAAAAGTATGTGAAGCCTTATATTTACTAACTAGTAGAACCTCCTTTAGCAGCAATAACCTCCACCAAACATTTCCTGTAGTTGTTGATCAGACTTGCACAACAGCAAGGAGGAAATTTAAACTATCCCTCCAGACAAAACTGTTACAGTTCATCAATATTTCTGGGATACCTCGCATGAACAGCCCTCTTCAGGTCATGCCACAGCACCTCAATTGGGTGAAGGTCTGGACTCTGACTTGGCCATTCCAAACCACAAATTTTCTTTTTAAACCATTCTTATTGATTTACTCTTTTGTGTTTTGGATCATTGTCTTGTTGCATCATTCAACCCCTATTAAGCTTCAGGTGACTAACCACTACCTTAACATTCTCCTGTAAAATGTCTTGATACAATTTTGAGTTCCTTATTCCCTCAATAATTGCAAGCTGTCCACTCTGAAGCAGCTCAAAATCATGATGCTCCTTCCACCATGATTCATAGTTGGGATGAGGTTTTGGTGTTGGTGTGCAGTGCCCTTTTTCCTCCAAACATAGTGGTTTGTATTTATGTCAAAAAGTTCAACTTTTGTCACAACTGTCCACAGAACATTGCCCCAGAAACATTGGGGAACATTTAAGCAGTCTTTTGCAAACTTCAGACATATTACAATGTCTTTTTTCGAGAGTAGTAGTCTCCTCTGTGGTGCCCTTCCATGAACACCATTTTTGTTCAGTGTCCTTCCCATATTGGACACATGAACGGAGACTTTAGCAAGTTTTAGATATTTCTGCAGGTCTTTTGCTGTTACCCTTGGGTTCTTTTTCACCTCCTTCAGCATTCATTGATTCGAACACCTCACTCCAGATAGCTTTTGTAGAAGGCATTACCCCAGAGGTTCACATACATTTTTGAACTTAGACTGTGATTGTTTAAATGGTGTACTCAGTATTGATGCAAAAAGGTGCATTTGCTTGTACGGTATTAGTTTCAGCAGATTGTGTTTGACTATTCCTGTGACTTAGATGAAGATCAGGCCACATTTTGTGAGTAATTAATGCAGAAAACCAGGTAAATGCAAAGGATTTACAGACATTTTCTTGTAAATGTATATGCCATAGAGATTATAGAAATTTAGTAGACTACATCTCTATTCCCTGGAATTCAGAAAAATGAGCAGCAACGTTATTGGAACTTCAAATTCACAGTGTGGTTGTGAGAAAGATACTTCTCACAGCTAGTAAAACTAATAATCACAGATTCAGAATAAGGGGTGATCCAATTCCTTTGAAGATGCAGACACATTTCTTCAAAGATAATGAATTCTAGGAATTTTCTGTGTCAATGGATTAAGTGACTCAGTCATTAAAGTTATATAAATAATTATAAGGATAATAATGACCTGGGACATTGAAATAGTGCAGGAAAACACTGCTGAGGTAACAAAGCAGACATGATCTTGATGCATGGTGGTGCAGAATCTAAAGTCCATTAATTCTTACTCCTGTCCATTTCCTACGTCCTGAAACATACTTAACCTTCCAGTACTTTTACTCAAGATCCATGAAATAGCCTGTAATTCACTTTCCAAGTACCAGGCTGTATCTGTGTGCATTTACTCTGCTTCTGTTCTAGTGCTCTGACATCCTTCTTCAAATGTGGTTCCCAAAATAGGAAAGAACTCAAAATAGATTTACAAACAGATACCAACTCTTGATACAGAACTCTGGATTGGAATAGCATTTTATAATTAAGGCCGGTCACATTCACCTAAAAGTATTATGACTACATGAAACGTAACCCTAAACCCCAGTGCGTCCAAATCTTTAGTACCAACACTTCTCGACTCAATTTATTGTTTAGATTATAAAAATAAATTCTCTCTCAAAACCTCAGACTATCCTGGACAGAAGACCAATAAATGATTTAGTAAGTTTTGAAATTACTTCTGCTGTTCGAAACCTGACAGCCAATTTACACACAGTAATACATCAAAACAGAAATGATCTGGTGTGACAACCCGGTAACCTGATAATGTTGACTGTTGACCAGCACGGTTCTGCTCTTCAACAAAATGCTGCCATGGGAACTTTTACCAGTAACATACACAAGTAACTATACATTTATTTAATATCTCATCCAAAAGTTAGCACTTCCAACAATGCTAAGTACTATGTACAGTGTCAGTGTAGATTTTGTGCTCAAATTAATGCAGTGGTGCATACAATCAAGAAATTGATAAATAAATGTAAAATGGGAGACTTGATTGGCTGGAGACATAAATACACATTCAAAGAACTTAAAAAAGGGAAAAGAGTAGTGAGCACAAATTGGACTCCTTACAGACAAACTGGTAAATTTATAATGGGATTAAGTAAATGACTTAATTGATTTTGTATTGATTACAAAAAAGTTAAAATGATACTGAAAGCTGAATAAGGTTTCCCCCGCAATCCGAAGGTAGAGTGTCCCTAAGCGAAGAAGCAATTACCATTAATTTATAGGGGAAAAATTTTCGAGCATTCCCAGACCCAAAAAGTAACCTACCAAATCAAAGCAAATAACATATAAAACCTAAAATAACACTTAACATATAGTAAAAGCAGGAATGATATGATAAATTTACACCCTATATAAAGTATGTACATATATGTGTGTGTGTGTGTGTATATATATATAGTAGGTATATATTGTAGGTACGGTGTAGTTTTGCTTATCAAACTCGGGAAGGCAGCAAGCCAAGATCGATTTGGAGAGAAAGAAATCGGAATGTACACGCATGCACAAACAACTGCCCGCACAAGCCTTCACGGTCATTGTAGTCTTTCTCCGGGTAAACACATGTATAAAGTGGGCGTCTTTTCTTCATAAAAGCGAAAATCCTCTTTGGTTAGCGAAAACAGGTACTAATGTAAGTCTTTTGTAACAGCGAGTTGTCGTAAAGCAAACTTTCGAAAAGCAAGGGGGCCACCTGTACACCCAAAGGATTTATATCCCAGGCATGAAAAAAGTGGTTTCAAGGAATTATCAACTTGTTAGCCTAATGTCAGCAATAGGAAAAACAATGGATACTTCAACAATTTATAACACTAACCTTGGAAAAATTCAGATACACCAAAACTAATTTATGAAAAAAATTAGTTTTGATTATTTTACTGAGCTTCTCTGAGGATATAACGTGTAGAAAAAGAAAAAAAATGCGTATTTGGATTTTGGAAGGCTTTCAATAAAGTCCTCCTAGATGCAAAACTGGCTGAGAAGTGGCAGATGGAGTCCAACCCAGATAAATGTGAAGTGGTTCATTTTGGTAGGTCAAATATGATGGCAGAATATAGTGTTAATGGTAAGACTCTTGGCAGTGTGGAGGATCAGAGGGATCTTGGGGTCCGAGCCCATAGGGCACTCAAAGCAGCTGCACAGGTTGACTCTGTGGTTAAGAAGGCAAACGGTCTATTGGCCTTCATCAATTGTGGAACTGAATTTAGGAGCTGAGAGGTAATGTTGCAGCTATATAGGACCCTGGTCAGACCCCATTTGGAGTACTGTGCTCAGTTCTGGTCACCTCACTACAGGAAGGATGTGGAGACTATAGAAAGGGTGCAAAGGAGATTTACAAGGATGTTGCCTAAATTGGGGAGCATGCCTTATGAGAATAGATTGAATGAACACGGCCCTTTCTCCTTGGAGCAGCGGAGGATGAGAGGTGAACTGATAGAGGTGTATAAGATGATGAGAGGCACTGATCGTGTGTGTAGTCAGAGGCTTTTTTCCCAGGGCTGAAATGGCTAGCACGAGAGGGCACAGTTTTAAGTACAGAAGGGATGCCAAAGGTAAGTTTTTTTGCGCAGAGTGGTGAGTGCATGGAATGGGCTGCTGGCAACTGTGATGGAGACAAATACGATAGGGTCTTTTAAGAGACTCCTGGATAGGTACATGAAGCTTAGAAAAATAGAGGTCTATGGGTAACCCTAGGTAATTTCTAAAGTATGTACATGTTTGGCATAGCATTGCGGGCCACAGGGCCTGTATGTGCTGTGTTTCTAGAAAAAAATAAAGAGTAGGAATATACAGTATTCTCAGATGGTCTGGTGTAACTATGAAGATTATCATAGCAATCAGTGCTTGAGCTCCAACTTTTCACAATCATATAAACTTGATTAGTTTTCTGAGTTGGTGAAAGAGATGATGCGGGAGGACACGTGTTAACTACATGGGCTTTAGTAAGGAGTTTAACAAGCTCCTCATGGAGGGTTGATCAGGAAGATTAAGACACATGAGATTCACAGTGAATAGGTAGTCTGGTCTCAGAATCTGCTTGCCCATAGACAACAGAGGGAAGTTGTGGAAGGCTGGTGGTCTGTGACCAGTATGTTCTGCAGGGATTAGTGCTGGGACCTCTGTTATACACATTGAATGAAAATGAAGATGGGTGGGATAGGATGTCTGCAGCCAACACAAAAATGGTAGAATTATGGACAGTGAAAAAGGCCATCAAATGAAACAGCAGGATAGAGACAAGTTACATTTATGGGTGGGAAAATGACAATGTAGTTTAATCTGAGAACGAGGTTTTGCATTTTCAGGGGTCAGATTTAAGGGGAAAGTATCGTTAGCAGCAGAATCCTTAACAGCATTTATGTATTAAAGTTGTCCAAGTTCAACACCACCTATCTTCGTAGCATCTGCATACTTAATAACTCCCTAAATGCGGTGATGGAAGTAAATAAAGTGGTAAAGAAGGCATAGGGCACACTTGTCTTCATCACTAGGGACAACAGAATACAAGAGTCAAGACATCGCATTGCAGTTGTATTAAACTTCGGTTAGGCTACACTTGGAGTATCCTGTGCAGTTCTAATCATCCTATTACAAGAAGGATATAACCATATAACAATCACAGCACAGAAACAGGCCATCTCAGCTCTTCTAGTCCATGCTGGACGCTTACTCTCACCTAGTCACCGACCTGCACTCAGCCCATAACCCTCCGTTCCTTTCCTGTCCATATACCTATCCAATTATTTTTTAAACTGACAATACCGAACCTGCCTCTACCACTTCTACCGGAAGCTCATTCCACACAGCTACCTCTCTCTGAGTAAAGAAGTTCCCCCTCGTGTTACCCCTAAACTTTTGCCCCCTAACTCTCAACTCATGTCCTCTTGTTTGAAACTCCCCTACTCTCAATGGAAAAAGCCTATCCATGTCAACTCTATCTATCCCCCTCATAATTTTAGATACCTCTATCAAGTCCCCCCTCAACCTTCTACGCTCCAAAGAATAAAGACCTAACTTGTTCAACCTTTCTCTGTAACTTAGGTGCTGAAACCCAGGTAACATTCTAGTAAATCTCCTCTGTACTCGCTCTATTTTGTTGACATCTTTCCTATAATTCGGTGATCAGAACTGTACACAATACTCCAAATTCGGCCTCACCAATGCCTTGTACAATTTTAACATTACATCCCAATACCTAGACTCAATGCTCTGGTTTATAAAGGCCAGCATACCAAGAGCTTTCTTCACCACCCTATCCACATGAAATTCCACCTTCAGGGAACTATGCACCATTATACCTAGATCACTCTGTTCTACAGCATTCCTCAATGCCCTACATTTAACATGTATGTCCTATTTTGATTAGTCCTACCAAAATGTAGCACCTCACACTTATCAGCATTAAACTCCATCTGCCATCTGTCAGCCCACTCTTCTAGCGGGCCTAAATCTCTCTACAAGCTTTGAAAACCTACGTCATTATCCACAACACCACCTATCTTCGTAGCATCTGCATACTTAATAATCCAATTTACCACCCCATCATCCAGATCATTAATGTATATGACAAACAACATTGGACCCAGTACAGATCCCTGAGGCACACCACTAGTCACCGGCCTCCAACCTGACAAACAGTTATCCACCACTACTCTCTGGCATCTCCCAACCAGCCACTGTTGAATCCATTTTACTACTTCAATAACGATTGAACCTTCCTAACTAACCTTCCGTGTGGAACCTTGTCAAAGGCCTTACTGAAGTCCATCTAGACAACATCCACCCTCGTCAACTTTCCTAGTAACCTCTTCAAAAAGTTCAATACGATTTGTCAAACATGACCTTCCACGCACAAATCTATTTGACTGTTCCTAATCAGATCTTGTCTATCAGATAATTATATATACCATGGATGTGGAGGCTTTGGAGAGAGTTCAGAAGTTTACCAGGTTGCCTCAATTAGGAGAGGTTGAGCAAATTTGTATTGTTTTATCAAGAGCAGTGAGACTGAGGGGAGACCCAATGAACAGCTGGTACCTATTCCCAGGGTCAAACTATCGAATACTGTGTAGCAGGACCTTAAGGTGAGAGAGGTAAAGTTTAAGGAAATCTGCAGAACAAATATTGTTTTATGTAGAAAATGGTAGATACCTAAAAAGCGCTGCTGGGGGTAGATATGACAGTGGCTTTTAATTTGGAAATCAATATGTAGAGAATGGAGGGATATGGATCATATGCAGGTAGAAGATATTAGTTTAACGTGACATCCTGAGCACAGACATTGTGGGCTGAATGGACTGATTTGGTCTTTACTATTTAACTTGACTGAGCAGAGAAGATATTTATTTTTCAAGTTTGTGAATACCAAACTAGGTAGGATTGTGAGTAACAAGAATGCGAGGGGTCTCAAGGGGATATGCAGAAGCTGAGGGACTGGTTGAGGGAATGGAAATTTGGGGAAAATATAATTTCAACCACTTGCACACACAGGAAAGCAGAGCATCTGTTAAATAGTGTAAGGTCAGTCCTGTTGACATTAAAAGGATCCAAGATGTGCTTGCACAGAAGTCACTGAAGTAAACAAGCAGATAAAGCAAGCAATTAAGAGGACAAATACTTTATTAGGCTTTGAATTGCAGTAATAATTCTTACTTTAATGGTACAGGATCTTGGTAAGACTGCACCTGGAGAACAGTGTACAATCCTTATCCAAGAGTAGATGTAGAAGGAATGCAGAAATTATTCATTGCACTGGTTCCAGGAATGGTAAATTCATCCATGAGGAGAGATTGAATAATACACTGGAACTTATTCTTTATCATTTAGAACAATGAGAAGAAATCTCAACCAAATTTGCAAGATTCTTAAAAGGCTAAATGCAGGTCATAGTGCAAATTCTGCAGATGCTAGATGTCAGGTATTTCCTCTGCCTCGAGTCTAGTACCAGAGGACACAGGTTCAGATTAAGGGGCATGCCATTTATGACAGAGGATGATCAACTTTTGGAATTCTTTGTCTAGGTGGGCAGTCTCGGTTTTAGTACTCACTAAAAACACGAATTATAATCTTACATTAAGAAAATCAAGAGATATGTTAGTAATCATGGGGAAACAATGATAAGGTAGAAGGCAAGCCATGATTTTAATGAATTTTGCAGGTTCAATAGGCTGGAGAGTCTATTCCTGTTTTTATTTCTTACTTTCCATCCATCTCTCTCTGAGACAAGAGTATCAATTGAGACATGACTGAGCTCACAATAATACTTTTGCAGACGTGGTGAACGAAAATGTGTGGGTTATTTTTAACCCTCAGGGCAGAACCCCGAGGGATTTCAAAGTATTGTGCAAATATATAGTGTTAACTCTCGAGCAGTAGAAAACAGAAACAAATAATTTAAATCAAACAAAGAAGCTGGAATTCGAAACTTTCAGTTTCGTGTGTTTACTTACTGTCCCTTTTTAATTCTTCTATTTTCTTCGACTCCCCGAGGATAACGCAACCCCCGTGTACCAGGCCCTCGGGTACACTATCAACCAAACAAATCAAATTCCCAAACTCCTCGCTCACAGGCAGAAAGTTCCCCCACCCCCTCCGGAATGAGGCTGAAGGATCTGCTGCGTGGAACAAACACCCAGATAAGCGAGAGAGAGGTACAAGGCCTTCGCACTCAACTTTCCACACAACATCGGGTCCCTAGCAGTGGCGGCGGCGGCAGGAAGCCCGACCCTTACCGGGCTCCTTCTCCAGCTGCTCCCCGCGGCCCTCCCCGGCCTAGTGTCCCGGCAGGAGCTTCCCGAGTCCGATTCCCGGGCTCCGCACTCACCTTCAGCTGCCGCGACGCTCACATCTCCGCAGAGCCGCAGGGCGGGAGACACTGACAACGAAAGGCGGCCACCAAGCAGCTTATCCAACCCAGGCCGCGCCGACTCACTGAGCCGCTGTCATGGCGCTACCTCCGCCAGCAAAGCCAGCAGCCGCCTCCTTACTCCTCCCACTACCTATACACAATATGCACAGTGTATGCGTGCTGCAATGTATTCAGTGTACCCTGAGGATAGGGTGTAAAAATATATACACACATTGCACAATATACAATGTGTGTAGTCTGTGCGCACCCTTGGGTGCCGAATATACAGCACAAATCATCCAAACTACGTGTACTGTATACACATACTGTGGCCCATATCCAAACAGCACACACACACACACACACAGATACATTGGTTATATCAATATAAACATATATGTATACACAATAACTGTATATTTACACAATTGAGTCTGAGGTACTTAAGTTCTTTCACATTTCACACTGCTTTGTACCCAGCACAAAGGAACTTAATCTAGAATACAATAACCAACCACAATCAGCTCCTTTATGCACAGGCGCTTTCTTGTCAGATTTGTTCTGCATTCAACATCTGTATGGATGTGCATGCAGTTGAGCCTCACTTTTTAATGTCACTTGTGCAGAACTTCCTTGGACATTGGGTTCACAAATGGCACAAGCTACTCGCACAGAAGCATCCTAAAAAGGGGCCTAATTTTGTGTAAATTGAGGGCCAGCCCTACCTAGCACATAGCTCTTTCATGTCATTTAGATCCAACAAAATGTTTTGACCACATCCCTGCTATTGTTCTGAAACAAGTCACAAATCCCTGTTCCCTTTCTTCAGCAATATTTGGAGCTGAACCTCAAATCCTATTTCCCCCACCCAATCTCCAGAGATAACTCCTTAAATCATGACTTCAATGCACAATGTTCCAAACTGATCTGACTGTTGGACTCAGTCCAAGTCATTAAGAGTATTCAAAGAAAAGCACAAAAGGTTCATAGACTAAATTAAAAGAAAGGTGAGTGGAAGCTGAGCCGTAATCATGAGGACTGTAGTGAAAGTTGAGGCAAATTCAGTAATACAAAAAGAAGTGTAAGCAGGAGGTGTGTTAATAAGGCAATATGTATCATACTTGGACAAAACAGAAGCCATGTTAAAGGACCTGCTTACATTGAAAATTAAACACAAGATGTTATGGCTAAAGCTCAAATAGAAGATGGAATATTCATCATATGTATGGGAAATGACATCCAGGCTTTGCTTCAGGTTAAATACCCCAGGCCTGATTGGGAGAAGATGGTTGATAATTAAGAGTGGAACTTGCATCCCAAGGATAGATATGAATCAGATACACTCAGTAACATGTATGTTTCAGAGAGATGAAGTGATTGAAGTTTAATAGATAGTGTATTTAATTTCATCCAACCTAAACTGAAATTATTTACTTTTAATTCAAACATATATATAAGTATGGTTTAATTCAGTTATTCCAATTTAGAGCCATTTTTTATTAGCTTTTCCTACATTGAGGTTTTGTCAGATAACCATCTACTTCCACTCTAGCTTCTACCACCAAGCCAATGCTGAATCTAATTTACTACTTCATCCTGAATGCCAAGTGATTTAATTTTCTGGACCAACCTTACATGCGTAACTTTGTCAAAGGCCTTGCTAAAGTCCATGTAGACAACATCCACTGTCTTTCCTTCATCAACCTTCCTCGTAACCACCTGAAAATTTCTATTAGATTGGTTAGAATGACCTACCATGAACATTGTTGACAATCCCTAATCAAGCACTGTCTAACAAAATATCTATACATCCTGTTCTTTAAAATACCTTCCAATAATTTGCCCACAGCTGATGCCAAGTTCACTAGCCTTTAATTTCTCATTTTATTCTTAGAGCTTTCTTGAAGAAAGGAACAACATTTGCTATCCGCCTGTCCACCGGCACTTCAACTATACTGAAGGATGTTATAAATATCTCTGCCAGGGCCTCTGGAGTTTCTGCACTAGCCTCCTGCAAGGCCCAAGGAGATGCCTTGTCAGGTCAGGTCCTGGGGATATGGCTAGTTTAATTTCCCTCTGTAATCCTGGTTCATTCCATGACCTCAGTAATCTTTGCCTCACTTTTATTTATTTACAGACGGACAGACATACTTTATTGATCTCAAGGGAAATTGGGTGTCGTTACAGACGCACCAACCAAGAATAGTGTAGAAATATAGCAATATAACACCATAAATAATTAAATAATAATAGGTTGATCATGCCCAGTGGAAATAAGTCCAGGACCAGCCTATTGGCTCAGAGTGTCTGACACTCCGAGGGAGGAGTTGTAAAGTTTGATGCCCACAGGTAGGAATGACTTCCTATGACGCTCAGTGTTACATCTCGGTGGAATGAGTCTCTGGCTGAATGTACTCCTGTGCCTAACCAGTACATTATGGAGTGGATGGGAGACATTGTCCAAGATGGCATGCAACTTGGACAGCATCCTCTTTTCAGACACCACCGTCAGAGAGTCCAGTTCCACCCCCACAACATCACTGGCCTTATGAATGAGTTTGTTGATTCTGTTGGTGTCTGCTACCCTCAGCCTGCTGCCCCAGCACACAACAGCAAACATGATAGCACTGGCCACCACAGCCTCGTAGAACATCCTCAGCATTGTCTGGCAGATGTTAAAGGACCTCAGTCTCCTCAGGAAATAGAGATGGCTCTGACCCTTCTTGTAGACAGTCTCAGTGTTCTTTGACCAGTCCAGTTTATTGTCCATTCGTATCCCCAGGTATTTGTAATCCTCCACCATGTTCACACTGACCCCTTGGATGGAAACAGGGATCACAGGTGCCTTAGCCCTCCTCAGGTCCACCACCAGGTCCTTAGTCTTTTTCACATTAAGCTGCAGATGATTCTGCTCACACCATGTGACAAAGTTTCCCACCGTAGCCCTGTACTCAGCCTCATCTCCCTTGTTGATGCATCCAACTATGGCAGAGTCATCAGAAAACTCTGAAGATGGCAAGACTCTGTGTTGTAGTTGAAGTCTGAGGTGTAGATGGTGAAGAGAAAGGGAGACAGGACAGTCCCCTGTGGAGCCCCAGTGCTGCTGACCACTCTGTCTGATACACAGTGTTGCAAGCGCACGTACTGTGGTCTGCCAGTCAGGTAATCAATAATCCATGACACCAGGGAAGCATCCACCTGCATCACTGTCAGCTTCTCACCCAGCAGAGCCAGGTGGATGGTGTTGAATGCACTGAAGAAGTCAAAAAACATGACCCTCACAGTGCTCGCCGGCTTGTCCAGGTGGGCGTAGACACGGTTCAGCAGGTAGACGATGGATAGCTGTTCTAGAACAAGCCTCTCCCGGGTCTTCATGATGTGGGAGGTCAATGCCACCGGTCTGTAGTCATTGGAGCCACTGGGGCGCGGCGTCTTCGGTACAGGGACGAGGCAGGACGTCTTCCACAGCACAGGAATCCTCTGGAGACTCAGGCTCAGGTTGAAGACATGGTGAAGTACTCCAGATAGCTGGGGGGGGGGGGGGCACAGGCTTTGAGCACCCTGGGGCTGACACCATCCGGGCCTGCAGCCTTGCTTGGGTGGAGACGTTTCAGCTTTCTTCTCACCTGTTCAGCTGTGAAGCTCACCGTGGTGGTTTCAGGTGTGGGAGGGGTGTAGTCACGAGAGCAGGGTAATCTCCTGTATATATCTCCTGATGCAAAATATTTGTTTAAGATCTCCTCCATCTTTTTTCATTTACATGTATAGATGACCATGTTAATCTTCAAGAGGCCAATTTTGTCCCAGCTATCCTTTTGTTCATTATATATCTATGGAAAATAATATGTAGAGTTAAGTTGTATGATTTATTATGAAGCACAGCAGAATGTATTTCTACCCAACTAAAGAAGTCAGACCCCGTTTGTACATTAGTGTGATAGGAGCTACAAGAAGGGCTCAGGAAGAATCTACTAATTAAAACTAGAAGATCTGTTTGTCATACATCACCATGTTAACTAAGGCCTTACTTAATCAAGGGAACACATTAGCAAGGGACTTTAGCAACAAAACTGGTTTGCCCATGGAAGGCAGAGAGTAGGGGTGGAAGGCTATTATTCTGGGTATTATGTCCATGGCCAGTGACATTCTGCAAAGATCAGTGCTGGGACCTCAGTTGTCTGTGATACAGATCAATGATCTGATGAAAATATATGTATATAGGTGACTTTACAAAATACAGCTGGATATTGATCAGTTACAGATATGGGCAGAGAAGTGGCAGATAGAGTTTAATCCAGGTAAGTGTGAGGAGTTTCACTTTGGGAGATGAAATGAAAGGGAAAAGTTTATAATTAATGATAGATCACTTAATGGCATTGAAGTGCAGAAGGATCTAAGAGTCCAAGTCTATGGCTACTCAGGTGGATAAGGTGGTAAAGTACGCATATTGACTTCATTGATTAGGGTAATGCGTATAAGGAAGTTATACTGCAGTAATATAAAGCTTTACTCAGACCACACCGAGTATTTTGAGTGCAATTATGGTTGCCCCATTAAGGGAATGATGGGAGACTGTGGAAAGGTGGAGAAGAGATTTACCAGGATATTGCATGTATTAGAAAGAATGAGTCGTAATGAAAGTTTGGACAAATTTGGGTTATTCACCACAGGGCATCAGAGTCTAATTGGACTCTGGGAACCTGATAGAGGTTTTTAAAATTGTGAGAAGTATAGACAGAGGAGATGGCCTTTTCCCCAGTGCAGAAATGTCAAATACCAGAAGGCAAGCTTTTACAATTAAAGAGGGAAGTTTAAAGATGATGTACGCAGCAAATTTTTGGCACAAAGCCTGATAGGTGCCTGGAATGGATTACCAGGGCTAGTAATAGAAGCAGGTAGTTTAGAGTTTAAAAGACACATGAATATGAAGGATGCATTGATTTTGACTCAAGTCACTGGAGAATTGGTGGACATGAAAGTCTTTACTCTTCACAATGAACATTCTCTTGGAAATGCTCTCTGTAGAGTCTCAAACTCAAAAGTATATCATATTTCCAAACCCTTAAGATCAAAGGCAACTGCAGGTGATTCAATACAATTTCAATAGTTACAAGCACATTGTTTGCTTCAATAATTTGGGTTGGCAATGTTTATTTGGAATTGCATAGAAAACATCTGTGAATTTTCAAATACTGTTATTGGGACAAGCTAATTGCAAGCTTCCTTGAAATTGTTTACAATGGTTCAAATTGCTTAAATCCATAGATTGATACATATGCAAATGCCTTGGTCACAATTCTGCATATCATCACTCTTAGTTTGTGGGCCAGCCTGTGCTCCTCAGACAGTCCCGTTTATCTGCAAAGGAGTGCTTCTAACCTCAATTTACTATTTACATTAAGAGCAGAAGACTGGCTCTTGCCTGAATTAATATCTGCCCTCCAGAAAACTCCCTAACATATCCCCCTTTTGACCCTTGGATAAAATATGTCTCAGGAAGGCTAAAAGAGGATTTAATGAAGTAGAGGAGTAAAAATGTCCTTCACTTTGGATCCCCTCCCTAATTAATAATCTATCATGTCCCTATGTATCTACATCTACATTATCTATCGTTCCTAGTTGGCAAAAAAAGTTCCAGAAATTTAATCATATCCTTTTCTTGGACACATTTGTCTTCTTGATTTAATTCAGTCTTTAGCATGCAACTTTGTCATTCGTGTAGTTGTTGCTTCCTTCGCTGCTGGTCTATTGCATTTTAATCACATCCGTATCTTGGTCCCTTAAATCTTTGATGCTAAAATTATCAGTAGTGAGTCTGTTGGCAAGGGGCATCAGCAAAGTAGCATTTCCATTTCAAAAGCAACAGGTCATAGGCCTTGCCATGACAGAAGATTATCACTTCCTAACCAGAAGACCACAATCTGTGCGGATTCGTGATAACACATCCTCCTTGCTGACGATCAACACTGGCACACCTCAGGGGTGTGTGCTTAGCTCACTGCACTACTCTCTGTATATCCATGACTGTGTGGCTAGGCATAGCTCAAATACCATCTATAAATTTGCTGATGATACAACCATTGTTGGTAGAATCTCAGGTGGTGACGAGAGGGCACACAGCAGTGAGATATTCCAACTATTGGAGTGGTGTCACAGCAGCAACCTGGCACTCAATGTCAGTAAGACGAAAGAGCTGATTGTGGACTTAGGAAGGGTAAGATGAAGGAAAACATACCAATCCTCATAGAGGGATCAGAAGTGGAGAGAGTGAGCAGCTTCAAGTTCCTGGTTGTCAGAATCTCTGAGGATCTAACCTGGTCCCAACATATCAATGTAATTATAAAGAAGGCAAGACAGCAGCAATACTTTATTAGGAGTTTGAAGAGATTTGGTATGTCAACAAATACACTCAAAAACTTATATAGTTGTACCATGGAGAGCATTCTGACAGGCTGCATCACTGTCTGGTATGGAGGGGCTATGGCACAGGACCAAAAGAAGCTGCAGAAGGTTGTAAATCTAGTCAGCTCCATCTTGGGTACTAGCCTACAAAGTACCGAGGACATCTTTAGGGAGCAGTGTCTCAGAAAGGCAGTGTCCATTATTAAGGACCACCCGCACCCAGGGCATGTCCTTTTCTCACGGTTACTATCAGGTAGGAGTTACAGAAGCCTGAAGGTACATACTCAGCGATTCAGGAACAGCTTTTTCCCCTCTACCATCGGATTCCTAAATGGACATTGGATCTTTGGACACTTACTCACTTTTTAAAAAATATACAGTATTTCAGTTTTTGGGTGTTTTTAAAAATCTATTCAATAAACATAATTGATTTACTTGATTATTTATTACTATTATTTTTATTTTATTTTTTTTCTCTGCTAGATTATGTATTGCATTGAACTGCTGCTACTAAGTTAACAAATTTCACGTCACATGCCGATGATAATAAACTTGATTCTGATTCTGATTCTGAGAATAATCTGACAACCAGTCTCAGAGATCGATCTACAAGAGGGCTTGGGATGGTCCCTATTTGAAAATAACCTCACCCCAGTGGCAGTCCCTTCCACACTATCCCTTTGATTGCTGGCCCAGCCATTGAAGGGCTTCAGCTCATTTATAACACGTACAACAAGCTGGAGGAACTCAGCATCCATGGAAATGAGCAGTCAACGTTTCGGGCCGAGACCCTTCGTCAGGACAGTCTGAAACGTTGACTGCTCGTTTCCACAGATGCTGCCCGACCTGCTGAGTTCCTCCAGCGTGTTGTACATGTTGCTTTGACCCCAGCATCTGCAGTGTAATTTGTTTCCAGCTCATTTGTGTTCATTCCCATTCAGGCTGGTTTGACTGCCTTCAGTCTGTGCAAATTTCTTCTGTTTCTCAGTCTGACCTGTCATCAAAGTACTGATCTATGTAACAAATCATCCACTTTCTTTTGTGTATTTAATACTTCAGTAATACTTGAGTAATATTGTAAATATTTTATTTGATTAAGCATTCTTTGTTGTTCACATAATTAATTACGGGTTATATGTAAAAGTACATGAATGGCACACGTCATTGTGCCACCATGTCATAAGTACTTACCTCACTAAAAGTAAAACAAAAGTCATCTCCTGGCTTTTCTTTCAACTAGTTTTATGCTTTGGAGCATAATCCCATCCAGAATCAGCCTTCATTATAAATTACATTTATATTTTAACACGTTAATCACTGTTTGCTGACATGCTCTTTCTGTGTCTTCTGCATTTGTTTTCCCATTCCTTTTCATTCGCATGTCTGCTTCCATCAGAAGGTTGATGGTTAATATTTGCTTTCCTGTGATGAGAGTGTTAGTTGGCTGACTCATGTGGTCTGCTTTCTGCCTCTGGTTCTCCATGGTCAGTAATGGTGGACTCTCACTTGCATTTTGCCAGACATGTTGGACTTGGAGCACATTCTGCATTTGTATCCTTGGAGACAGGGATGCCCTGAATCCTGGTTATTCATTTGTATTTTTGAGACACACGCTATGATTGTTTCAACAAGCTTTCCAAAAGAACTAAAATTCAACCAGCACATTGACAACGTCCAATGTAGTGTGGCATTCTGGGTGGGGGCCTGCCCCCTGCATTTCTAAAGACCAGTACTATTTATTGTTCTCGTGTTAAAATGCTTTTGTGGGATTATTTTGGAAAGTTCCAGTTCATTTATTGTTACATTATACAGTTATTTGCTTGTGTATTTGTGGGTCACCCTAACTGTAACCAGGGTGTGTGATGGTCACCTCCCTGGTTGGGTCCACTCTTCAGGTCATGGGGCCCAGTCTGTTTTGTGTTTATCACAATAAGACAGTTAAAGAGCTTCCTCGTCTGTTATTATGGACCAAATGCTTGCCACAGTATATTTTATTAAGAAAAGCAATATTTCAGTTCACTCCCCAGGTGTTCCAATCTCTCTCCAAAAACATAGATGTCAAATTCTCCCCCTTGAATATACACAAATCATCAATTCCCCAAAATGCCAATTTCTTTCTAGAATGTGGGAATCTCATCTCTGGAATAAAGTCATACACAATTCCATCACCTTAACCTGGATTGCACTTGAAATCTGGGTCTAAATGATTGCAACAGACTGGAATCTGGGTCTCTCACTCCAATACTCCAAGGCAAAGAAAAAATAGACACAAACATAAAGCACAGATAAGACAAAACAAAAATCTTTGCTCACACTTTTGTTCTTCTGAAGTGTCACAAATAAACTGAAAAAAGAATTTGGAACAAACATTTAATACATAATAAACACATTTTCCAAAGAACATTGGAAATGAAAAGGTGGGGCCTCCATACATGCACATTCACACAATATATTAGAGATTTCATAAGAAGACATCCTGCAAATTCATTTCATGTCAACTAACAGAATCTTCCGCTTAGATAAATTGAAACACCTTCCAAAACAGATTTATCAAATGTGACTTTGCAATCATTCACTCATACATGTATTCTTTCTTTGTTTCTCACCCTCCTTCAAGTGAATTCAGGTGTGACCATACACAACATTTTTCAAACTCAAACTACCTTCTCTCAATGTTTAAATATTCAGCAAAGAAAGCTTCTTTGTTGAAATGTGAACAAAGTCACCAGAGAGACACTGAAACTACTGGATATAGAAGTGTTTTATTCAACAAAAATGAGCAGCAAGCATCATGTTGAGACCCTCTTTAAGGAAGAGGTCTCTCGAGTAATATACTACATGACATTTTGATATGCTAAAGATCAAAAGTAACAGCAGGACAATTCCATAGTTATATCTACAATGCTTCCTTTGAATTGCATATAGGTTTCACACACCTCTTTCTTCGCACCCACACTCCAGACACCCAAAATGAATGTTAATCAGCATTGTCTGGTTTGCAGCCAATTCCAGCCCACAGCTCCAGGAAATCTATTGTTCAGGGCTGCATTTTAAATTCAGTCTACAATCCATGTTCATGTCTAAAGATTGGTTGCTGGTGAAGTTAATATTTGCTATATACCCTAACTCCAGAATGCACCCTAACAATCTTAAAACACGCATTCACACCACCATCTAGAATCTTAGACATGAAGGCTTTGAAACAAAGAATGCTGGGAATTATTGATCATGGACAAGCAAACATTCAACCATCTCCACATCAACAAAAATTCCAACATCTTCTGAGCATTCCCAAATTCAGATCTCTGATCTACAGAATTTTGATTATATGACCTGTTTATCTTATTGTCTTGGGTGATGTGACCTACTTTAGAACAACTTACCCTTCTAGAACCATACTTTAGTCCAGTCCCTGTTCCATTATGTCTGAGATATGTGTAAGTGGGTTTATATGATTCTCTATTCTAATCAGGTCTCTTAAGACTGGTTCAGTTTTGTTTGTGTTCAGCCCATTCTCCTGGGAACACTTGACATAATTCAGATACATCTCCCTGGCTCCAGCCATTGCTAGTCCGGACTGCTGTGGCTATGCTGTTGGTTCTGTGAACCTGATGTGTGTGCTGATCCTGACTTGTCCATGTAATCTGTCCCTTCCCTGAGTCTATGACAACTCCTCCTTACTAAGTGCATCTAACCCCAGGACAGTGTTCATTGCTTGGGCAAACAGAGAGGCTCACTTTTTCTGTCCTCATTGCTCCCCCCCCTCCCCCGGCTACATCTGCAAGGTAAATAGACTCCCCAGTTGTGGGCAAGGGTAGGTCAGTCATGGATACTGAAGCTCCCGTGCCCACTAATATATCATAATGCTGGCACTCTATTAAAGCACTTGTGTACATCCTCAGGTGACCAGTACTGGCAATTAGGGCTGCCAATAGCTGCTTGTCTGACTTGGATGCTGTCTTTACTAATTCTATTATCTGGTCAGCAGTCAGTGTGGGTAGAGAAGATTCTGCTATGGTTTCTTCCTGTGTCAGTGGGTGTCCTTCATACCCTCTTTCATTCTTGCAACATTGCCTCTGACCATGGCCTGAGAGGCCACAGCTATAACTGTCTTTATCCTATGTCTGTCTTGGCAGTCCTTTGCTAGGTTCCCTGGTTGCTGGCACACAAAGCAAGTCCTGTGTCCTTGCAGCATCTATATCCACTTCAGACATATAACAAACCATCTTCACTCTCTTTTGTTTTATTTTCCCAACCCATGAAACTATTGTGGTGTAGGTGGATCCCACCGTTATCCCCAAGTCTAAAACCTCCTGGCGGGCTGAGCTCAGCCCTTCCTTGAGCACTTTCAGGAAGACTGGATCATCTCTGTCATAAGGGGACGTGAGACTGGACCCAAAAGCAGGATGCAGGCACAGGGCAGAACGGGACAAGCTAAAGGAGAGGACAAGGTGCGGAGACCATGGCATTCAAAGATGATCCTGGAGTTCAGAGAGGATCCTGGAGTTCAGAGATGTTCTCGAGGCTTGGCTAGAGGCAGGGGTCGAGGCTCAGCTAGAGCCTGGGGTCTCAAGGATGGGGTCTTGGGACTAGGAATGCTGAGAGGATAGCCCCCTGGGCAGGGCCCAGACCTCCCAGGCAGGACACAGGGGCCTGGGTAGGTCACAGGGCACAACCCATTGGAGGCAAGGGATAGGAAGGGGCAGAGTCCTCTGGGCAGGCCAGGACCTCCCAGGCAGGACACAGGGGACTGGGCAGGTCATGGGGCACAACCCATCAGAGGTGAGGGATAGGAAGGGACACAGTCCCCCGCCAGGCAACAGCAATCCAGCCTGGCTTACCCAACAGAGGCAAGGGATAGGAAGGGGCAGAGCCCTCCACCAGGCAACAGCAATCCAGCCTGGCTTACCCGACAGAGGCAAGGGATAGGAAGGGGCAGAGCCTGCCACCAGGCAACAGCAATCCAGCCTGGCTTACCCAACAGAGGCAAGGGATAGGAAGGGGCAGAGCCCTCCACCAGGCAACAGCAATCCAGCCTGGCTTACCCAACAGAGGCAAGGGATAGGAAGGGAGCTCAGTCCAGGGTGACTTCAAGACTAACTGCAGCCAGAAGACTCAGGCAGGCTACAGAGCAGCCCAGTTCATTCACAGACTCACAGACCTCCCCATTAACAGTGGTACTCCAGGACAACCCCCCAACTATACTCAATCCCAGAGCCCCTTATATTCACAGCCAACTGATAGGCATCAGGTGCACCTCTTTGAGCCCAACCAAGCCAAGATGATCCTCAGGTGTGACTATTTGAGTTCAAGGCGAAACAAGAGGTGGTCGAAGGACCCGGAGTCCGGAGTCCGTGGACCGGATCAAGAACCAGAATGCGGACTTCAGACCCGACCATAACACTCTCCTTGTATTGCCCAGCCATGTGTATTCCTCATAGGGCCAGTTTTTCACTCTGCATAGTCCATGGCAGGTTCATTAGCCTTCTGAACAAGTTACATTATCATTCCCCGGTTACTCTGACCTCCTCACAGTTGATGTCCCTCTTCTTCCTTAAAGTTCAGATACCTCTCCTCATCTCTGGCAGTCCCATCAGCTGCCCATGTTTCATCCCATACCCCTAGTGTTAGACTTTCCCACAGATTTCTCAGTCATTTCTTCTTCGTCTTCTTGGGCCCTTGGCTCCCAATAGAGCATAGGCCATTGATGACCTCTTATCTCTATCATCTTCTGTCCTGAGCCAGTTTCTCAGGGGTGGACCTGGAGTGCCCTCGTCATCTAAATTTGGCCTTGATGTCTCTGTTCCATGTCTTCTTTTCATGTCCCCATTTCCTTTTTCCTTTGGAATTTCAATTTTAAAGCCTGCCTGGTGATGTTGCTGGTTGGCTTCCTCAAGGTGTGCCCAATCTACCTGTAACTCCATGGTTCCTGGTTGGTGTTTCCCCCCAGTGTCTGGTTCATTACTTTGCCAGTCCATTTGATGTTTAGGATCTTTCTCAGGCACTGGTTGATGAAAGCCTTCAGTTTTTGTCATATCTTCTTTAGTGCTCTCCAGATTTCAGAGTCAGATAGGGGCACTGTTTTAACATTTGAGTTGAAGTGTCTGATTTTGTTTTTTTCTTGAAATGACTCTGGATGTCCACACTTTCTTCAAGATGTTATGACTGTTACTAAGTCACTGGAGAAACTGGAGAGCAAGTGAGTATGAAAGAATTTATTCATAATGACAAACAAACATCCTCTTGGAGACCATCTTGGTAGTGCCTCACAAACTCAAAAGTGCATCACAATTTGTTACCCTTAAGATCAGAGGTAATGATAGGTAATTCTATACAATTTCAATAATTACAAGGACATTTATTTCAATAGTTTGGGGTTTACAATGCTTCCTCTGAATTACAAATCTTCAGTGGACGACATCTCTGAATGCTCAAATACCTTTGCTGGGATAAACTATTGCAAACTTCCCTGACTTTGTTTATAATGGTGCAATTTACTTAAGTTCACAAATGCCTGGATTGATGCATTTGTGAACGTCTCATGGTCACAATTTTGCATATCATAACTCTTAGTCTGTGGACCAGTCTGTGTTCCACAGATGGTACCACTTATCTATAAAGATGTGCCTCTAATCTCAATTAACTGATTGCAATCTACAATTTACATTAAGAGCTGAAGACTGGCTCTTCCTTGAATTAATATCTGCTATACTTGGACTGTATAACTCCAGAATACTTTCTAACAAAGGGAGTGGAGGGATTGGGATGAATCACAGGTAGAGGAGACTTGTATAAATTGGCATCAAAATTGGCACAACATCATTGGCTGAATGACCAATGCAGTGTTGGTACTACAGTACTCTATGTTCTTTGTTCTATTGGAACTTCAGACCCTGAACAGAGGCAGCAATCTGTGAGAGATGTGAAGGTCATGCAGTAAGGGTGAGGTCAGAAGGGACTGATCATGCATCTTCTCATCAACGGTTGCTCAGGAACTTAACTGAACATCAGTGAATTTGTGAAGATGCTGTGCCTTGACTTTAATTGTATAAAAGAAACTTATGCTTTGTACAATGGGGATGAGAATATGTGAATAGTCTTCTCTCTCCCTTCTTAAGGATGCCCTGAGCTTCCTGCAGCCTGCCACTTTAGTTCTCCATTCCACTCTGACATGTTGATCTGAGGTCTCCTGTGCTTATATAACAAAGATCTATGTAACCTTGAAGAATGCCACTTCATGTGGGTAGAAGTTAGGAATAGAAAGGGGTCAATAACTTTACTGGGTGTTTTTTATAGACCACTCAATAGTAATAGGGACATTGAGGAGCAGATAGGGAGACAGATTCTGGAAAGGAGTAATAATAACAGGGTTGTTGTGGTGGGAGATTTTAATTTCCCAAATATTGATTGGCATCTCCCTAGAGTGAGGAGTTTAGATGGGGTGGAGTTTGTTCGGTGTGTTCAGGAAGGTTTCTTGACACAATATGTAGATAAGCCTACAAGAGGAGAAGCTGTACTTGATCTGGTATTGGGAAATGAACCTGGTCAGGTGTCAGGTCTCTCAGTGGGAGAGCGTTTTGGAGATAGTGATCACAATTCTATCTCCTTTACCATAGCATTGGAGAGGGATAGCAACAGACAAATTAGGGAAACGTTTAATTGGAGTTTGGAGAAATATGAGGCCATCAGGCAGGAACTTGGAAGCATAAATTGGAAACAGATGTTCTCAGGGCAACATACAGAAGAAATGTGGCAAATGTTCAGGGGGTATTTGTGTGGGGTTCTGCATAGATACATTCCAATCACACAGGGAAAGTACTGTAAGGTACAGGAACTGTGGTGTACAAAGGCTGTTGTAAATCTAGTCAGGAAGAGCTTATGAAAGGTTCAAAAAACTAGGTAATGATAGCGATCTAGAAGATTATAAGGCTAGTAGGAAGGAGCTTAAGAATGAAATTAGGAGAGCCAGAAGGGGCCATGAGAAGGCCTTGGCAGACAAGATTAAGGAAAACCCCAAGGCATTCTACAAGTATGTGAAGAGCAAGAGGATAAGACATGAGAGAATAGGACCAATCAAATGTGATAGTGGAAAAGTGTGTATGGAACCAGAGGAGATGGCAGAGGTACCTAATGAATACTTTGCTTCAGTATTCACTATGGAAAAGGATCTTGGCGATTGTAGGGGTGACTTGCAGTGGGCTGAAATGCTTGAGCATGTAGATATTAAGGAAGAGGATGTTCTGGAGCTTTTGGAAAGCATCAAGTTGGATAAATCACCAGGACCGGATGGGATGTACCCCAGGCTACTGTGGGAAGTAAGGGAGGAGATAGTTGATCCTCTGGCAATGATCTTTGCATCATTAATGAGGATGAGAGAGGTTCCAGAGGATTGGAGGGTTGCGGATGTTGTTCCCTTATTCAAGAAAGGTAGTAGGGATAGCCCAGGAAATAATAGGCCAGTGAGTCTTACTTCAGTGGTTGGTAAGTTGATGGAGAAGATCCTCAGAGGCAGGATTTTTGAACATTTGGAGAGGCATAATATGATTAGGAATAGTCAGCATGGCTTTGTAAAGACAGTTTGTGCCTTACGAGCCTGATTGAATTTTTTGAGGATGTGACTAAACACATTGATGAAGGTAGAGCCATAAATGTAGTGTATATGGATTTTAGCAAGGCATTTGAAAAGGTACCCCATGTAAGGCTTATTGAGAAAGTGAGGAGGCATGGGATCCAAGGGGACATTGCTTTGTGGATCCAGAACTGGCTTGTCCACAGAAGGCAAAGAGTGGTTGTAGATGGGTCATATTCTGCATGGAGGTCGGAGACCAGTAGTGTGTCTCAGGGATCTGTTCTGGGACCCCTACTCTGTGTGATTTTTATAAATGACCTGGATGAGGAAGTGGAGGGTTGGGGTAGTAAATTTGCTGATGACGCAAAGGTTGGGGGTGTTGTGGATAGTGTGGAGGGCTGTCAGAGGTTACAGTGGGACATTGATAGGATGTAAAACTGGGCTGAGAAGTGGCAGATGGAGTTCAACACAGATACGTTTGAGGTGGTTCATTTTGGTGGGTCAAATATGATGGCAGAATATAGCATTAATGGTAAGACTCTTGGCAGTGTGGAGGATCAGAGGGATCTTGGGGTCCGAGTCCATAGGACATTCAAAGCTGCTACACAAGTTGACTCTGTGGTTAAGAAGGCATACGGTGTATTGGGCTTCATCAATCGTGGGATTGAGTTTAACAGCCGAGAGTAATATTGCAGCTATATAGGACCCTGGTCAGACCCTACTTGGAGTACTGTGCTCAGTTCTAGTCGCCTCACTACAGGAAGGATGTGGAAGCCATAGAAAGGGTGCAGAGGAGATTTACAAGGATGTTGCCTGGATTGGGGAGTATGCCTTATGAGAATAGGTTGAGTGAACTCAGCCTTTTCTCCTTGGAGCGGCTGAGGTTGAGAGGTGACCTGATAGAGGTGTATAAGATAATGAGAGGCATTGATTCTGTGGATAGTCAGAGGCTTTTTCCCCAGGGTTGAAGTGGCTAGCATGAGAGGGCACAGTTTTACGGTGCCTGAAAGTAGGTACAGAGGTGATGTGAGATGTAAGTTTTTTACGTAGAGTGGTGAGAGTGTGGAATGGGCTGCCAGCGGTGGTGGAGGCGGAAACGATAGGGTATTTTAAGAGATTCCTGGATGGATACATGGAGCTTAGAAAAATAGAGGGCTATGGGTAAGTCTGGGTAGTTCTAAGGTAAGGACATGTTTGGCACAGCCTTGTGGGCTGAAGGGCCTGTATTGTGCTGTTGGTTTTCTATGTTTCAATCTTTCATCCAGTATGTTGCAATCTTCTGGAGTCAACATCAAACTATACAATTTTAGGTTACTTGTTTTGTCTGTTAGAACTCAAAGAGTCAAGCCACATCAGTGAAGTCAAAAGGGGTAAGTTGACATTTTGGGTTGAGACCCTTCATCAGTCCTGAAGCTGCCCTTATGTGACCTCTTTTACTATGGTCAAGTGTTGCACAGCAACTACCACATGAGCTTGACAGAATGAAGTTTTAGTCAAATGGAAAGGGGACACACCAAGAATCTATGGACCAAGTTTGTCAATATAGACATCAGAATACAGATCAGGAGAAATGTGCGTTAGGACCTTAATTTGCCCACACATACTTACGCATATAGATAAACTTGGATAATATGTGAAGCTTGCTGCCTTTACACATGCATGTATCCTCTCATCCTCAATCTCCCTTACCCCTGTATCTCCTCTCCTTTAAAATCCTCCCAGCCTCTTATAGTTCTCTTCTTTCGGACCCCTTCCCACCAGCTTTCAGTGTCCCTACTTTCTCTTGCACCTTATAACTCCACCCCTTTCCCCACCCAGTGGGAAGGGCTGTTTCAAGTGGCATCTAAAAAGTGCACTACAAACTCTCACATCAATAATTTAAAAAAAATATATACGTGCTGGTCGAAAAAATATATAGCCCGGTAAGATGTTTGATGACTGAAAACAAGGAGTAACAGCCAACATTCAGGAAGCCGTGGGAATATAGTCTTGCTGCACACGCCTCTCGTAAGATATCGGAACCAAAGTTTGAGAGTCTGTAGTGAGGGGGGACATTAAATAAGTAAAGCACTGCTACAACAACCGGCAATGGCGGCGGGCAGGTGCTGGCGAGGTTGGTTGGGGGCGATGCAGCGAAAGTGGGGCTTTTTCTTGGGTGTTAGTATCTTTTGTACCGGGACACCTAGCGCTGGGGGTGGGTGGTTGTTCTCGCCCTGGAAATGAGCGGGGCGGGGAGGAGGAGAGACAAAAAAAGCAAGCTGGAAATGAAGAGGGGAGGGGGTAGGGGAAGAGAAAAAGAGGTTCTACTGGTTTGGGGAATTGGCGGTGGACACTGGTAGTCGTGAGATGACCAGCAAATGTTATTCATTTTATAGGATGCAGGACGCGAGTTTGTAACTGAATATAACGAATTTACCTCATTCTTCAAAGACCTTGCATGATTGTGATTTTTCATGACGTCTTCAAACAACTTTCACAATGAAATTTTGTAGCACCACGCAGAAAACAATTGTTTTACCTCATACCACTTTTAAAGTGGAACTGACCAATATTACGTGTATTATACCTCTAGTAAGAAGGCAAAATGACACCTGAAAAAGCTGTCTGCCTGACATAGTACAGAGTTTTCCAGATGCTTAGTTTGTTAGACTATTTTCCCAGTTCGGGCTCTAACTGTCTGTACTTCTGGATCTGTAGTTGAACTGTGATTTTGTTTTCTGCAAGCTCTAATATTTCTAAATCTTTCTTTCTAAAATCTTCTTCCAATGTGGAATACATTTTTCTATCATGACTTTATATAATTTGTATAAAATTTGTTGAGTCGCTGCTGCCACATTGGTAATTTTGATGTGGGCTTCTTTGTCGCCAACTCTGAGTAATGATAGTTCTTTATTACCGCTATTATAATAATGTGTGGCTCTCTACGTTTCCTTCAGTTATCACCTTTCATTCTTCTGAGCTTCTTGTTCCAACGGGCATTCTGCCATTTGGAATAGAGTTGTTGTTTGTATTCCAATGAGTTTGTGTGCAAGACTGCTCGTTGTCTCTTGTTTACTGTATGGTTGCCGAACTCTTTGGACTGGAAGTCAGCTTGAAGAAGACAGAAGTTCTCCATCAGCCTGCACTTCAGGAAGATTACTACCCTCCCTGCATCACCATCGGCAAGGCAGAGCTGAAGACAGTCCACCAGTTCAGCTACCTGTGGTGCACCATCTTGTCAGATGCCAGGATTGACAAAGAGATTGACAACAGACTGGCAAAGGCAAACAGCACATTCGGCAGGCTGTACAAAAGTCTGGAACAACAAGCATCTGAAGAAAGGCATGAAGATCAGCGTGTACAGAGCCGTTGTACTGACCACCCTCCTGTACGGCTCAGAGTCGTGGGCCACTGACCGTCACCACCTACGACTCCTTGAGCGTTTTCACCAGCACTGCCTCCTTAACATCCACTGGAGTGACTTCGTCACCAACATTGAAGTCCTCGAACAGGCGGAGGTCACCAGCATCGAGGCCATGCTGTTGAAGACGCAGCTGCGCTGGGCAGGGCACGTCTCCAGGATGGAGGATCATCGCCTGCCCAAGATTGTGCTGTATGGTGAACTCTCCACTGGCCACAGTGACAGTGGGGCACCGAAAATGAGGTACAGGGACTCTCTGAAGAAATCCCTTGGACCTGTCACATTGACCATCGCCAGTGGTCTACTCCAGCCTCCAATCGCGAGGCCTGGCGACACACCATTCACCAGTCTGTCTCCTCCTTCGAGAACGCACGGAGGGCTGGCCTTGAGGACAAAAGGAGAAGGAGGAAGAACTGTGACACAGCAGCACCAAACCCAGAACAGATTTTCCTTGCAGCCGCTGTGGCCGGGTCTGCCTGTCCCGTATTGACCTCGTCAGCCACCAGCGAGCCTGCAGCAGACATGGGCAGCCCCCTTCCTAAATCTTCATTTGCGAAGCCAAACCATGACTGTATAAAGGATGGGAGGATTGTGCTGTGATTGTTTAGCTTTTTCAGTGCAGACCAAACCTGGTTAACAATGGATCCTGTTTATCAGGATGTTCTTGAGTCGTTCTTTTTCACAAGTTGAAAAATACTTAAAATCTTTTGAGATGGTAACTATTGCAAAGAGTGGAATCAAATGAACACAAACAGATAAAAACAGTATCTAAAAGTGTTGAGAGGGAGAGAGAGAAAGGAAACTTGTACTGTTCATAGGAACAGGTACGTACGTACTTTGGACTTCTGAATTTAGTAATATGAGAACTCATATGTACGGATGCCTGTACGTTGGGCATTTTTAACCTGTGGAACAGCCCGTTTTCCCTTGGTCACCTTCACTGAATTCTGTGCCTTTCCTTTACTCTGAGGAAAGTTTGATTGATATTCAGACTGCCAGTTCTTTGAAAATCTCAAAGTTTATCTGTTTTGAGCTGTGGTTATTTATGTGATAAACACATTACATTGTCACAGCTTTTCCTGAGCTTGTGTAAATGAACAAGTCTTTCTTTCACAAAATTGACACTTATTAGGCAGCATGTACCTTGTGCTGAACTGGTACTTGGGGCCTGTGCTGTTGCTCTCATCCACTCCTGATACCCTGGATGAAAGAGAAAAAGACATTTGATGTCTTCAATGTAAATTGAAAAATAATTCCTATTTGTAGGAGTCATTTTTTCAATCCACATTATGCACACTTTTACCTCATTTCTCTTAATTATTAATTTCTCTTTCAGCCACTCAAGTTGTTGTCTACGGTACTGTAATATTTAAGTTACCTTAGTTGTACTTTCCCTGTTTTGTACTGTGCTTATCACTGAAGCATTTCTGCTGTGGGTTTGGATATCCCTGCAGCTTTGCGTGTCCAGATAAACTTTTTGTTTACTTATTTAAAAATACAGCGGGGAACAAGCCCTTTCAGCCGAATGAGCCACATTGTCCAGCAGCCCACCGATTTAACCCTATCCTAGTCACAGGACAATTTACAATGACTAATTAGCCTACTAGCTAGTACGTCTTTGGACAGTGGGAGGAAACTGGAGCTCCTGGAGGAAGCCCACATGTTCGAGGGGAGGGAATGAAATCTTGATAGAGTTAATGCTTTCTCAAGTTGGACTCTCTCACTTCAGAAGTAATCTCATTTCCAACTGATTCCTTCAGATTTTCAATATTACTACAAGCTTGCCTTCATTATGGTCCCTGCTCCTAGTTGCAATGCCTTGTGATGCTTGATGTGCATTCTTCATTGTCTCATATGAGGATGTTTAATATGATGTAAATTTCACCTTTGTGATTAATAAGATGGAATAAATACTTCTGCCTGCTGAGGTTCTCTTTGCTAAGAGCTGGTATGGACCTAATAGTCCATACCCGAATGCACAGAACCTGAATCTAGTGAACCTGAAAACACAGTCGCCATTACAAATGCAAGGTCAGTCTTCTGGAGAGGGAACCTTCTGAAAGCATCTGGCCTGGATGATGTTCCTCACCGTGTCCTTAGATCTTACATAGATCAGCTGGCAAGGATATTTGCAGGCAATTTTAACTTCTTCCTGCTCCAATATGACATTCCCACCTGCTTTGAGAACACCACTTTTATCCCAGTATCTAAGTAAATCAAGGTAACATGCCTTAATGTTTGATGTCTCTAACGCAATGCTTGGTGTTTCTAACAGCCACCATCATGAAGTGCTTCGAGAGGCCAGTCATGGGGCATGCATTAACTCCAGTCTCCCTAACAATGTAGCAATGTTGACTCAATGCATTTTACTTGCTGCTGAACCAGGTCTGCACCATCTCCTTGGCTCTACATTCATTTCAAGAGCATCTGCACAGTAATGACCCCTGTGTTAGACTACAGCTCTTTCTTCAATTCTATAATTCCAAGCAAACTTCTCCAACCTTGTAGAGCAGCAATTCAACTCTTCCCTTTGCAACTGTAGCTTTGGCTTCCTGATCAACAGTCTGTAGTCAGTAAGGTTAGGCAGCAATACCTCTGCCATGATAATCATCTTTACTTTGACCTTCACTGATTTTTATCAATACACCATAGAAAACGTCCTACATGGATGCATCACAGCTTGATATTGTAGCTGCTCTGCCCATAACTGCAAGAAACTCCAGAGACTTGCGGTCACAGCTCAGCTCATGGAAACCATTTATGAACTTTGTCTACATTTCTTCCTGTAGAGTAGCCAGTTTTGTGAAAGGCCGCACCGATCCTGGTCACTCTCTCTTCCTTCTGTAAGATACAAAAGCCTTAAAGCATATACCATTTGGCTCAAAGAAGTGCTTCTATCCCACAGTTTTAAGACTATTTGAATGATTCCCTATATGATAAGATGGAATCTTGACATTACAATGCATCTCCCTATGACCTTGCATTTTATTGTCTACCTGCAGTGTGCTTTTTCTGTAACTGTAACCCTTTATTTGTCACTCTGTTGTTTTACCCTTTACCACTTCAATGCACTGTTGTATTGAATTTATTTGTATGAAGTATGCAAGACAAGTTTTTCCAATTGTGAGTGTGTGGATGTGCAGACTGATATTGGATAATAGCAACTTCGTATATTTAAAGGGACCCTTACAGATACCTTTGTAGATAAACTAAATCTTCTAGAAATATTGGAAAAATTAACAATGTTATAAGCTAGGCCTCAGCTGGAACATTATATGCAGTTCCTGACATATGGGTGTGATATGGTGCATGAATAGAGATTCACATTCCAGTAAGATGGCAGCAGGCTTGGTCACAGTGGCTTCTGTGGGGGTCAGCCAAAGGTGTTACTGTCTTTTTTAAAACATTGCAAGACCCTGCTGGACGTAAAAAACTGAAGGAGCTGGACTTGGTGTGGATTGTGTTGCTGCCTGTGTCAGAGAGGTGTCGGAGGAGACGGTGTGCTGTCTAACCGCTTTTCTAGTGATTGCAAGACCCTGTTGGACATTGTTAATGTGGAAAGGTGCAAGTTCAATTCATTGATTTATTGGTGGACTATAGGGGAGCTGCATGGCTTTGGTTGTAGCAAGGACAAGGCCTCAAGCTGTGGTGTCACCATATGCAGCAGAGAGAGGCATTGGAGTTGTTGCACTCCTCTGGAGTGCCAGAGGCGGTGTGCAATGTGACCAAGCTGGAGTCGGTGCTGCCCCTAGTGTTCACTGCGCAGAAGACGAGACTGCTGCAACATTCATGGACTCAGGGACTTGGACTGTATATCTTTTGTGTGACTGTATTTTACTGATATCTTGTATATGCTGTATGTGGCTTGTGCCCTGTATGTCTGTTGGTATTGTGTTTTGCACCTTAGCCCCAGGGTAACTTTGTTTTATTTGGCTCTATTCATGGGTATTCATATATGTTTGAATGACAATAAACTTGAACTTAATCAGGCCTGACAGTTTCTGAGATTTAAGAAAATGTCATCTGCACCATATTTCACTTGCACTATAATTCGATTTGCATTAAGTCCTCCTGCCTTGATCCCAACATGGACACTGTTTTAGTTGTTTGCACTTCCTCTCCATTTCCTCCTTCCATATTTGTGTAAAGTCAACAATCTATGTCTGTTTACAAATACTTATTGATGTGAGTACTTTCTATTTTTATATCAGATTTTCAGTTTAACCTTCTGGGAGCAAGTGGAAGTGTTTGAAGTTTAAAAAGGATTTGATAGCAATTGGGTGAAACTGGATGAGAACCGTATTTCATTTATTTTTTGTACCTTAAATGGGTTGTGTGTTTTATCCGACTGCCCAGTGTATCTAACAAAATCACTATATCCTCAGTTTTGTCTTCTAACAAAATGGAAGTATTAGAACCTTGTCTGTGCGTCTGCTGCTGGTATACGAAGTGCTGGGAAGTGGGTCATTGCTATTGAGAATTCTCATGGTAGCCCTGCAAACTACAATAGAGAAGAAAAATGCCATTTGGAAGCAGTGGAAAATGAAACGGGGAGATAAAAATCAACAGGCAAGTTAGGAAGAGAGGAGTTAAATAGTGCAGAGTTGGGTATTGCATTCCATTTCTCTTCCCTCTGCCCACACCCCACCCCTTCCCCTTCCCTACCCCATACCTGATTAGGTCCCATACTACAGTGAATGACTGGTGCCAGAGTTTGTAGCATTTTGTTGAGACACTGTTGTCTATTTGCTAAAAGACAGAATAAAGTAATCGTCAGGGAGTCAGTATAAATAAAAATAATAGCCTAATGAGGACCTTTATAATTCAATAATTTTCCCCATTTTTTTTGGCTTGTGCTAAACCTTGTTTTATTGTAAGTCAGAAATGTGTGATCTTTCGATCCTTTTTAGATAAGTCAGAAACATCAGCATCAGTGTGCAAAATAAATCAGAAATGACAGCAGTGGCAGGATGAATTACAGCCATAATGTATCACATAGTTGCAAACACATTTCAATGTTTAATATCTAACTTGTAATAAAGGTGATGATAGTTTTTCTTTATTTTTTAGTGCTCACTGGATGCCATATATCTACATTAATGAGGGATCAGAGCTGGAGTGGAATATGCCCTTTACTGAAGAAAGATTTTCCAATCAGACATTTTGCTGTACTGAAGTATGATATTTTTCAGTTATTTAAACATTGTGTTTATATGTGCGTGTATATATGTTTGTGTGTGTGTATATATAATGATTTCTAGAGAGGTTCACTAGATGATTAATCTCTGTATGAGGTTTCTTTTTTTTTTAAATTTTTTTATTAGTTTTTCAAAACATTTTACAAAATTAAAAACCCCAAATCCCAATGAGGAGCATTAATACAGAGCAAGGTTAGGCATACAATAACAATATGCTACAAAGGAAGAGAATTTAACAAAAAAGCACCTAAATTAAAGACAAGTGAGCTTAGTGTCCTCCCCAAACCCCACAACACAAGAAAAAAAACAACAATTCCAGACCAACCACCACACAATATAGAGAGTATAAGTCCGGACAGTCAAACTCCCAGACTGTGAATACACTTAGCAACAGAGGATAATAATGCCTACTACCAGAAAAAAAAATGGAGCTGAAAGCAAGGGACCGAAAAGAAAAAAAAACCCTAGTCAAGAGGAAGGTTATGAAAGTACTCGATAAAAGGCCCCCAGATCTTATGGAACTTTAAATCCGAATTGAGAACTGAATAATGAATTTTTTCGAGGTCCAAGCAGGCCATAATGTCGTTAAGCCATTGCGCATGAGTGGGCGGGGCAACATCTCTCCATCTAAGGAGGATCAAGCGTCTCGCCAGGAGAGAGGCAAAGGATAGTATTCGGCATTTGGTCGGACCCAGACATAAATCTGTCTCGCCCCAAAAACCGAACAGAGCAATTAAGGGGTTAGGTTCTAGGTGCTGATTCAGAATACCCGATAGTGTAGTGAAGACATCTTTCCAGAATTTCTCCAAGCTAGGACAGAACCAGTACATATGGATGAGAGAGGCCACGCCCCTCTTGCATTTATCACAGAGCGGACAAATGCCAGGGTAGAATTGAGATAGTTTAGATTTAGACATATGGGCTCTATGAACAATCTTAAACTGTAAAAGGCAATGGCGAGCACAAAGAGAGGTTGAGTTAACCGATTTGAGAACTGTCCCAGCTCTCCTTGGATAAGGAGATATTTAAATCCTGCTCCCAGGCCATTTTAATTTTATCCACAGGGGCCCGTCGTAAGGCTGCTAGTTTATCTTGGATAATTGAAATTAAACCTTTACCTAGTGGATTAATGGAGAGAAATAGGTCCATAGCATTTTAGCAGGCATTTCAGGAAAGTTAGGAATTAAAGGAGCAGTAAAGTGTCGGATTTGGAGATATCTGAAAAAGTGAGCGTTAGGCAGGTTGAACTTAACAGAGAGCTGTTGAAAAGAAGCGAAGCGGTTATCAATGAAGAGATCTTCAAAATGTCTAATGCCCTTCCTGTACCAAACATGGAATGCTGAATCGAACGTGGTAGGTAAAAAAAGGTGATTATGTGCGACAGGGCTAGAAATGGAAAACCCCTGGAAACCATAGCACTTCCTGAACTGAGCCCATATACGCAAAGTGTGTCTAACCAGAGGATTAGCTATTGATCTGGGCAGACTGCTAGGGAGTGCAGAGCCAAGAAGTGCAGATATAGGTAATTCTTTAGTGGAGCTCAACTCCATTGCCACCCAGTTAGGGCACTCAGGTTGACCGTGAAAGAAAGACCAGAAGGCAGCACAACGTATATTAGCTGCCCAGTAATATAAGCGAAAGTTAGGTAAAGCCATGCCACCCTCTTTTTTAGATTTTTGGAGGTGGATTTTATTAATTCTAGAGCGCTTATTCTACCACAGATATGACAAAATAATAGAGTCTAAGGAATCAAAAAAAGATTTAGGAATAAAAATTGGGATAGATTGAAATAAGTATAAAAATTTGGGGAGAACATACATTTTGACAACATTGATACGACCTACCAAGGACATAGATAGAGGTGACCATTGTACCAGACTCTGTTTTGTAGCATATGAAAGATTGACAAAGTTTTCACAAAAGAGATCTTTAAACTTCCTTGTGACTGTAATTCCAAGATAAGTAAATTGATTATGGACTATTTTAAAAGGGAGATCACGAAATATTAGTTCTTGTGCTTCTTTATTAATTGGGAAAAGTTCACTCTTATGTAAGTTGAGTTTATAGCCAGAGATCTGGCTAAACTGGTCAAGAAGTGAAAACATTAGAGGTAAGGTTGTAGACGGATATGAGAGAAAGAGTAGTAAGTCATCAGCATAGAGAGAGACTTTATGCTCAACACCCCCTCTCCAAATCCCGGTCAGTTCAGGACATTTTCGAAATGCTATCGCCAGAGGTTCTATAGCCAAATCAAAGAGAAAGGGACTTAAGGGGCATCCGTGACGGGTGCCACGTTTGAGATTGAATACTTGGGATTTCTGAAAGTTAGTTAGAACAGAAGCAGTAGGACACAGGTACAGCAATTGGATCCAAGAGATGAAACTTTGGCCGAGGTCAAATTTTTCTAAGACTGCAAAAAGGTAGTTCCACTCTATACGAGCAAATGCTTTCTCTGCATCAAGGGAGATAACACATTCAGGAGTCCCAGTTGGAACTGAGTATAAAATATTGAATAGACGCCGAATGTTAAAAAAAAGGGAGACGGTTTTTAATAAAGCCTGTTTGGTCATCAGAGATAATGGAGGGAATAACGGTTTCTAATCTATGAGCCAACACTTTAGCTAAGATCTTTACATCAACATTGAGCAGAGAGATCGGCCTGTACGAGGAACACTCTGTTGGGTCTTTGCCCTTTTTTAAAAGAAGAATAATAGATGCCTCATTGCAAGAGGGTGGCAATTTGCTGTAGTTAAACGAGTCAGATAATACTGAAAGTAACTGAGGAGAAAGAAGTGAGGAGAATGATTTATAAAATTTCACAGGGAACCCATCAGGTCCAGGAGATTTCCCTGAGGACAGTGCAGAAATTGCAAAAGATATTTCTAGTGATATAGGCGCATTAAGTTTGGCTTTGAAATCAGATGAAAGTGAGGGGATATTCAGATTCTGTAAAAATTGATCCACAGAGATATTGTCATTCAGGGATTCAGAGGAATAAAGCTGAGAATAAAAATTTTTAAATGCATCATTAATTTCTAAATGATCCGATGTAAAGTCTCCGTTCTCCTTCCGGATCTTTGTAATATGTTGTTTGGCTTTAGAACGCCTCAGCTGATTGGCTAGGAATCTACCAGACTTATCCCCATGAATGTAAAAGCGGCTCTTGCTTTCGAGAAGTTGGCGTTCGACAGGTTGAGTGGACAGAAGGTTAAATTTAGTTTGGAGTTCAACGCGCTTCTTGTATAATTCAGGGTTCTTAGTTTGGGCATATAATTGATCCACATCTTTAATCTGGTTAATGAGGTCTGCTCAATCTGCACGGGATCTTCTATTGAGATTTGCTGTGTAAGAGATTATTTGACCCCTCAGATATGCTTTCATGGCATCCCAGACAATCTGGGATGGCACTTCAGGTGATGTATTAGTGTTAAAATAGAAGGTTATCTGGTCTTTAATAAATTTTACGAAATCATCATCCGATAATAAAGTTGAATCGAACCGCCAGTGTTTGTTCCTCTGAGGGAGACCGGGAAAGTTCAGAGAGAGGGTAATTGGGGCATGGTCAGAAATCAGTATACTCTGATAGTCACAAGTGTGGGCAAATGGGATAAGTTGGTTATCGAGTAGGAAATAGTCAATTCTAGTGAAGGTATGGTGAACATGTGAGAAAAAGGAATAATCTCTCTCCGTAGGATGGAGGAAACGTCATATATCAGAGATACCAAAATTAGAGAGAAACGACTGAATAGCTAAGGCAGATTTGGTAGGTGATCTGGTAACAGAGGACGATCGGTCCAGTTTAGGATTGTATGAGGTTTCTATCCAACAATAATAGAACTAGCGAGAGGTGGGGTAGAGATGTTTTTCTAGCAAAGGAGGTGTAAGGTGTTCCTTCCCAGCTAGCCTGCAGGTCACCCTTGGTCAAGGTGTGGCACCTGCTTTAGCTCTCTGATCAGGGTCACGTGAAGCCATAGGAACTGGTGGTATGTGCAGCTGGTGCATATTACAAGTGCTGGTTATGTGACCACTGATGTCAAGCAGACAATCTCTGAAGAGTATTGATAATGGCTGGGGTCACCCGTCTGCCCAGAAGAAGGCAGTGGCAAACCACTTCTGTAGAATTTGCCAAGAACAATCATGGTCATGGACCACGATCGCCTACGTCATATGACACGACACATAATGATGACGTTTGGAACTAAGTTAGTGAAGTAACTGACTCTCTCAAGTGCTTCTTGTACAGACTTGGTGAAAGTCTCTGGTGTTCTTGTCACTCAATGAGATCATGTCTAATCTGTAATTTAGCACCAAACATCTCCCTTTTCCACGTGCTATAATACCTTATGTTAACCTAAGACTTTCAAGCTCTGATTTAAAATAAGTAATTGATGTACATAGCATCAACAACTGCTATTTTGCGAACAGAATCCAAATTCTTATTCCCTCTGAAAGAAATGTTGGTGTTTGATTATAAGCAAGCTCAGTTTTGCTGGGTAGTTTGATGTCATTGGATGATGTGAAAACTGCATAAGGAACCCTCCAATTGTATAAGAGGTTTCTTTCATTGTATAATTGAAAAATTTTCTCCCTTGAATTGTGAGAACGCATTGAGAAACAATCTGTCTCTGAAATGGTCAGTTGATACTCAGCTGCTGGCACCTGACCTTTAAATCAGCTGGTAGGTTAAAGTTAACTTGAGGAGAAAAATCCAAATGGTATTTTGGTATTGGATGAGGCATGAAGCTGAAGTCCAGTGTCCATTCAGATACATAAACAATTCCATAAAACAATTATGAAGAAGAATAAAGAAGTTTTGCTAATATTGTCTGGCTCTTTCAATCACAAAAACAAATGATCACTTTTTAAAAAATCTGGTAGGAATTTCTTGTATAGAAACTGACTGCTCCCTTACCTATATTATCATAGTGGGAGTATTCAGATGGAATTCATTGGCCAGAAAGCATGTTGAGAAATCCAGGGCTGGAAAGATATATTTGCTTTGATCTTTTTAAAACAATTTTGTATATGTCATTTGGAAAATATTAAGTAACTTTTCACTTTATTTTGTTCTAATATAACAGAGCTACCAAAAAAGTACAGGATGATCAGAAGCAAGAGGACCTAAACACTAAAATCAAGAAAAAGGCCAATTCAAACAGGCGCAAAGTATATGGTTTGACAGCCTCGGAACCGATTGATGATGTCTATCAGGTCCAGTATTATCCGAAGCCAGTGTTTGACATTGAGACGGCAATTGAGTCTCTGAAGAAATTTCAGCAGCTAGATTTTACTTACCCAAAGCAGCCTGTTTACATTGACTTGCAGCTTGACATGAAACTGGAAAAGAAGGTAATAATGTTCATAAGTATCTACTTTACATTTTGATCTGGCAACATAGAAAGCTTTAAAACATTAAGAAATAGCCTAAGTTACTGATTTTAAAATTCTGTTTCTGAGAGGAATCGGTGAAGTGTTTCTGTGTTCCTTTATATTATTATTGCATGTTAATAGCTATTTAACCTTTTACTTATTATGCACAAAGAGGCCTTCTAGTCTATCGGTTTCATGCCAGCTCCCAGTTGAGAAATCCTTAGAGTCCCAGTCCCGTTTTCTTTCTTTTGTAACCCTTAATGTATCTTGTTTTTCTTGCATGAACATCATCTCCCTGTTCATTGCTTTTGCCATTGATGTGGAATTACTTACAGCAGTATTTCTGGAATGTGGGAAGAAACTGGAACACCCAATATAAGCTTGCACATTTCTGTGGAGAATGTTCAAATACACGCAGGCAGCATATTCAAAGTTCAAAGTAAATTTATTATCAAAGTACACGAATGTCACCACATACAACCCTGTGGGCATACTCAGTAAATCCATAATAGAATAATAATAGAATAGCTGCACCATCTTGGGCATTCAAAGGACAACAAACTGTCAGTACAAAAGGAAAGAAATAATAATAAATAAGCAATAAATATTGAGAACTTGAAATGAGTCCTTGAAACTGAGACCACAGGTTGTGTGAAAATTTCAATAGTGGGGTAAGTGAAGTTGAGTGAAGTTATCCCCCTTGGTTCAAGAGCATGATGGTTATAGAATAATTTTCCTGAACCTGGTTGTGTGAGTCTTAAGGCTCCTGTACCTTCCAGATGGCATCAGCAAGAAGAGAGCATTGGTGGTTTCCTTGATGATGGATGGCTGCTTTCTTGCGACAATGCTTTTTGTAGATGTGCTCCATGGTGGGGAGGGCACTGGTGTTTCCATACCAGGCTGTGATGCAGCCAGTCAATATACTCTCCACTGTACATCTATAGAAGTTTGTCAAAGTTCTAGACGTCATGGCAAATCTTCTCAAACTCCTAAGAAAATAGAGGCGCTTCTGTGCTTTCTTCGTAAATGCACAAAGAGGTTAATGCAAGTAGGCATTTTCTACAGGGGGTGGGTGAGACCAGAAGTAGAGGTTATAGTTTTAAGGTGAAAGGTCAAATATTTAAGGGGAAACTGAGGGGGAACTTGATGGGTTGTGCAAGTGTGGTATGAGCAGAAGTGGTGGATGCAGATTTGATTGTAACATCTAACAGAAATTTTGATAAGTACGTGGATGGGAAGGATATGGAGGTTCTATTGTCTAGGTGAAGGTTGTTGGGACTAGACAGAATGACAGTTCAGCATGGACTAGATGGGTTGTTTCAGTGCTGCAGTACTCTGACTCAACGACTATTAGTTCCCTTTTCAGTTAGATGCAGATATTATAAAGTAAAACTCTGTTAATCCAGCACACTTGGGAGTTGGTGGTGGTGGACTAGCAGATTTTCTAGACTATCTGATGTCATTTTATTACTACACAAAACACTTTGAATTTACGATTTTTAAGTGAAACTGGAAAATGTGAGGTAGTACAGGAAAAAGAATCTGGTAAGTTTCAAGGGAAGTGGTCCTGGAGGACAACAAATATCCAGTAATCCAGATTTTGAATAGTTGGATCATGTGGGATTATCTGAATTTTACTGTAAGTAATTCCCGGCATTTATGTACCTTTTGGTTTATTTTTCTAGATCAAAATCTGTTTCTCTTTAAATTTTCAATCTCATTGCTCTGTATGAATCAAGTCTGATAATGTTGGGTCTGTTTGTCCCTTTAACTAGCTCTGCTATCCTTCATAGAATTGTCAACCAGGAAATGTTATCATAACAAAGAAAAAGTACTGTGACATAAGTTAACACCCACCTTCAAATGCATTTTTTTTGTTTATTAATGTATATCAAGCCCAGAAGGCTAAGAACTGTAATCTTTATTGTTCTGGTAATTTGAAAGTAGTTGGTTCAGAGTTGAAATTTTTTTTGTTGTACATATGAAAGCATTATTTTAATGAATATCGTCTAATTTTCTTTCCCCAATTTGTACTGTCTCATTCTCTCACCAAAAGAGCAGTAAGATTAATTGCTAATCAATTTTATCAAGAAGGGATGACAATGGATTTTGGAATTATTTCTTGCTTTCAAGTAACTTGGAATGTTTCTTAATGGCAGCTGCTTAACACAACAATAATAATAATAACAGAAACTTAGTCAGGTGTGCTATGTTAACCTAAAAGAAAATGTAAAATGAATATTAATTATAGTTCACAACATTTTGACCATGACTTGAGATTTTTCTTGTATTCAGAAAAAAGTGGATCCATTTGTCAGAATTGTACAGTTGCCGTATTCTTTTATGACCAAGCTCAATACTGTGGTTGTATTCACAGAGGTGAGTAAGAATTGTATACATGTTTAATTTTATTTAGAAGTTCCTTGTAATAGACTTTGTAAATTTTTGTGTGTTCCATGGATGGGATGTAACTCTAGGTAAGCTGTCCTAGACCACCAAAGACCAGAATGATATGTTTATTGACTTAGTGTTCTAGAGCTTTATGAAGAATGAAAGAAAGGACACTGCCCAAATGGGAAAATTGAAGATCCTTTTTAAAATTAAAGCTCTAGTTCCTTTTTCATGTCAGGTCTGATTGATTTATCTTTTGCATATGACTGCCTAGAATCTATAGTTTGGCTAGGTATCCCATGAAACTTTAATCATGTGTATTCTGTTATTGATTTTGTAATCTTTCAAGTGTGGGATTACTCTCAGTAATATCCTCCAATTAGGATTCTTTAAAACACTGCAGATGTTTGAAATCTATAATACAAATATAGAATGCTGGAAACACTCAGCAGCTTGGGCAGCATTAGTGCAGCGAGGAACAGTTAATGTTTAAGGTCAAAGATATTTTGTCAGAACTTTGTGTTCTTCAAAGGATCTTTAAGCTGAAAGCTAATTCTTTCTGCTCATGCTGCTTGACCTGCTGAACATTCCCAGGATGTGTTAAAGTCTCTCTTCAGTAACATATCTAAATATACTGGTCTCCCTTCAGAATCCAGAAGAAGTTACTGTCGCTCAGCAGCATGGAGCGGATGTTGTGGGTGGAACAGAACTTATACAAAAGGTATGTACTTATGATGCAAGTGAATTTACTTTTCACAACTAAAAGTGAATGCAGCATCAAAAAGTTCGTTACTATCATGCTGATCTATTTGTGAAATTTGTTAATTGGTGGTTTTATTTTTAGAATTTTAAAGTTAAGAGGTATCATGCATTTTTGCCTTATAATGTAAATCATGAAGCACAATTTTAGGTAGCTATTTCTGGCACTATCATTTTTTGGGGGGGGGATCATTAGGGCCTCCTTTCTAGGCTGTTTTTTCAGCCCCAAATTCTTGGTGCAAATCATTCAGTATCAAGGGTGCAGCAGTTTTGGAGGAAAACAGTCTTTGTGAATTAAGTGAAAGAGACATTGTGTTGTCTCTGCAACTGAGAATCTGTGTGACTCTTAAACTTGGATGGATGCTGGGTACCCTTTATTTGACAAAAACCGTTGCCTCAGTAGAGCATTTCTACCTTCTGTTGACCAGTTTCTTACGTGAAAACTGATGGACACTTCCTTGCCCAAGGCAACCAGCGCATCTATCTGTTCATACTTCTCACCTGATTATTGTTTTTCCTTTGGCTTCTAATCATGGATTCGTTGCTTTGAGGATTTATGGATTTTGGACTAAAGATCAATGGCTGTCACAGGTCCCTGCTTTTCAAGAAGAAGAGACTTGTGATGAGTCCCAGGTACCGGACGCTCTCGCAAGCTCACTCAAAAAAACTGCTATTATTTTATATATGTTGAAACCAGTTTTCCCCCCTCAGATCTCTCTCGACTCATTCTACAGCTTACTCCATTTTTTCGTGCTTGTAGCAATCCTAATCGAGGTAGGAACTGCTGTTCACTGATGTAATATACTGCAAACATCAGCAGTTAGAAATTAGAATAGAATATATTAAGTGAACAGAGATGGATGCTGAACTTGAACAGCATTCAGTGTTGTGCAGTTGAACCTGAATCTGCAGATTTGCTACTTTACTAACTTATATTCTGCCAGCATACAATAGCCTTGTTACTTGGTGTCCAATACTGAAACTGCAACACTGCACACCCTGTTAGGGAAACAATCTTCACACCACTTAGCCTGTCAAGTCCCCTCGGAAAGGTACATGTTTCAGTGAGACTTCACAGTATATCTGTTCTACTTAATCTTTCCTTAGGACAGCCATGCTCTCCCTGGGATGTTCATTACCTCGCTTATAATAAAATCAAAATAACATATCACTAAGCTGTTGATTTGTTGCAAAGCTTTTTCCTTTTATAATCCATTCTTTTTTGGCAATCTGCCTACTTCATTAAATACACTTTGTGTTATTTGTACAGCAGCAGCCTAACACTTGGCAGTTAATCTAACACTTCACAGCACCAGCAACTGTAAGAAGCTTATGTTCTCCCCATCATTGTGTGGGATTCCTCTGGATGGTCCAGCTTCCTCCCACATTTCAAAGAAGTACAGGTTAGGGTTAGTAATTTGTGGAAGGCTATGTTGTGCCAGAAGTATGGCGACAATTGGCTACCCCCAGCAAATCCTCGGACTGCGTTGGCCATCAAAGCAGATGACACACTTTTTCTGTGTTTCGATGTACCTGTGACAAATAAAGCTCAACTTTAATATTGTTTCCTAAACACTAATATTTGAGGTTCTTGAACAATTAAAATAATAATCTGCTTTTTTCATACTTTTCCAAATAAGGACGAGGATCTTGTATTTTTTTCATATTCAGATTTACTTACTTATCACATGTATATTGAAACATACTGTGAAATCAGTTAAATGCATTAACAGCCATCACAGCCCAAAGACGTGCTGAGGGTAGTCTGCAAGTAGAATTGACCTCTGGTGCTCTCTGAGGTTTGTTCATTCTCTGCACAATGGTCTGAAGTTCTAATGGATGCTCTGACTTCAATGATGCAATGGTGAATTATTTAACTGTTGTAAATTACTGCTTATCATCTGTTAGTGGTAAACGCATTCAAAAGAAGTGATGAACAAGCATTTAAAATAAGTTGCAGAGTTACGGGGGCAGGAAATTGGACTAATGGGAACCTGTCTGGGAGCAATCATAGATCAGATGGCCTGAATGGTTACCTCCTTTTGTTAGTTTTTAGTATAAATATTAAATGATAGTTGAATTACTCGAGGGTCTCAAGATGGCGCTCATGGAGTAAACCGCTTCTAGGCTTTGCTCCAAACCTTTTACGTCTTTTTAACCTACAAACACCCCTTAAAGGATCTTCTTAGACTTATTCTAAAGGGGTCTAAGCATACAGAATTTTTCTTTTTAACTATTTGAATTATTCTCAACTTGCTGAAATGTCTAGAGCAAAAGAATTGAAACAGACGAAAGAACCGATAACTTTAGAAACAATTGTGAAGCTTATAGAAGACAAATTTGAAGAACTGGAGAGAAGAATAACCGTAAAGCTTTTTCGGTTTGATGAGCGTTTGAAGCTGGTTGAAGAAAAGCTCCAGACACTTACACTGGAATCACAAAAACAACAAGCAAGTATTTTGGCTCTTGAAGAAGCCGCTCGCAAGAAAGATCGTATAATTGAAAAAATACAAGAGCAAACTTCAACTTCTCAACAGATGGATCGTTATAAAGTTAAAATTACTGATTTGGAAAATCGCTCTCGAAGCCAAAATCTTCGGTTAATTGGGATTCCGGAAAAATTTGAGAGCGGTGATCTTACCGTTTTCTTCTCTAAATTTCTAATGGATGTCTTGGGTCCAGAGGTACTGGACTCTCTCCCGGTAATCGATCAGGCACACCGTGTCTCCCGTTTTCGGTCTGATTCAAGTTTGAAACCACGACATGTAATTCTCCGGATCCATTACCCTCATACCAAAGAACGTTTGATTCGGGCGGCTCGGAAAAAGGGTATGATCTGCTATCAAGAGTTTAAATTTCGCATTCTGGAAGATTATAGCCCTGAAGTCTTAAGGGCAAGAATGGCTTTTAGATCGGTTATGTCGAAATTTCACCAGAAAGGCTGCAAGCAAGCGCTGTTATTTCCAGCACACTTGAGAGTCACTCTTGAGGACGGAACTTTTCGGCCGTTTAAATCTCCAGCGGATGCTCAAAGTTTCCTGGAACAATGACATTCTATCGGGCTGACTAATGTAATTTAGCCTATAGATTTGGATCTGTTACAGAATGATGTTTGGTTTTTTTTTGGGTATGGCTTACATGTATTTCTTATATACGGTTAAAGCTCTTTTTGCTGGGTTTATTTTGACTTTATTATTTTTCTATATTAATCTATTAGCATTGAAAATAACTTATTAGGGTTTTTTTTCCTTTTTGCTTTTCTTTTTAAGCTGATATATACGCTTTTTTATACTCTTAACATTTAAATATTAAGATTCTTAAAAAAAATAAAATGTTGTTTCTTCTTCCCGACAGACTTTAGTGCTTGGAACGTCATATCTGTTTTGATGTGTTTGAAAGTTTTAAACTTTCATTTAAAATACTAATCCAGTATTAGTCATTTATGGGTTTTATCGTTTTAATTCTTTTTTAACCCTTTTGTTTATATACATTTATAATAATTTTATATTTTAACTTTTGTTACACCAACCCTCTCTTATAATGTGGGTTGTTTGTATTTTTTTTAACTTTGTTGTGTCTGAGTTGCCGTCTTGAGACACGGGGGTAATTTTAGTATTAGATTGCTTGCTTGCCTCTTTTTGGCTTTTTTCCTCGGGTTTTGAGGGCGGAGGGAGGGGGATTTTTCTTTTTTCTTTTCTTTTTGCTTGCTTTCTGCTTAGTTTTATTTCATGGGCTTATATGAAACTACAAAAATGGTCGCAGTGCCGTGACTTCCGGTTTCTCCTTGAACTTACTTCCTTCTTCCGGGTTCATGAGTTCACTTTTTTTTCAAACTTATGTGTTAGCTGTAATAAATATTGTCAATATGGATAGGACTATTAACTTTGTTTCTTGGAATACTAATGGTTTAAATCATCCGATCAAACGGAAAAAAAACATTCAAAGTATTCCATAGAATGAATGCTAATGTTATTTTTGTACAAGAGACTCATGTAAGGAAGGTGGATAGTCAACGGTTGTTTAGGTTTTGGAAGGGCCAACAGTATCACTCAAATTCGCAAGCCAAAGTAAGATAGATAGATAGATACTTTATTCATCCCCATGGGGAAATTCAACTTTTTTCCAATGTCCCATACACTTGTTGTAGCAAAACTAATTACATACAATACTTAACTCAGTAAAAAAAATATGATATGCATCTAAATCACTATCTCAAAAAGCATTAATAATAGCTTTTAAAAAGTTCTTAAGTCCTGGCGGTAGAATTGTAAAGCCTAATGGCATTGGGGAGTATTGACCTCTTCATCCTGTCTGAGGAGCATTGCATCGATAGTAACCTGTTGCTGAAACTGCTTCTCTGTCTCTGGATGGTGCTATGTAGAGGATGTTCAGAGTTATCCATAATTGACCGTAGCCTACTCAGCGCCCTTCGCTCAGCTACCGATATTAAACTCTCCAGTACTTTGCCCACGACAGAGCCCGCCTTCCTTACCAGCTTATTAAGACGTGAGGCGTCCCTCTTCTTAATGCTTCCTCCCCAACACGCCACCACAAAGAAGAGGGCGCTCTCCACAACTGACCTATAGAACATCTTCAGCATCTCACTACAGACATTGAATGACGCCAACCTTCTAAGGAAGTACAGTCGACTCTGTGCCTTCCTGCACAAGGCATCTGTGTTGGCAGTCCAGTCTAGCTTCTCGTCTAACTGTACTCCCAGATACTTGTAGGTATTAACCTGCTCCACACATTCTCCATTAATGATCACTGGCTCCATATGAGGCCTAGATCTCCTAAAGTCCACCACCATCTCCTTGGTCTTGGTGATATTGAGACGCAGGTAGTTTGAGTTGCACCATATCACAAAGTCCTGTATCAGTTTCCTATACTCCTCCTCCTGTTTTCATTTTTATAGATTCATCAACTTCTTTTATACATCATGAAACAATTTCAGATCCGCAAGGTAGATTTTTGCTTATTACTGGTCTACTTTTTAATCAAAAAGTTGTTTTAGTTAATGTTTATGCTCCAAATACTGATTGTCCTGAATTTTTTAAATGTTTATTTACATCCTTTCCTAATTTGAATCAATATAGATTGATAATGGGTGGGGATTTTAACTGTTGTTTAAACCCTTTGATGGATAGATCCAAGCCCACCCAAACTCTTCTGAATAAATCGGCTTCTCTCATTAACTCTTTTATGATTGATTCAGCTATTTGTGAAATTTGGCGTTTTTTACACCCTAATGACAAAGAGTTTTCATACTTTTCCCATGTTTACCATAATTACTCAAGAATTGATTACTTTTTAATTGATCACCATTTACTTACAGATGTTATGGATTGTAAATATGACCCTATTACCATATCTGATCATGCACCTTTGAAGTTATCTATTAAGATGACGGATTCATATATTAATACTAAAGGTTGGAGGTTTAATCCTGTTTTATTGCAGGATTCTGACTTTGTCAACTTTATTAAACAGCAAATTGATTTGTTTTTCTTAACAAATTTTACAGCGGAGATCTCTAGTGGAACTTTGTGGGATACTTTTAAGGCATATATTCGTGGACAGATTATTTCATATTCTGCTGGAGTTAGGAAACGAACTAATTCTAAAATATTAACACTAGTTGATAAAATCAAAGCATTTGACAAGATTTATTCAATGACCCCTAGCAAAGAACTTTATAAAGAAAGAGTGGAACTTCAAATGGAGCATAGCTTACTATTATCCTCCTCGATTGAAAGTCAGTTAATTAAATCAAAAGCCCAATTCTATATATATGGAGATAAATCTGGTAAATTACTAGCTAACCAATTGAAAATTGCTTCGGATAAACGACAGATTACTAGGATTTGTAAACAAGATGGTAATTTGACGATCGATCACAAAGAGATAAATAAAGCCTTTCAAGATTTTTATAATTCCTTATATCAATCAGAATGTACTAAGGACTCTTCTATAATAAATGAATTTTTAAGGAAATTGAATATTCCAAAAGTAACTGTTGAGGATAGTGTATTTTTGGATACACCTATTATGGAGTCTGAAATAGAAAAGGCTATTTTTTCAATGAATTTGGGTAAAGCTTCTGGTCCAGATGGTTTTTCTACAGAATTTTTAAAATCTTTTTCTTCCATACTTTCTCCTTGGCTTTGTAAAAATTTTAAAGATGCATTAAGTATAGGCAAACTACCACAATCTTTTTATGAAGCTTCTATTTCTTTAATTCTTAAAAAAGGTAAAGACCCTATTGAATGTGCATCCTATCGGCCTATATCCTTGTTGAATATGGATTTTAAGATTTTTAGTAAAATTTTGGCTATTAGATTAGAAAATATATTACCTCGAATTATTTCTGAAGATCAGACTGGATTTATTAAAAATCGCTATTCATCTTTTAACATTAGAAAATTAATTAATATTATTTATACCTC